>NC_092814.1:11547500-11855000 GCF_023375885.2 Dermacentor andersoni
CCGCCGGATACCTTCCACACACATGGAAAGAAGCAATAGTGGTTCCTGTTTTGAAGCAGGGGAAAGACCCATCCCTGGCGGCAAGCTATCACCCGATAGCTCTTACAAGCTGCCTGTGTAAGCTTTTTGAAAAAATGAGTAATCTCAGACTCATACATTTTCTTGAACTCAACAATATACTTGATCCCTATCAGTGTGGCTTCAGAGAAGGCCGGTCAACAACAGATCATCTTGTACGCATTGAAGGATATATTCGTGATGCATTTGTACATAAACAATTTTTCTTATCAGTATTCCTTGACATGGAGAAGGCGTATCACACAACATGGCGTTACGGGATCTTGCGAGACTTGTCAGGAATGGGCATCTGTGGAAATATGCTGAAAATAATTGAAAGCTATTTGTTGAATCGTATCTTCCGTGTGAAAATCGGCAACGTATTGTCCCGACTTTTCACATAAGAAACAGGTGTACACCAGGGAGGTGTGCTTAGTCGTACGTTCTTTATCGTGAAGATGAACACGCTTTGTGCTTCATTACCACCTGTCATTATTTATTCCGTCTACATGGACGACATTCAAATTGACTTCAAATCCTGTAACCTCGCAGTATGCGAGGCGCAGGTGCAGCAGGGGTTGAACAAGGTTTCCAAGTGGGCAGACAAAAACGGATTTAAAATCAACCCCCACAAAAGTTCTTGTTCTTTTTACTAGAAAGAGAGGTCCAGATCCTTGTGTTCAACTGTGTGGACACCAAATACCTATCAAGAAAGAACACAAATGTCGAGGTATTATACTTCACTACAAGCTTTCTGTTATTCAGCACATTAAATATCTTAAAGAAGAATGTCTAAGGACAATGAACTTACTTAAAATTCTATCCCATACCACATGGGGTAGCGACAGGAAGTGTCTGATGAATGTTCATAAGAGCCTAATTCGATCACGGTTGGACTATGCTGCTGTGGTCTATAACTCTGCTGCTCCGAGCGCACTAAAGATTCTAGATCCTGTCCACCATCTAGGTATCCGCATAGCCACTGGCGCTTTCAGGACAAGCCCTATTGAAAGCTTATACGCGGAATCAAATGAATGGTCACTCCATCTACAGAGAACTTACATCAGCCTTACATATTTCCTGAAAATACACTCCAATCATCAACATCTATGTTTTAACACTGTTAACGATATGACGTGTACTACACTTTTCCATAATCATCCCTCTGTAAGACAGCCTTTCTCGCTTCGTATGAGGGAGCTTAGTGATGAAATGCATGTCCCACTCCTCGAGCTTCGCCTAATCCATCCAACCAAGCTGTTACCACCTTGGGAGTGGCAGGTGATAGAATGTGACATATCCTTTTTAGAAGTAACAAAACACACACCAGAGATCGAAATCCGAACGTATTTCCTAGAACTCCAGCACAAGCACTCCTGCGCAGAGTTCTACACAGACGCTTCGAAGTCAAATGCCATGGTGTCCTATGGTGTCAAATGCCATGGTGTTGGTCCATCCTTCTCAGAATCCGATGTATTGCATCCGGAAACAAGTATCTTTACGGCCGAGGTGTACGCATTACTGTCTGCTGTGCAGCATATAAGAAAATCAAAACTTCAAAAATCAGCGATATATACAGACTCCCTATATGTCATGAAGGCCTTGATGTCACTCTATACACCCAAAAATCCAGTACTTAATGAACTCTATTCTGTCTTGTGTAAAGCATACATATCTAACCAGCATATCATTATATACTGGGTGCCTGGCCATAAGAGCATCGAGGCTAATGTTCTGGCGGACGAGATGGCCACGTCAATCGAATCGCAAGCTGTTAACCCTACCACTGAGGTGCCTGTCACAGATTTGAGGCCTTTCTTATGAAAGAAACTGCGAAACCACTGGCAACGCATGTGGAACGTGGAAACAAATAATAAGCTCCACGTGATAAAGCCACAGTTAGGATGCTGGCCCTCTAATACAAAATCGCGACGAACAGATGTCCTATTCTGTCGTCTCAGACACACATTTGGCACCCATAATTTTCTACTCACTGGAAGTGAGCCTCCAACCTGTGTTAGATGCGGGGAGAGGCTGACCGTACTCCACGTCTTCCTGGAGTGTCAGGAAGCTGAATCTGAGAGAAAGAGACATTTTTCCTTAGCATACCGGCAGCACATTCCTCTTCATCCTACAATGTCTCTCGGTCCAGAACCGCTTTTTAATACAGACACAGTCCTAGGTTTCCTCAGAGATGTGGTCTTACAAGTTATTAGTTCCATGCATTCGTAGCGCTTCCTCTCTTTAGAGGATGTCGCTGGGACAGTCGTACTGTAGAGCACATGCCTCCAGGCCCTTGTGTTTCAAGGGCTCTGGTGAGACAATAGTGCTCTAGCCAATTTTTGCATCTTACATATTCTGTATATCATATCATTCTTCCGCAATGCAGTGTAAGGCTCATAGTACTCATCATTTGTCATCGCCATAATCTTATTGCACGTAGATTTTACGCACTTTACAGCGACTATTTTTAGGGCCCTTTACAGCCACGTCACATCAACTTCACAGAACTCATCATTCCACCGCGAAATCACTAACACTGTCTTGGCGCTCTTTGGCCATACCTGGCCCTTGCGCCACTAAACAACATATTCATTAATTCATTCACTGTAATTAGATACTTATGCATCACTATTGGCACTTCTATTTGTTATTGCCACACTTTGCCACCCTCATGATCAAGCCATTGTCTCTTACAGTTCACAGATGACCCGACACTTGCCATCTGCAGCGATAGTGGTGGCTCTGTATATGAACTGAACTTCAGGCAAGTGTATTACAGCTGCTTACCTTCCCTTGGTCATACCTCCTTTTTTTTTTTCTTTTCAGAAAAGTCCTTAACAGCCGGACATGCGAGTCGGTGTGCATTTTTTCTGGAAGGTACGTTCAGTGGTCTTGTTAACGGTTAGCATGGTTCTTGATGTCATGCTGAAAAAAGTGCTAATGGCACAAGGATGAAAGGAAACAGACGTGAGTGCTGTACTCAAAAGTGAATTTTGAATTTTTATTGGAAGCCCCATAGGTTGGTAAGATAAATAGAACTCACTCAGACTTGGTCACAATATACCCGGTGTTTTTCTTTATACTTAACAGTTTTCTTTATTGTGATAGCAACTACATGGACTAGGCTAATTTCTGCTGTTGGCATCGCCGTGAGCTTGCATATAAAGTCCAAGCGTGATAACTTCGTGGCTGCACACCGTACGCTGTAGGTGCGAGAGAAAGCTTGCGAGGATGAGCCAAGAAGGATGGTGGCTTGATGTGGTGGCTTCTTCTTGTGCACGCAAGTAGGAGGTGGGGGGCGGGGGGCACTTTAGTGCACATCTCTTCTATTCCAGCTGTGGCAGCTGAGCGCAGCCGGGCATGGCCTGTCTTGGAAGTAATATGTGGTAGGTTTAAAGGCTAGGTGACACGAGATAGCTTATAGCTTTGCTTGTCCCATGTTCTCGTGTGCCTTGTTCGCATTGAAGCGAGAGGCAGCACAAAGCGGAATTCGCTCGCTGCTGCTGCCGGTCTTCATCATGCCAGCTTCCGACAGCAAGTGTCCGCGGTCATTGATTGAGAAGTGTTCCTGTCTGCCTGTGCATGCAGGACAACGTGCTTATTAATTTAGTTAAGCTTATGCAAAAAAGAGGTGAGGCGTGAAGACAGGACACAAGAGTAGAGAAGTGGACAACAGGAACTTCTCTACTCTTGTGTCCTGTCTGCACGCCTTACCTCTTTCTTGCGTAATGAATCCTTACCAACTAGCACAGCTTTCTGTCGTTCTAAGTTAAGCTTAGGCGTACAGCAGTTTATGCAGCTGATTAAACTACTAACCTTACTTCATATAGCTGCCTCATAATTTGCCATTAAACATTAAAATTAAATTATGGGGGTGTAAGTGCCAAAACCACGATCTGATTATGAGGCATGCCATAGGGGCGGGGGGGAGGACTCCGGAAATATTTGGACCACCTGTAATTCTTTCATCAACATCATCACATCATCATCATCACCACCACCATATCTTATGTCCACTGCAGGATGAAGGCCTCTCCCTGCGCCAACCAATTCCAACTAGCGCCCACGAATTTCCTAATTTCATCGCTCCGTCAAGCCTTCTGCCATCCTCGACTGCATTTCCCTTCTCTTGGTACCCATTCTGTAACCCTAATGGTCCAACAGTTACCTAAACGGCGCATTACATGACCTGCCCAGCTCCATTTTTTTCTCTTAATGTCAATTAGAATATCGGCTAGACCCGGTTGCTCTCTGATCCAAGCCACTCTCTTTCTGTCTCTTAATGTTATGCCTAGCATTCTTCGTTCCATCGCTATTTGCACGGTCCTTAACTTGGTCTCAAGCTTCTTCGTCAATCTCCAAGTCTCTGCCCCATATGTCAGCACCAGTAAAATGCACTGATTGTACACCTTCCTTTTCAATGATAATGGTAAGCTTCCAGTCAGGAGCTGACAATGCCTTCCATATGCGATCCAACCCATTTTTATTTTTCTATGAATTTCCTTTTCATGATCAGGGTTCCCTGTGATTAGTTGACCTAGGTAAACGTACTCCTCCACAGATTCTAGAGGCTGACTGGTGATCCTGAACTCTTGTTCTCTTGCCAATCTATTCATCATTATCTTTGTCTTCTGCATATTAAACTTCAACCCAACTCTTACACTCTCTCTGTAAAGGTCCTCAATCATTTGCTGTAACTCTTCTGCAGTTTTGCTGAATAAAACAATGTCATCGGCAAACCAAAGGTAGCTGAGATATTCGCCGTCGATGCTTACTCCTAAGCCTTCCCAGTTTAATAGCTTGAATACTTCATTCAAGCATGCAGTGAATAGCATTGGAGAGATTGTGTCTCCCTGTCTGACAACTTTCTTTGTAGGTATCTTCCTACTTTTCTTGTGTAGTATTAAGGTAGCTGTGGAATCTCTGTAGATATTTTCCAAGGTATTTACGTAAGCGGTCTGTACTCCCTGATTATGTAATGTCTCTATGACTGCTGGTGCTATCTCTACTGAATCAAATACCTTTTTGTTATCTATTAAAGCCATATAGAGAGGCTTATTGTACTCTGCGGATTTCTCGATTACCTGATTAATAACGTGGATGTGATCCATTGTAGAGTAGCCTTTCCTGAAGCCAGCCTCTTCCCTTGGTTGACTAAAGTCCAGTGCTGCCCTTATTCTATTGAAGATTATTTTGGTGAATATTTTATATAATACTGGGAGTAAGCTAATGGGCCTATAATTTTTCAATTCTTTAACGTCTCCCTTTTTGTGGATTAGTATAATGTTTGCATTCTTCCAGTTTTTCCAGTTCTTCCATTTCCAGTTTTTCAAACATTGTCTCCTCCATCTTTGATTAAATCGACTGTTATTCCATCTTCTCCTGCCGCTCTTCCTCGTTTCATGTCTTGCAAGGCCCTTCTGACCTCGTCGCTAGTTATAGGAGGAGTTTCTGAATCCTGCTCATTATTGTTTCTGATGGAGGTATCCTGACTCCTCTGAGTACTGTACAGGTCAGCATAGAATTCTTCCGCTGATTTTACTATACCTTCGAGATTGTTGATGATATTCCCTGCTTACTTTCAGTGCATACATCTTGGTTTGTCCTATGCCAAGTTTCCTTCTCACTGATTTCAGGCTGTGTCCATTTTTTACGGCTTCTTCAGTCTTTCTCGCGTTGTGGTTTTAAGTATCCCTTATTTTCGCCTCGTTGATCAGTTTTGACAGTTCGACAAATTCTATCTTATCTCTTGAGTGGACTCTTTCATTCTTTGTCGTTTCTTTATTAGGTCCTTTGTTACTTGGGAAAGCTTGCCTACAGGTTGCCTTGGTGCCTTGCCTCCCACTTCAAGTGCTCCCTCTGATGCCAGCCTAGTTATGGTTTCATTCAGTAGCTCTATGTCATCATCATCTCTCTGTTCTAAGGCTGCATGTTTGTTTGCAAGTACCAGCCTGAATTTGTCTGGTTTTACCCTTACTGCCTCTAGGTTGAACTGTTTCTTCATGACCAATTTTACTCTTTGTCTTCAAATTGAGGGAAATCATAGCCCTCACTAACATATGATCACTGCACTTTACCCTACCTCTATCACTTCTACATCCTGCGCTATGCGGGGATCAGCAGAAAGTATGAAAGCAATTTGATTTGTTGTTTCACCGTTAGGGCTTTTCCAGGTCCACTTCTGTTGCTACACTTCCTGAAAAAGGTTTTCATTATTTGAAGTTTATTCCTTTCTGTGAATTCTACCAGTATCTTTCCTCTAGCATTCCTAGAATTGATGCCGTAGTTGCCAATTGCTTGTTCACCAGCCTGCTTTTTCCCCACTTTTGCATTGAAGTTGCCCCTTACTACAGTATACTGAGTTTGCACTTTTCTCATTGCTAATTCAACGTCTTCCTAAAACTGATCTACTTCCTCATCATCGTGACTGGATGTTGGAGCATGGGCTTGTACTACCATTAATCTATACCTCTTATTAAGTTTGATTACAACTACTGCTACCCTCTCCTTAATGCTGTAGAATTCGTCAGTGTTGCCCGCTATGTCCTTATGGATTAGAAATCCTACCCCATATTGCATCTTATCTAAGAGACCTCTATAGCAGAGGACATGGCCGTTATTTAGAAATGTATAAGCGTCACCAGTTCTTCTAATCTCACTAAGGCCGATAATATATCCCAAACAACATGTGATAGTTCCTCAAAGAGTCCTGCTAAGCTAGCCTTATTCGACAGAGTTCGCCTGTTAAAGTTTGACAGGGTCAGTTTCCATTGGCGGCCTGTCCAGATCGAGAGATTCTTAGCACCCTCTGCTGCATTACAGGTCTGACCGCTGCCTTGGTCAGGTGCTCCGCCGCTGCTGGGGACTGAGGGCAGTAGGTTAATTGTAGATATCATCAGGGAGGTTGTGGCCGAATACTGCACCAGGGAGGCCAATTCCTGTTCTGGTGTAGGAGTGTCTTTGTTGAAGCTTAGTGGGCCTTCCTAATTTGGTTGTACCTGGATTGGTATAGCCCCACTCGCTCTTGGCATCTTTTGCCGGTGTCAGGCGTCACTCCAAGCTTGCAGACGTGTACTGGAGGAGGTGAAATTCAAGCTCACCATCATCAGATAAAAAAAAATTATAGAAGGATTTGAACTTCCGACTGTGGCAACCAAACATGCGACATAGCTCAGTCAGATAATCTCCTAGGTGGCGAGGCTACCTTATCACCAAGTAAAGCCCAGAGGGCCAACATGCCCAAAAACTTTTTTGATTTATCCGCGATAGATGTGTTTTGCTGATCGCGATGGGTAACTCAATATAGAACGATATCGTGCACTAAAGCTAAGTATACGGGTGTTTTTGCATTTCACCTCCATCGAAATGTGGCCGCCGTGATTGGAATTCGATCCCACGACCTCGTCCTTAGCAGCTCAACATCATAGCCACTAAGCAACCACTGCGGGTTAATTTGCTGTCG
The DNA here is from genome assembly GCF_023375885.2 of Dermacentor andersoni. Classification (NCBI taxonomy): domain Eukaryota; kingdom Metazoa; phylum Arthropoda; class Arachnida; order Ixodida; family Ixodidae; genus Dermacentor; species Dermacentor andersoni. Next base: position 11,555,023 of record NC_092814.1, read on the forward strand.
GAATCAATGCTTCGCCTTTTAGGCGAAACTGCAACTCTTTTAGAGAAGCTGTCATACCTAGGCCTCTGCCATTTTCGGAGATGGGCTACTTGGCTAAGTGTGTCCATTAGGACGAAGAAAAATGCTGGTGATAATGTTGTTAACAAAAATGTGCTAATTATCTAATTATTCCTTTAGGGCACATGTTGTATTCGTGAAATTGAAGCCCATGACTATTGAAGCCATGTCTGCTTAACAGACACCTTAAGGCTATGGAACCACTTTCGAGATGTGAGACTTTAAAGTGTGCTACGAAATATATTCCCGTTTTTTCCCAAAAGCATGCGCCTAACAATTTGGGACGATCCTAACTAGACTGCCGAGGAATTTAAAAGCAGATTTTGGGAATGGATATGAGTAACTTAAGGGTATGTGTGCAATTAACGGGTGGAAGTGCTATGCCAACTCTTTGCGCTGCATCAGCCTGTTCCAAAACACAGATTTCAAAAGAATTCGTTAAATTGGTGGGACGTGCACATTCAATGGCAGCCACACAGCTATAGCTGTGCAATGGTTAGCGTTTAGCACTGTACTGCAAGCCTAGGCAATCAGCTGTGATGTGTGGGTGTTCCAACCTGGCCGCAGGGAAATCGGGAATGTATTCCACACGTGCTTTCACGAACTGGCATTCTTTTTGTGGGATAGTCGCGAAGAAAAGCCGCACTGTCAGTTGAGTGAATACCGTATTTCCGAATCTATAAGTCGCACCTTTGTATAAGTCGCACCAGTGTATAAGACTCACCTGTTTAGTCAGTAAACGATTTAAAAATAAATACAGTTACTTTGTGAATGCAGGTCACATGTAAGCAATGACATGGACATCCCTGGCGCATTTCTGCCATCATGGTCGCCGCGATGTTTCGTATAAAATCCAAGGGCGATAACATCGTCCCTGTGTGCCGTATGCTGTATGTGAGAGTGAAAGCGTGCAACGGTAGGCTGAATCATGCACAAGGGAGGCAGTGCGGGAGGGAGGGAGGGCGGCTTGTACTCTTGTAGCAACTGCGTAGTTTACGCAGCTGCGTGCACTGTATCTTGAAAGCGATCTGCAGATGCGATGACTTCAAGGTCGGTTGACTCGCGGTCGGCCTGTTGCTGCTTGCATTGCTCCTCTGTCCTTGCATGACGCTCGGCAGCTCGTTCGCGAGAGGAACCTGGCGCCTCCATAGCACGCACACAACCTGTAGCAACTGCCAAAGGATGTCAATCCAGCATGCTTCGCATCCTGCAGCATCCTGCGCCATCATGGCTGGCCGACCTGTGGCCATGGCGGCTACCTCCTTGCGTCACCTGTCACAAGCCAGTTTCCCTATTCGTCACAGGATATCAGTGTTTTCTTTTTCACCGGAAAACTGACACACATGCAATGACCAAGTAACTTCACATTTGTTTTTTAATGTGGTAATAATAGCTCTTCAAATAAAATGTTGCCACGAATAAAAAATAATGGACAGCTTTATGTAAATGGTGATCACTCTGTTGATGGGCATTGTACATAATAGTCATGGGTGTTCTTTCACTTGTTCACAAATAATCTGTGAGAGATAGAAATAGAAATAATCTGATTTTATTACTTAAGCTACATAAGTGTAGTTAGCCAACATATTAACCCAGTTTATCATTATGGTGTCAATGCAGTGGTGTGAAAGATGTCGAGAAGTGATGGATAACGACATTTAAAGCAACCTATATGTCTTGTGCGGTCTTTTTTTCTTGCAATAAAGATTGTGAAATTAAAAAAAAAAAAACTGTGCTGTTGTGTTCTTGTACCCAGTATTGCAGCGGTCTCTAACATAAACCTTGTCAACTATGTTCATTGCACTGGCAATGAGTGACTGCGCTCTTTCCTCTCTACGCGTTGGTAACTTTTGGCGCATATCTTCGGTCCTTATCAGGCACGAAGCCATGGTTCAAATGTGTATAAGATGCACAGTACAAGATGGCAAGATTTATGTATGAGACTGTTGATATTGCTGGCATGGGGTCGCTTTATCACGTGTCATTTTTAAAATATTTTCACTGCTTTTTCTTGTTCGTTGGAAAAAAAGAATACAAAACCTAGGTTGGTTTAAATTGTTATCAGTCATTTCTTGACATCTATTGCACCCTTTGCATTGACACATTAAGTTAGTTAATAAAACTTAGCTCATTAAATCTAAGCATTATTCACATAATTGTGCACAATAAAATGCTTATGACTAGCATGAACAACACCCACCAACATAAAGTGAGCTTTGCTCACATAAAGCCCTCCGTTATTTTATTTCTTGGTCACATTTAGTTTACAAAGCCAGTATGTAACGTCATACCTTTTTTTGCAAAGTCAAATAAACAACGCTTAGTCTGCCTGTAAGTTGAGCTTCATCAAGCTGCTCCAAAATGCCAAATTTGTTGCCCCCAGAGCGGCTCCCTAACACTCTTGGTTGCTTCCATCCTATAGTTAAGAGTCAGATCTACTAGGTGTCAGAAAAGTTTGTACTAATAACTCTTTCTGTAATGCGTCCATTGGGCATCGTTAGTCCACTAACGATGGCTTGAAACGCCGCCTTCGAGACCTTCACGGGCACACTGTGCTATTGGACCTAAAGGAGAATGATAATTTTGTTTTTTAAGCAGTTCACATTTTCCCTCCAGGCAGTGATTTTTGAACGCCTCTTAAGTTTTCGCAATTGTCAAAGTAGAAAACTAAGATGGCCGCCCGGCATCGATGGTGTGAAACGCCACTTTCGAGACCTTCCGCGTTGCTCATGGACACTCTGCGCCATAGGACATGAAGGAGGAGAACTATATTTTTGTTTTTTAAGCAGTTCGCCTTTTCCCTTCCAGACGTTAATTTTTGAATGCACTCCGAAATTTAGCGATCGTCAAAGTAGAAAGCAAAAATGGCCGCCTCCGGGAGCGTCGCGCGTGCTTCGAAAGATCAAAGAGCTCACGATTCTGCAGCATTCGTGGCTGATTTTATTGATGGATCGAGCAGCAGTGAGTCAGAGAATGCTGCCTTTTCATCGGACTGACTCTCAGAGCGACAGCGATGCAAGCCAGCCCGCAACATCGGCGGCCGCAGCCCGGTACGCTAAACTGTGGTGCTTGCACTTAAATTTTTGTTGTGGAATACCTATGCAATAAAAAATTTAGATATTTTTTTGGAGATAGTGCCTATTAGACGGCAATAAATTTTGTATATCTCATAATTTTTGTAAAATTTTTTTCTTAGTTGATACAAGCGTGTCTTTACAAACTTTGTTCAGTTTTATCCCACAATCTTGATTCTGGCAATTTATATCTTTTTATGACATACATCTCATTTCATTTCATTTATTTTATCCTTAAAGGCCTGGAGGCATTACATAAGGGAGGGCTTTAATCCTTGTGACAATGTTAGAACGAATGTACAGAACAGCAAAAGAAACAACAACAAGCAAAAACAAGCCAGGAACAATTGTGAAAAAAAAGGGAAGCATCATGTTGGAGTAAGGGTGGGTAGGATCGGTAATTAAGCACTGTGGTTATTTAAGATAGTACGGAACGATTTACGGCCAGAGATGATGTCTTCTGGGAGACTGTTCCAATGGGTTATTGAGTCGGGGAAGAATGAAGTGTTCATGGCAGATGATCGGGTGATAATGCGTGCTATGGGACGACTGTGGCTTAAGTGGGAGGATGTACATGAGAGTGGATTTAATGCCTGGAGTGCGGATGGTCATAAAAGGTGTGTGAAGCAAGCAGAGATGACAGCTGATTCAGCGGGAGGCAATGGAGGGTGTTTCAAGTGTACATTTTAGTGCAGTGATGCTGGTTTCACAAGAGGAAAGTTATAAACCGAGCAGTGCGATATTATATTGCTTCTATGTCACAGGTAAGATATGGTTGGGAAGGGTGCCAGATAGATAATGCATATTCTAACTGCAGATGTACAAATGTTAGATATGCTAGCCTTTTTATTTGAGGTGATGTGGTTCTCAGGTTACATTTTAATTATCCAAGGGTATATGAAGCATTAGAACAGATGGTGTCAATATGAGTTGACCATGATAGTGATGGTAACATGTGAATGCTGAGGTATATGCAAGACGGGGCATGATTGATGGGAGAAAAATTCATTGTGTAGGTGTGACTGGTTAAGCTGATAGAAGATGAATGACAGAGCTTTGCATTTGGTAAGGTTAAGTTGCATGAACCATTTATCGCACCATTCTGCGATGGATACGCCATACATCTCCTTAATAAAACTTCTATGTGTGAAAAGGGCATTGATTCTGCTTTTTGTTTATGTATTACATAAAATATTGAGTGCAGTAGTTCCTTCAGAAAAAAAAGTCTGGCATAACCTGAAAAAAAACACCTATTTTTTCCATGGTAGGGAAAGAGTTAAGATTCTTTTAACGTAAAAAATTTTGGGTTTAATTTAGTGAAACAAATTTTTATCGTTATCTCAAGCTTCCGTTTTTTTTTGCTTCTGTGCAGACGATAGCAGAGAATAGCATATTGTGACTAGTTCAAGCAGAACCTGTTGTGGGGCAGTTCGTAGTATGTGGGGCATCTGTTGTCGGCATTACTAGCCTACATTTAGTTTTCAAGATTATTGTGTGAAACTTGTGCCTGTGTGGCACTGCCGTCGTCCCCAGCTACGGTGATGCAGTGGTGTAAGCTTTCCTTTTGCAACAACTGATTATTTTGGATGGTGACGTTATAGTGTTCATGATCCAAAGTATCTGACTGTAGAAATTGCCACAGGGACAATGCAAATGGCTTGTGTAGTTTATTTTACTCTCCCAGTGATGAGAACATCTGGAGAGTAGGGCCATGCCACAAGGAGGGTATGATCCCACATCTTGTACAGCTTTTCAATATTTGATAAATCTGACGGGAGCCTCGACTGGCCGACGAAAGTAACAAGGCTAGGTGCGCAAAGCGTCTCCGAGCATTGTTTGCTAGGCTCTTCTAGTGAATCCTCCATAGCTATCTCTGTGGTCTAGTGTTTGCAACCACTTATTTTAACCATTGTCTATGCATTTCTGTTTGCATTACAAGTGGATAAGCAGCAGGGGCTATGTTGAGCTTATCAGAATAGCCTGGCACACAATGTTCAGACAGTAGTATGCTCTGTGGGCATGCACCTGCCGTTGCTACTTTCCTAGTTGTGCTCCGCCACATGGTGCCAGCTGTCATGTTGGCAGACGTGCATGGCACGCATGACTAAATGGGGTTAATAAATCGATCGACCGACAATTCGGGCTTGACGGGGACTGCCTAAAAATTCAGATAATCGAGAGTCCGAAGTATCCATGTGACCTTATTCTATAAGCGGTTGAGAAAAGTGTGCCGTATTTTTAGATGACCACATTCGGGGATGCATTCACTTTCACGGGATTTGGCATTACTATCGCCAGATACACTAGAGTCTACGAGCAATGGCATTCATTGCACTATGCCAGGAATTCTATTGCCTGTCGATGTGTCTGGTGTTCACGCGAAATGTCGTGAAAGTATCCCCAAGAGGGATTGTTAAAAAAGATCATGAGCCATTCCACTCAGTGAAGATGGCTGACCAACAAGGCTGTTTAACATGCGACACAGGTGACACAATTTCGAACATAGGTATGGACTCGTTTACTGTGATTTTTATTATACATTCGCGTGGACGACAGGACTGCTGCCCCGAGGAGCCAGAGGAAACTAGACACGCGTGACATTTCGACGGGACCGTCACCATGGGAGAGCGGAAAGAAAGGAAAAGAGATAAACAAGCGCTTGAAATGCCGACAAAGAGAGGGCAGTGCGAATGTAGACATGGCTGATGAGGGTCAAAGTGTAGTATCTGTTCATATCAGCTTAATATATGATACGGGTTGTATTTAGACCCAAGATATTAAACTTATTTTTGCAAGGGGGCGGTGTGCTTGAAGCTTGCTTCATCTCCACCACGAGTCGGCCTGGTATTGCACTATCTTCGGGATCAGCCCATGGTTTTTGGTCTACGGACATTGATCCACTGGAAACTAGCCACGTACAGCTTCGCTGTAAAATGAAGTAGAAGTTTGTCAATGCATTGCTACGCGCGCGTACGCTTGCCTACGATCTGGTCAGCCCATATCTCTATCATTGCCATGCTGCTGCCACAGATAGATGAGAGTACAATTGGTGCATGCACTGAATCTTCAATTCCTGGCAACATAACAGGAGCGCGATTTTGTAGCGATGTTTTTTCTGGTGGCACTCCTTTTTGCACCTAGTCGGTAGTAAGAACGGTGCTCTGCATACGTTATCAGTGATATCAGCCGCTGTGCATTATAAATGATAAGGGTGGCATATAGAAACTAGTGGAATGCATCGCTACAAAATCACGGCCCGGAGGTCGACCGCACAATCATTACCAAACGATGTTTTTTTTTAGTAACAGTCGTTGTCCTCGTCGGCGCCGCTTAAACAACTTGATGTCGCTGGTACAGTGTTGCTATCTAACATGTGAATGAACAAACGTGCACTGGACTCGCAAATGGCTTGCCAGCATTTGCTTGTCCTGTGGTTTGGGTACGATCGTTGTTAGATTAACTAGGCTTGACTAGTTTCGGTTTTGAGGAGGTGTTGGCGGCATGACCGACGACCATGCTGTGGTGATGCCAGCGATGTTTCAAAGCCAAAGTATCGCTATCTCCACTCAACTGGGCAGTCAAATTAGCTCACAGTTGTGCAGGTGGAGTCCGAATTATTGAACGGCATGTCCTAAGGTGTCTGAAATTTTGGTTGTACTTATACATTAAATTAATGGGCCAGTGAAAGTGCCTTGAAGTACTATGAATAATCGAGTTTATCTGAATTCTTGTCCGAATAAATGGTCAGCGCCAGTTATGAATCGGTCAGTTGCTGAACAGAGGCTTCAGCTTTGCGAGAAAATGCAGGCCATCAAAAAGTGCCTGGTGTGCAACGCAATGCTCATTGAGGCTGGCCTGGCTCAGAAGAGCATTGATGACAGTGAATCTGGCCAGTTGTTTCTGACTGGTGCAAGCTATAGCTTTGCTGAAGATATGGATAAGCTGGCAGCTGTTAATAAAAAACTTATAAGATGTAAAAGGCAATGTCTGAGCAGCTTCACTCAATTTAAGATAAACTAGCTACAGCACGCTGTGTGAACAGGTTTGTTGTCTCCATATTGTAACGACTTTAGTCAACACAGGTTTATAAAAATAAGCTATTTATTAAGGGGTGAACTTGTGCCCAGAGCTAAATAAGATCACTGTGTCGCCTGCGCAGCGAAGCTAGTTGAAAAACTTCCTCTGCCGCATGTCACTGTCCTTGAATGCCGCTTGCGGCCTCCCTTGATGAAGCCACATGCAGTCGTTTCCCATTGGTGGGGCAGCTCCTTGGTGAGAGCTCGTGCGCACGCAGGCGGGCGGGCAGGTGCACACTCTGCATGTCGTGATGGACGCTAGTGGTGTTTGTTGCAACGCTTGCGGTGTCCAAAGCGATCTGCCTGGTACCTGAATGCAGGCTAAGTGGCACTATACCCCCTCCTAATGCGCATCGTCCCGATGCGTAAGAAAACAATGTACAGTGTACGTGTTGCATATAAGCTCATTTATCCTTCTATTTATCTCTCATAATAAGGTTTCATGCGCATAATATGTACGTGCTCCGTGGCGTTGCATTGCCTTGAACGCTTGTGTCCAGCAGACTTGATTTCATAAGTAAGGTCACTAAGTTGGTGAACTACTTCATAGGGCCCAAAATATTGACAAAAAAGTTTTTCAGACAGCCCAACTGGGGTCCGTATTCAATAACTAGGGTCCAACTATATACATATATATATCCAACTGGGGACAGCAACTGGGGCCCATATCCACTCTTTGTCGCCTGGTTCACATCGCGTTTTGCAATGTCGCTGGTTGTAGTGCCTTGCGTCTATCTGTTGTTGGTGACACATTGAGCATCTTGCCAACTGCCGGGCTTCCTTGGCTCTTTGTAAGAACTCGTCTAAATCCGGAAGGTAATCGTCTTCTATCGGCAGCATAGCATCCAATGTTGTAACTGCCCGGCCGTATACAAGCTGGAAATGTGAGACTCTGGTTGTCTCTTGTACAGCCATGTTATAAGCAAAGGTGAAGTAGGGCCAAATTTCATCCCACATGTTATGCTCAACATCAGTATACATCAAGATAATGTCCGTGAGAGTTCTATTCAGGCGTTCAGTTAGACCATTGCTTTGAGGAAGATGGGCAGTAGTTCTTCTATGGTGAGGATGAGTCATCATCATCAAGCATTGCATAAGTTCCACTGTGAAGGCTGTTCCGCGATCAGTAATGACGATGGTTAGAGCGACATGCCAGAGGACTATGTTGTTTATGAAGAACTTGGCAACTTCAGCCGCTGTTCCTTTGTGCAGGGAGTCTGTTTCAGCATATCTGGTTAAGTAATCTGTAGCCACCGCGATCCACTTTTTCCCAAGGGAAGATGTAGGGAAGGGTCCAAGAAGGTCCATTCCAACTTGTTGAAATGGTGCTTTTGGTGGATCTATAGGCTGTAAAAGACATGCCGGTTTCACAAACGAAGATTTTCACCTTTGACATTCGTGGCAAGTCTTCACCTAATGTTGTACTGAAGTTAAAAATTTGGGCCAATAATAACCTAAACTAATCCTGGCGTATGTTCGACTCACGCCCAAATGTCCTGATGTGGGTTCATCATAACATGCTTGTAGAATTTCTTGGTGTAAGATGTGGTTTGGCTTGAAGTTACTCTTGTTTAGAACATTTCCTCAGAGGCAGAACGCTCACAGGCCTCTAGAAAAAATATGGGGTACTTGGATGTTGAGTCCTTCTAGGTGTTTAATGAGTGGTAGTAATTCTTCACCAGCGCATTTACGTTCCGTGATTTGAGTTGTTTTGATAATGCCTAGGTACCAGTGGCGTAGCCAGAAATTTCGTTTGGGGGGGGGGCTCACGTTGAAGCTTGGCCTCCTCCTTAAGAGGAAGCGTTAGCTTGGGTGCTCCTATCTAAATACATGTAGAAGGTGAATTCGGTTTTCTTGGCAACCACTGCACCAAATTTGACGAGGGTTGTTGCATTTAAAAGAAAAACCTAAACTATACCGACTTCTGGTTTCGAATTTTTCATTTATGTTGTAAATTTTTTAATAAAAATTGGCAAAAATAGCGAATATTCAGAGAATGAAACTATCACGTTTAAAACTCTAACTCATCAATGAAAAATAATATCACAATTCTGTAAATCGCATCTAATAGTACATCCACAGCGGACAAAATCGATATGTTGCAAATTAATCTCAAACAATTTGGTATTATCGGAATACAATTTTTGCAGAACCCTTGTGTGCCACGTAACCAAGTTACGTAAGATACAAATTGACGTACCAAATTTGTCCTCTCCGACTCTTATAATGGATGCTGTTTGAAGAACCGCGATATCTGTTTTTGATGAAGAGCTATTAGTTTGTAAACGTCGTGCTTCTATTTTTTTCGCATTTTCAAATTTTTCAAAAATATTTTAAAGAAAATTCAGGCCCTAAATCGAAATTCTGCTTCCAACAGATACTAGTATTTAGCTATCTCTCTTAAATTCAACAAGTTTCATTAAAAGCGATCCAGGGGTTATCTCAGAAAAGCGTTTCTGCGTTTTACATGTATTTGAATAGGCTGCGTCAGAGTCGGGCCTGAGCTAAAGCTTCCTCTTAAACAATTTGTCGAGGGATTAAATACATGAATAATAACTGCATTGCCATTGCCAAAAATGCTGCAAACGAATTCTTGAATGCTATGCACTGTCACAACAAGTAATATATGTATCTTTTTTATGAAAAGATATACTCGTATGTGCCAGAAATTGTGCTCAACATAACTGATATTAATGCTGCCTTGTTTTTGTCTATTTAATAAATAAAGAAAATATCACACTATCTTTAGAACTATATCAGTTCGAAACAAGCAAAGCAGTGCATGCCACTGATATGAAAAATGTAAAGGCCATGAAATGAACAGCGGAAAGTTGAGGACAATTATGTTAATGAAACTTTGTCATTGAAGAACCTTGTTTACATTTTTGTACATATGCAACAGCCAGTGAAAAATCTCAATGACGCTGCTGTCATTTATTCCAATGTATTACGCAGGAGCAGCTGTCACTGGTCTTGTATCATGAGTAATTGCACTGAAATTATTGTCCCAACAGAGAGCATCTATATAAAACCGTTCTGCAAAATATACGAGGGCGAGTCAAATGAAAGTGAGCCATTGTGAATATATGAGAAACGGTGTACTTTTAAAAGTACTCTCCATGAGCATTTAGACATTTGTCCCATTGACTAAGGAGTCGGGTGATTCCCGTCTCATAAAACTTCTTAGGTTATTGCTTCAACAAATCTGCAACTGACTCTTTCACGTCATTGTCTGACACGAATATATTTCCCAGCTGTTTTTTCATTTGTCCCAAAATGTGGAAGTTGCAAGGTGGCAGGTCTCAGTTGTATGGCGGATGTTGCCGCGTTTCCCACTTGAACTTTGCCAGTTTTGTATTAACCACATCAGCGATGTGGGGACAGGCATTGTCGTGGAACAATTAAAAATTAATTTATGGGGTTTTACGTGCCAAAACCACTTTCTGATTATGAGGCACGCCATAGTGGAGGACTCCGGAAGTTTCGACCACCTGGGGTTCTTTAACATGCACCCAAATCTAAGTACACGGGGGTTTTCGCATTTCGTTCCCATTGAAATGCGGCCGCCGTGGGCGGGATTCAATTCTGCATCCTCGTGCTCAGCAGCCCAACACCATAGCAAGGTCGTGGAACAAGATGACCCCATTAATCAATTTTTCACGTCGTTTCTTCTTGATTGCAACACGCAGCCAATCCGGCGTTTCACAATATCAAAAACGATTGATAGCCTCTCCGGCTTTAGCAAATTCTATCAGTAATGGCCCCTGACGATCGAAAAAAAAAAAGTCAACAACACCTTTCCGGTTGAAATGACGGCCTTTGCTTTCTTTGGGCGTGGTGAATTCGAATGTTTCCACTGTAAGCTTTGCCGTCGTGTTTCAGACTCGTAGTAGTGGCACCATGGTTCGTCCCCGATCACAATTGCAGACAAGGAGTCGTCACCCTGATTGTGATACCAGATCAGATGAGTCAAGGCAGCACAGAACCTTCTTCTGGCGGTGGCTCAAAATCTTGGGCATCCATTGCGCACACAAGAGCTGATAACCGAGATGATCATGAATTATGGTGTGAACGGAACCGCGACTGATGGTCACACGCTCTGCCAGTTCATCTATGCTTATCCTCCGTTCTTGTCTAATCAGCTCATCAACCTTTGCAATTGTGTGGGGTGATTGTACGATGGCTATGGTCCGGTATTGATCGCTTTTGCAACTTTCACGTCCTTTTTCAACTCGCTGCTCAACTTCTGAAGTGTTCATTACGTCACGCAACCATGTACAATCCAGTGTATGAGAGCATTAAAGAACATTTACCCTCACACCTGCCTGTCACTTTTGTAAATGAAAGATGCCTGTGTGCTACGCGCATGCCTCGCAGATAATGAACCCAACCATTACTGCGTGAGGTGGGTAGGCTCACTTTCATTTAACTCGCCCTCGTTCACTAGAAATGCGCAGATACAATGGAATATACAAGCGCTTGATGAAGGGCAAAAAAGTGTCACTTGAAAGAAAGTTCACGGCACGTATCCACAAAACCTCGCAACAAGATATTTAAATATACGTATAAATCTCCAATAAATGTACGTATCTAAGAAAAAGTCACTGTATATAATGCGTCAAACAAGGCAAATAAACATGTTGCACAATTACAGATTCACAGAATCCTAGATCCTGCCCCCATTCCATCCTCTCCGCCCAATGTATCGCGCGTGACGGAAGGTGACGCGCTTGCTCCCCGCTTTTCTTCTTTGCACACACAAGACTGAGCCACCATCGTTGGCTCACCCATTCCATCCCCCCCTCCCTCCTACACTTCCAATCGCACACACAGCATGCGGCGTGCAGTCACGACGTTAACACCCTTAGGCTTCATAGAAAACAGGAGGGAGACGGCGACAGCAGGAATGCGCCTGGAGTGTTCATATAATTGCTGTAACAATAATATAATAATAGTATCCGGCAACTGAAGCGTGCCGTGGCTGATTACTTTCCGCAAAAGAAGTAACTAACTGTCACCATGCAACAATTTGCTGCGCCGCAACAATGTATCTTTTTTTTTTTTTTTGTGGGGTGGGGCACTGCAATGAAAAATAAAAAAGGCAAAGGAGAGTATTTTGGCCACAATGCAATGCCCACTTTGGGAACCTAAGGTGGCTGCCGAAAGAATATTGAAGAAAATATGAGAGGCTTGGTCACCGAGAACCATACGCATAGTGCTCGGTATCCTACACCGGCGAAACAAGACTTTCCGGAGAGGTTGTGCTTGAGTGAACGCGGTGCAATCCGTCGAGTCTTCACAGTGATGGCGGTCAGTGTCCATTGTTTCTTTTTCTCGTCCGCTAGCCAGAAGGCGTCCAAAACTCTGCCAGGCGAAAATCCACTCGGCCAGAGAAAACCAAACGCGCACCGAAGTGCGTCGCGCGGTGGTCGGGGCAACACAAGAAAAACGCGTGTGCTGTGGCAGGCTCTGGCAGCCCGCGGTTAGGGTAGCGGGAAAAAAAAAAAAAAAAATTGAGAGGCTCAATGTGTCCTCACGAATAAAAGTCAAAGCAGAAAAAATAAGACCGCAGTTACCCTGGTTTGCTTTAGTGTCTTAACTTGAATGCTTTGGCGTAGGTGAAAAAAAGTATTGATAATATTTTATGTGATATGACGGCAGAAAGGAACCACAATGCTTCGTCTCATCGTATATCACTGCGTGTTTTGTCAACTTGTCTGAAAGTGTGTTGATTTGGCTTGTCTCGTTGTATGTTCTGATCGAAGACTTTAGAAAAGTCAATGCACCTTTGGCGTCAAATGTTTATGACACCATTAAACCCACATTGTTCCAGAATTGAAAATCTAAAGCACGACTTTGGAAATGTCAATGCACATTTCGCATAAAAAGTTTATTAGAACTTTATACCCATAAAGTGTCAGAATTGAAATCCAAGCGCTCCCTAGATTTTATTTATTTATTTATTTATTTATTTATTACAAATACTTTCAGAGCCCAAGGGCATTACAGAAAGGAGTGGTTAATAAATAGTGTGCAATAATACAATTTATGAAAATACAAGTTAACAAAATAAGTAATCTTCAATGGCACTTCTGAACTTAGTGTCGACAATGGCAGCGATGGACGCAGGAAGGTGGTTCCATTCTGCGCTGGTTTTGGGAATTAAAGAATATATATATAAGTTGGTTCGGCAAAATGGCACACCAACCTTGAACTTGTGGTCCACACGCGATGAAATGTGCGTCGGTTGAAGAAAAAGATAGCTTTTTAACATTTCATTTTGATGATAGATTTTGTGAAAGAGGCAGAGACGAAGAAATTTACGACGTAAAGACAGATCAGGCAGGTTAAGTGTGTTCGTCATGGTGGGTACAGAAGCGTAGTGGGAATAATTTGATAGAATAAACCGGGCTGCGCAATTCTGAACAGATTCAAGGGAAGCGATTAGTATGGATTGACTGGGGTCCCAGATGCTAGATGCATATTCTAGTTTTGGACGGACTAAAGTTTTATAAAGTATTAATTTTAAGGAAGACGGTGCTTTGGAAAAGTTACGGCGCAGGTATCCAAGAGTGCGGTTAGCATTGCGGGTTATGTAATCAACGGGCATGTTCCAGGATAGGTCGTTAGTAATATTAATGCCAAGGTATTTGTAGGAGTCAACGGGATTCAAGGGGGCCCCTTTAGGTAATAACTGTGGTTTGTACTGTGAGGGCCATTTGTCACACCATAGAGATAATTGATCGAGATCTTTTTGGATATTTAGTGAATCAGATAAATTTGTTATTTTGTTGTAAATTACGCAGTCATCTGCAAAAGCTTAATTGATAATAAAACAATACTGTCAGGAAGATCATGTATATATACAAGAAACAACAAAGGGCCCAGTACAGACCCCTGTGGTACACCGGGCGTAACAGAAGAAAAATCAGAAGAATAATTGTTAGCAGTTACATATTGAGTACGGTTTGAAAGAAAGTCTTTAATCCAGTTAAATATGCTAGTGTCGATATTAAGTTTACTAAGCTTGAAAAGGAGTAAGTCATGAGGTACTGAGTCAAATGCCTTTGCGGAATCGAGAAAAATGCAGTCTATGTCGAAATCAAGGTGAGTAGCTATAAATAGATCATTAGTAAACGTTAGTAGTTGGGTCTCGCACGAAAGCATTTTCTTAAATCCATGTTAAGAATTATTTTTAAAAAAATTGTTCTCCAAAAATTCAATTAGCTGCGAATGTATGATGTGTTCTATCATTTTGCATGGTATGCTAGTCAATGAGATCGGACGATAGACATCTGCTGAATGAGCATTACCTGATTTGAAGATAGGGACCACCTTCCCCACCTTCTAGTCGCTGGGTAATGTGGAACACCATAACGATTGTTCAAAAAGTTTTGAGAGTATCATTGCCGAGTACACTGTGGTTAGTTTTAGCATCTTTGAGTTGAGTAGGTCAGCACCAGCGGAAGAGGAGATCTTCAGATTGTCAATGAGCTTGGTAACGCCAACCCAATCTATAACAATGGGGTCCATAGGGGGAAAGTTTTGGTCAGGTAAACGGGGTAATAATGCAGGAGCAGCTGTATTGAAGACGGAAAGAAATGCGTTGTTTAAGACTGTGCAAGACTGGCTAAGAGGAAGGATAGTGTCATTGCTATCAGATAAATGTATGAGTCGTGTTGAACCACTGACAATGCTCCAAAATTTGTGAGGGTTTGTTCGAAGTACTGATGGCAGGGTGTTAATAAGAAAAGAATCTTTTGCGCACTGAATCGCACCAGTATATTCTTTATGAACTCGCTGATGTGCTGCCCAATGATCAGTATTGTTAGTTCGCTTTGCGCGACGGAACATTCTTTTCTTTTTATTTGATAGGCACTTTAACGAAGAGTTGAACCATGGTGACCGGGAATTGTAGATGATTTTCTTTTTCGGAATATATTGTTCAATGAGATGTAGAATCTTTTCTTTATACATGGTCCAGTTTTCTTCTATGGAATGTTTGCCGAAGTTGCTGATATAGCCTTCTGTAAATAATTCTAACTCAGCTATTATTGAACTTGTATCAGCTCTGTTATAGTCCCGTATTATTTTATATTTTTTCGTATTTCTGTGTCGTGTTTTTAAGTTAAAGTGAATCAATGAATCGTCACTTAATCCGGGGAGGTAAGTTAACTCAGAAACTAACTCTGGAATTGTAGTAAGTAGTAGGTCAAGAATACTGGAAGATGTTGCGGTTGTACGAGTCTGCTCATGAACGAGTTGAGTAAGGTTAAAGTCAGCACAAAGATTAAGGAATTGCATACATTCCGATGAAACATTTTTTACGGTAGTGGAATCATTGTTCCATAGTATTGTGGGAAAGTTTAAGTCGCCTAAAATAAACAGAGGCGAATTGGGAAACCTAATTACAAGGCTATTAAGGACATCATAAAGATAGTTAGAAAAAGAAGATGAGACAGCTGGAGGACGGTACAATGCACCGAAAATAAATTCAAGATTTGCAATAGATACACTTATACAAACAAATTCCAAAGACGATACGACTGGAACAGCCGAGGATGCGAACATGTCACTAACAGCAATAAGTACACCGCCCCCAGATCGGACGTCACGGTCCCTGTGGTATATATTGCAATTCTTTTCACATTGGAATATTTCAGAGTCCTGTATCATAGCAGAGAGCCAGGTCTCAGTTATAACAATTATATCAGCCGTGCATGAATCTATGGCTGATGATAATGCGACATGTTTGTTAAGAATGCTTCGCGCATTTGTAAAGAGCAGCGATACATCGTTTCCATCTTTCTTAATGGTTTGCAGCTATGATGAACTTGAAGTTGCGCCCCCATTGCCCCGCGCATGCGTCTTAGCAACAAGTTCTATTTCGCGCACTGAGTCAGTAACTGCGCAATAAGCATACATTTTATTATTCACGATGAGTTTGTTATATTGAAGTGAACCTGACTGGCCCTTCGACTTACTAAATTCAATTAAATTCTTACGCGATTGATGGGTTGATCTACAAAAATCTTCATCAACAGTTATGCCGGAGATTTTAATTTTACTTCTTTGGGAGAAGATCGTGTCCTTGAGCTTCGCTGAAGAGAATTTGGCAATAATAGGGCGGGGTTTGCTGTCATTAAAACTGCCTAGTCTGTGTGCTCTAGAAATATCGCCATCGAATAATTGCAAGCTGTCTTGAGAGCAAATCACGCACAGTGCTTTCTGACTGAGTCCATGTTTCAGCTGAATTGTCGGGGATGCCGTATAACAAAAGGTTGTTGCATCTGGAATGGTCTTCCAAGTCGTCCAGACGGGATTGTATTAAAACGTTCTGTCTCTGGGCTACCTCTGATACAATGCACGAGATTTCAGTTTCAGATCTATTGCATTCAATATTTTCAACGATTGCCTCAAGAGCAGTCAACCTATTCGTCACGTTGCAAACTTTGTGTGCCAATGCTTCTTGGTTATCTTTCAGTTCATGGAAGGCATCCATTAATTCCTTGTGGCGTGTGTCAACCTTTTCAGAGAGGGCTGCAATGGCAGCTAGCACATCACTCTGGGTAGGTCCGGGATTCATTTCAATATCACCGCATACCAGCAGTTGTTTCGTAACAAGTACTCATTCACATATTGTTATGAACAAAGCACTTGGGCACGGGAGAAGCAGCAGGCAGGCATTACTCGTACGCTTGGAATAAAGCATTAAGCTATTACTAACCTGCACATAGTAGAAAAGAAGATTCGTGAGCGACGACTGCATCACTGCCGCTCTCCCGTGCCTACTGAAGATAGGTAGCCGAGGTCCGCTTCTTATACTTTGGTGGGATAGCGCTGTTGATGATGACGCCCTTTCGGGATCAGTAATGAAGAAGGTGGTTCTGCGCATGTCCGTGTCGTGTAGGCCAGAACAGTCGATCGCCGGTTCCAAAACCAACAGCTTGGTAGTACTAGCGGTGCCGACATCGTCGCTGACAGCTCAGGAGACCGAGAAAGCGATGGCACGAGCAGCATAACAAACTGCACATAGTAGAAAAGGGGATTCGTGAGCGACGACTGCATCGCTGCCGCTCTCCCGTGCCCACTCAGATTCTGCTGCTTCAGCGAGATGCCGCGACGAGCCCACCCACCGCGCTTTTGCAACTTCGTACTCGGATGGAGCTCCTTGCATTATGATATGTGAATCCCGGTGCATGGGTGTTGCCGCAAAATCCAGCCCGATTTCGCAATGTTCCCACTAAAAGTTTTTTCGAGCATGAGAAGGACATTATAGACAAAATCGAGCATGATTTCCCGCGCCAGGGGTTGTTTTGGCCGGCGGTGCATGGACGGCACGAAAAAATTTCGGGGGGGGGGGGGGGGGGGCTTCAGCCCTCCCCCCTGGCTACGCCCCTGCTAGGTACTGAAAGTCCTCTTCCTCTGATAGTGCTGCGTCTACTGGTGTGTGTGACAAGCAGTCGGCATCGGTGTGCTTTCTTGCAGATCTGTATACCACCATAATCATACTCTTGCAATTGAAGGCTCCATTTTGCTAGTCTTCCAGATGGGTCCTTGAGGGTTGCCAGCCAGCAAAGTGAATGGTGATAACTGACTGCTTTGAATGGTCTGCCATATAAATATGGCCGAAATTAACTTATGGCCCAGATCATGTCGAGACATTCTTTTTCAGTTGCTGATTAGTTGGTCACTGCTTTAGATAAGGTCCGGCTAGCATAGGCTATAACCTTTTCTTCACCATTTTGCCACTGGACCAGGATGGCGTTGAGACCGATATTACTGGTGTCCGTGTGTATTTCTGTGTCAGCTGTTTCGTCAAAATGAGCAAGGATTGAAGGCACTTGCAGGCATTTTCTTAACTCATTAAACAGGCTCTGTTGCTTGCTTTTGCCACACGAAGGGTACATCTTCTCTTGTAAGTTTTGTTGGAGGCTCTGCTATTTGTGAAACATTTTTGACGAATCGTCTGTAGTAAGCGTATTGACCCAGAACGCGTCGCACTGACTCTTTGTCTATGGGCATCGAGAACTTTGCGATGGCCGCTGTATTTTCGGGATCTGGCTGAACACCTTGAGTACTGATGACATGTCCAAGGAATCAGTTCTTCAAATGTGAACTGACACTTCTCTGGTTTAATTGTTATGTTTGCCTAACGGATTGCCTCTAACACTAACCGCAGTCGTTCTATGTGCTGCTCGAACGTTGTGGAAAAGATGACCATGTGATCTAGATATACTAGGCAAGACTGCCATTTTAAACTAGAAAGTACAGTATCCATCATGCGCTGAAACATTGCCAGCGCAGAGCAAAGACCAAATGGGAGAACTTTTAAATTCATAGAGTCCATCCAGGGTGACAAATGCTGTCTTCTCATGGTCTCCCTCATCCACTTCAATTTGCCAATATCTGCTTTTCAGATCAAAGGAGGAGAAAAATTTTGCTCACCGTAGCCGACCTAACGTGTGATCGATGCGTGGGAGGGGGATATATATCCCGCTTAGTCACACTGTTCAATTTGCGGTAGTCTATACAGAACCGCGGTGTATTGTCTTTTTTCTTAACAAGCACTACGGGAGATGCCCACGGACTGTTGGAAGGCTGAATGACATCGTCTTCCGAGTATTTTGTGTACTTGGTTCTGGATAATCTCTTTCATCCGGCGAGACTCAATACGGATGTTAGTGTACTGGCCTGGTTGTCTCCTTTGTTATAATTCTGTGCTTTGCAATAGTTGTGCACCATACTTTTGAAGAACTAGAGAAACACTTGGCAAAATCCTGTATCCGGCTGTGTAACTGTTGCTTTTGAGGCACTGAAAGGTTTGGATTGATGGCGATTACCTTGAGGACGTTGCAGGTCTTTGGCACAGCCGCCGATGCTAGCTCTAGGCTGCCTAATTCTGTCGTTTCAGAAAACTCATTGAAGAGGGTGATAGTTGTTTCCTTTGCCATGTGCTGAAACTCGTTCCCAAAATTAGTGAGGAGGATATCTGCGCACCCGTTACAGAGGTGAATGAGTCCTTGTGCCACACACACGCTCCTGTTCAAGGAAAGTTTCCTGTTGCTATCTGCTATACCTTGGTAGTCGTTGAATGTGTCAGTTTTGACGAGAACTATTACACTGCTGTGTGGTGGTACAGTTACATCGTCATTGACAACTCGCAATAATGTAACATATGGTTCTCCCGATTCTTTCCAGGTTATAGCTTGTTTGGTCGTGAATGATACGCTTGACTTCTGTAAGTTAAGGCCGGCGCCATTAGTGTTCAGAAAGTCTATTCTAAGTATAACATCCTTCAAGCATTTTGAAAGTGCTACGAAGTCACCAACGTATGTAAATCCTCGTATCAAAACTCTTGCAGTGCATCTGCTGAGAGGCATAATAAGGTGACCAGCTGCTGTGCGTATCTGAGGTCCATTCCGCTCCATCAAAACTTTTTTTTTAGCTTCTTCGCCAGTTCATAGCATATCATTGAATAATTCGTCCCAGTATCAATTAATGCATTCAGCTCATACCCATCAATAAGCAAAGGCAAGGCTGAAGCTATTTGCTCATTACTGCACTTCTTTACCTGGAACCAATCGTTGATGTCACCCTGGTACCAATGTGGAGGATCTCTGCTTGTGTGATTGTTAGTGGCCTTGTCTCCACAGGTCGCTCACTTGAGTTTTTCAGCTTTGGGCTAGGTGAACAATACTTAGCTTTGCTTGAAGAAGCACGTGTGCTTGGTGATCGGTAACACATAGGGTATGGCGGCTGCGGTTGGTAATGGAGAGGTGTGCTGAGACTCTGGCGCATACATAAGCACTCCTCGATGTCAGATAGTCTTTCACCATTTTGGGGGCATGGTGTATTCATAGGAAATCCTCTAAGACTGGCTTGACGGTATGGGCAAAATCAGTACAGGTGACCAGCCTCTCTGCAGTAAAAACACAGAAGCCTACGGTTGGCGTCACACCACACGTCACTTTTCCTTGTCTCAGCAATACAGGGCATTGCATGCTATCGGTACACGTAGTTACTTGGCCTCGCACTGGGCGCACTGTGAACGGTGGGTCACCTGAGCATGTGGGAGTGCATTGGCGTCGGTCGTGCTGGTAGTGGCTTGCCTCACTTTGCTTGCCCCATATGGCTTGCCTCACTTTGCTTCTGATGATATTTTTTATTTATTTATAAATACTACAATCCGTGGTCGTGATTTTAGTAGGGTGGGAAATGAGCGATACATGAGCTGATACAATAATATTGGCGGACAAGAGAGAGAGAGAAAAAAAAATAAGAAAAAAAATGCATACAATGCAATCCATATACTCATACACACATATACACAGATATATACTGATATGACATATCCATAAACACATATGTACACACATACATATGGTATACACACCCTCAGTTCATATAAAGCAATAAATTTACAAAGCAGGTTAGCGAAGCACGAAAGCAAAACATATATATATATATATATATATATATATATATATATGTAAAGAACGAGATTTACATGCACAAGCTTGAAACAAACACAGCCAGGGAGGGCTGTAACACTTGGTCATTTCTTAATAAATTCCAATCACGAATCATTCTTGGGAAAAATGAATATTTAAAACAATTATGTGTTTGGTACAGTGTTAATTTTCGATCATGCCGTTGTCTGGTGTTATAACCTGAGGAAAATCGAATAACTGCAGATGAATCAACATTAACATGTCCCGCTACTATTTGATATAGAAATTTTAAATGTGAGTGATGGTTTCTCATGGCTAGAGGTTTTAGATTAGCTCTGGTTAACAAGTGTGTTACAGATGTGCGGTCATATCAATTGTATATAAAGCGAGCTGCTCTTTTCTGAATAATTTTCAGCTTTTCAATATTTGTCTTTGTGAATGGATCCCATATAACAACGGCGTAATCCAACCTAGGCAGAATGACAGATTTATACGCATTGTGTCAGATTCTGTCATATACACTGATTGTGTCATATATAGTAAAAGCTCGTTAATTCTAATTGTGCGGGGATACTTCGAAAATTCGAATTATAAAAAAATTTGAACTAATGAAAGTCAGAAAAAAGAACTCGGTAAGGTGCGTGTATAGTCCGACATAGCATGAGCGCACGCGCTACTTCACATTTGTGTGAACATCTATAGTTCGAATCACTGGCGCAGCCGACGTAACTGGACGCGGCCAACGTAGTCCGGCGTGCCTGACGTTGAGATGGCTCTTGCTCCATTCGCGCCTTCGTCGCGCCGACCCACAATGCATGGCGCAGAGAAAAAAAAAAGGTCGCACTTTCTCCCGAAAGGCAAAGCATCGATTGTGGTAGCAAATTAGTAGATAGCTATACGAAGTAACCATATAGTAGCTTCATCGGCCACGCTGTATACACGCTGAATGGGAATCCAGGCGTTTGTACTTCACGAAACGTAACCGTTGACAAGCGATGCCGAACGAACCTCGTTCTCCTTTTCTTCAGTCCCCTTGCTGTGCCACACCATGTGGCACTACCCCCTCTCCAAAAAAAAAAAAAAAAAACAATAATAAAAGAATGAAAACATACATAGGCTTGACGTGAGAGCGCCAAGATGGCCTAGGACGGACACATAGGCTATAGTCACAATCACTGTGGTGTGCGATATAGCCACAAGGCATGGAGGGACGAGCAACAACAAAAACTAACGTAAGCGGCTGAAAACGTCGAATTTTAGGGGCTATAGTACAGTTTGAACCGCACAACGTGCACAATCTCAGATTGCGGTTGTCGACGTCGGGAACCTGGCTTCCGTCAGGAAGGACTTCGTAATTCACGTCACGAATTCGCTGCAACACTTTGTAAGGTCCGAAGTAGTGACTCAAAAGCTTCTCGGATAAACCTTTTCGGCGCGCGGGAGTCCAGACCAAAACTTGATCGCCAGGTTGGAACTCGACTTGTCGATGGCGGAGATTGTAACGTTGCGCATTGATGCTCTGTTGTTTCTTTATGAACACTCTGGCAAGCTGACGGGCTTCTTCCGCGCGTTGCACGAAGAGTTCGGTATCTTGGGCGAGGTCGAGGTGGTCGATGTTGTCGCACGGCAGCATTGCTTCTAACATAGTCTGCATTTCATGGCCGTAAACGAGGTAAAACGGCGTGAAGCGTGTTGTTTCTTGTGTAGCAGTGTTATAGGCAAACATTACGTATGGGAGTATCTCGTCCCACGTCTTGTGCTGTACGTCTACGTACATAGACAGCATGTCAGTCATCGTTTTGTTCAGTCGTTCGGTCAAGCCATTTGTCTGCAGATGACAGGCAGTTGTCCTTCGATGGGTTGTGCAGCTGAGTTTAAAAACGTCTTCACTGAGCTGCGCTGTAAAGGCTTTGCCTCGGTCTGTGATGACGTGCGATGGGGCGCCATGCTGTAGGACGATGCTCTGTATGAAAAACTGGGCAACCTCGGAAGCTGTGCCTCGAGGCAACGCCTTTGTCTCAGCATACTGCGTTAAGTAGTCTGTGGCGACGATTATCCACCTGTTGCCAGAAGATGACAGTGGAAATGGGCCCAGAAGATCCATGCCGACCTGGTCGAAAGGTTTGCCAGGTGGGTCAATCGGATTCAGCATCCCGCGGGCTTCACAGCTGGCGACTTTCGCCGCTGGCATACACGGCAGGCTTGGACGTACCGCTTAACACACTCGGCAAGTTTCGGCCAGTAGTACGATTTGCGCACTCTATCAAGCTTTCGTGTAAAACCCAAACAGCCTGACGCAGGCTCGTCATGACAGGCGAATAAAACTTCGGCACAGAGGTCTGCTGGAACGACCAAAAGGTATGTCTTGTTGGTGGCAGCGGAGTTCTTCTTATACAAGACGCCATGTCGGAAACAAAAAGACGACAATCCTCGAGCGATGTGCCGGTGTATTGATGGGTTTCATCCCTCCAGATGTTCAAATATAGGCTGTAGTGAGTCGTCTGGCGCTGCCCTGTGGACAAATCAGTAACGCTTACAGCCCCAAGGAAAACGCCGTCATCGTCAATGTCTTGGTCGGTAGTGTCAATAGGGGTGCGCGAGAGTGCGTCAGCGTCTTCGTGTATGCGGCCCGACTTGTACACGATGGTCACGTCGTACTCCTGCAAACGTAGACTCCACTGTGCCAGTCGTCCAGAAGGGTCCCGCAGATTTGCAAGCCAGCATAACGAGTGATGATCGGTTACAACTTTGAATGGGTGGCCGTAGAGGTAAAGTCGAAATTTGGTCAGTGGCCATACAACGGCAAGACACTCTTTCTCCGTAGTGGTGTAGTTGGTCTCTGCACGCGATAGCGTGCGACTTGCATAGGCGATCACTCTTTCAATACCTTCCTGCCGTTGTACAAGCACCGCACCAAGACCAACGTTACTGGCGTCTGTATGAACTTCCGTGTCCGCTTCCTCGTCAAAGTGGGCCAAAACTGGTGCTGACACCAGACGTTGTCTAAGCTCAGTGAAAGCAGTCTCTTGCTCTGAGGCCCAAACGAACGATACATTGTCCCTCGTGAGTCGAGTCAGCGGCTCCGCCATCTTCGAAAAATTTTCTATGAAACCCCGGTAGTATCCGCAAAGGCCCGGGAAGTGTCGGACACCTTTCTTGTCGGTCGGTGTTGGAAACGTGGCTACAGCGGCAGTTTTCGCGGGATCGGGGCTAACGCCTTCCGTGCTGACCACGTGTCCCAGAAACATAAGCTCCTTGTAGCCGAAGTGACACTTCTGAGGCTTAAGGGTGAGGTTAGCCGATCGGATGGCTTCGAGAACTTGCCGCAGTCGTTTTAGGTGGTCGTCAAATGTCGCCGAAAAAACAACCACGTCGTCGAGGTAGACGAGGCAGCTTTGCCACTTTAGACCAGTGAGAACGGTGTCCATCATTCGCTGGAAAGTTGCTGGTGCCAAACAGAGCCCGAAAGGAAGTACCCTGAATTCGTAAAGGCCATCTGGAGTGACGAAAGCAGTTCTTTCGCGGTCTCGTTCATCTACCTCAATTTGCCACTAACCGCTCTTTAGATCGAGAGACGAAAAATACTTAGCTCACCGCAACCTGTCTAAAGAGTCATCGATACGTGGTAGTGGGTACACGTCCCTCTTGGTGACATTGTTGAGGCGTCGATAATCAACACAGAAACGAAGCGTTCTGTCTTTTTTCTTGACCAGAACGACCGGGGACGACCACGGACTGTACGAAGGCTGAATGCCACCATCATCTAGCATCTCCTTACTTGGGCTTGAATTGCCTCACGTTCTTTCGGCAAGACACGATAAGGCTGTTGTTTGATGGGGCGTGCGTCGGCGGATGTCGTTAATCGGTGCTTCGTGATTGGCGTTTGGCCCACCTTAGTAGACCGAGCGAAGCACGCGCGGAATTCGTTCAAGAGTTCCTGCAGTGCGCTCTTTTGGTTGTCCGTAAGCTCGGAGTTTACATCGATGTCTCTGAGCAAACCGTCGTCTGTGTCCACTTCAGAAGCAAAGCACTCGACGATGTCCGTTGATGGTTCGGCGTAGGCGACGGCAGTGCCATGAAAAATGTGCCGATGCTCAAAGGTAAAGTTGGTAATGAGGACCGCTGTCTGGCTAGCACGAAGTTCCACAAGGCTTCGCGCTACACAAATACCTTGGGTCAGCAATATAGAAATGTTGCCTTCTACAATGGCTTCACCGTTTTGTAGCTCGTCGGACTTGACTGGAACCATAACACTCGCACACGGCGGTATCGTGATGCTGTCGTCCGAAACGCGAAGTGCGGATCTGTGTCCAACGGCGGCGGTCTGTGTTGTTGCCCTTTGCGTCGAGAAAGTGATGCAGCGCTCGCGAAGGTCAATAATGGCGCCATATTCCCGGAGAAAGTCCATCCCAAGAATTAAATTGTGGGAACACTCGCGTAGAACCAGACAAGTGGCGGGAAAAGCAGCACCGCGAATTTCTACTCTTGCCATGCATAAGCGGTGTGACGACGTGGCCACCTGCCGTACGAACTGGTGCTCCGTTCCACGGCAACGTAACTTTTTTCAGAATGATCGCCAGTTTGCCACTGAGAATAGAGTAATCGGCGCCGGTATCTACAAGTGCACTTACTTTTCTGCTGTCGATCAACACAGGTACGTCCAGTGAGATCTTGTTCGCGTTGAACTGGTTCTGGCGTCGTCGTGTTTTCGTTGTTCTGCAGTCGGCACGATACGAGGTCTTCAGCGCGTCGAGTATCAGCAGCCCCGCCTCGGAAGGTTGCTGACGTCAGTTTTCCCGGCGTGGACTTGGTGATCTTTCTTGCGTCGTCCTCGAGGTGGTATCACGAGTAGGGAAATATCACCGTGGTGAGGGTGAGCGTGACTGCCGCTGTGATGTGCCCAGCCTGCGCTGTTGTTCGATGAATTCTGCGATGTCGGGAGGCCTCTGGCCAAACCTAGGTCGAGGCGAGTCGATAGAAAAACCCCGCAGTCCGAGTCGTCGATAGGGGCACTCCTGATACACATGACCAGCTTTGCCGCAGTGGTTGCATAGCGGTCATCGATCGGGTGCTCGCCAAACCTCTGATTTCCTCGCAGGTGTTCGGCGGTCGTCGAAGTACGGTAGCGGAGTTGTCGGAGCGGCTTGCGCCGATTGCAACGCGACTGGCGACGCAACATAAGTAGGTGCGAAAGCTTGGGCGGGGCTCAGTAAGGTTTCTGCGTAAGTCTTGCGCCGGGACTCACTTGGCAGAGGTGGCGCTTCACTGCTGAAAAGAGATGCCTGCAGTGCCTGTTGTACTTCGTTGCGTACAACGCTGGCGAGGGAGCTGACTGGCGGTGGCGACGTACCGTGGTGCTTCTGCAGCTCGTCGCGAACCACTGAGCGAATCAGCTCGCAAAGCAAGGCGACGTCGCACCCGAAGCATTCCGGCTTATCCAGAGTGCAGGCGGCATTTACTTGTCGATTGTACATGTTCGACTGTTGCTGAAGCATTTTCTCCATTGAGGTGGCTTCGGTGAGGAACTCTGCGACAGTCTTGGGCGTATTCCGAACAAGACCGCCAAAGAGCTGTTCCTTTACGCCTCTCATCAGATGATGCACCTTCTTCTCTTCCGACTTGCTCGGATCAGCATGCTGAAAGAGACGCGTCATGTCCTCCACGTACATTGTGACACTCTCGTTGGGCTTTTGGACGAGTGACTGAAGGGCTCGCTCCGCTTTTCCCGGCAATCGGGGCTAGAGTAAGTCTCCAGTAGCTTGCGCTGGAATTCAGGCCAGGATGACAGGGCACTTTCGCGGTTCGTAAACCACGTGCGAGCACTATCCTGCAGGCTGAAGTAAATGTTCCTGAGTTTGCCGTTGCTGTCCCACTCGTTAAACGCAACCACGTGCTCGAACTCCGCCAGCCAGCCTTCCACGTCTTCAAATGTGTCGCCATGAAAAGCCGTCGGCACTTGGGGGTTCAGCAGCGTTAGGTAAGTCGGTGTCACCCTTTCCGTAGATGTCGCAGTGGTCGTAGTCATCACTTTTTCCGGGAGGTTTCCGAATTCTGGGGCAAGGCCTTGGATTCGCCGGCTTGTGCGGTGAACTGGAGTCAACTCCAATTGTGCGAGGTTCTTTCTGCCCAGTGGGGTCTCCTGCATAAGTTGGGTGTACCCAGCAAGCTCCATCAAATTGTCGCGTATACCCTGCTGAAGTATACACCCTGAATGGGGATCCAGGCGTTTGTACTTCACGAAATGTAACCGTTGACGAGCGATGCCGAATGAACCTCGTTCTCCTCTTCTTCAGTCCCCTTGCTGTGCCACACCATGTGGCAATATAAACTTGTAAACATTTGCTTACTAATTAAATTACCAAGCACGGTGTCGAGCGTGCACAAGTAAACATGAATTCATCTTGCTAGATGACTGCGAAAACAGAAAAATGCTATATTGAAGAATCGCGGCAGCAGCAGCGAGCGAATTGACCTTTGTACATCTCTCACTTCAACGTAAACAAAACGTCAAAAGCACAGCGCATACGAAGTTACCGACACTATGTGCGCTCTGCAAACATCGCAAATCGCTTTGAAGATCAGGCCCGCGTGGGTGCGCACTTTGGTCACTGGGCAGATCGCTTTCAAGATAGGGTGCCCACACGGCCGCGCCGTGAGCAGCAGCCGTCTACAGCCGCCGGAGAAGAAGACAGGCCCTCCCTCGCCCCAACCCCGTGCCTTGCACGCAAGACACGAGGGTGCGCTTTTGCCCTGCCTTCCTCACTCATGCACGTGAGATTAAGCCGCGTTCGCAGGCTCACCCTTGCAAGCTTTCACTCGCATGTATAGCATACGGCGCGTGGCTGTGATTTTATCGCCTTTCGACTCTATACGGAACCTCACGGTGACGCTGACAACAGAAATGCACCTGGAGTGTCTATATAATAGCTGTCGCAATAAAACGTGCCCACGCCACTTCGCCGACGATCGTAGACAGCTGTTCAAAGTGTTCAAAGTGGAATGCGGGTTGGGGATCATTCTGCGCATGCTCCGAAGAGAGCAGCCGATGGCGTGTGCGTCGAAGTTTTGAGGGGACGGCATTTCGGCTGGCGCAGCGCAATCAGAATAGCGTGACTGGCCGCAAGCAGCGGGCGCTGAAAACGTCGGGCTACAAACGCGCCTTTGCACCACCGATGCTCGCCGTAGGAACAAGAGCGGCGCTCTAAAATGCATTTGCAAAATGCACCACAACATGCTGCAACGTTGGTCTCCATTGTACTTTCGTAGCTGCACTGGCTGCATGCTGTTGAGCTCCAGTATACGTATAGGTGCCGTTCAAACACATATCCCAGTGATGCTTTCCTTTGAGTAATAGCCAGAAATCTCAAAGGCTATGCTTTCTGATACTGCATACGGCCGCCATGTTTCAGATATTAACTGGTGCCGCTTCTCGGCCAAACACCTCGTAGAGAAAGAGGATAGCATAGATGTATCATGAAAAAATAAAAAAAAATGGTGCAGCGCCGCATTCGCGTTTTTATCTCGAAGGTCTTGAAAGAGGGTGAGAGGTGATCTGCAACAAAGGCGTTGGCCATGTCTGTCCAGGCATAAACAAAGGGCTGCAGATGGAATGGGCAAAGTTGCATGGCCCGCACGGTGACGCCAGTGTCGCCAGCATGCTCCCATGCACTAGCGCTCTCCTGATCAACGATGGGGCGGAATACGACTTATCGGTGGTGGTGCGGATTTCAGTCTGAATTAGCGGGATGCCTTACATATTGCTTTCAATATATTGTTGGACGGACCACAATGGCTACTTCAAATCATCCGAAATTTTGAATTAAGGAGATATGAATTAATGAGTTTTTACTGTACATGTATTCGTGTACGCATGCCTTTGTTGGGCTGGATATATAAAGGTTTGCATTCTTCAAATAAAAATTCAGTTGAAAGAGTCAGCGCTTGTTCTCTGTGGATATTTCTCTTTCTCTGTGTGTGCCCTTGTTTTGGACACACTGTTTGAGCACAGCTCTAAAGATGAACCAACTAGCCCCTCACCAAGATGTCACTAATACAGACGAAATAACACGCCATGTTTTTCAACAAAGGTGAGGTGCAATGAAATTAACTATTTTCAGAGTTAAATTGCACTACATTCATACAGGTTCTGCTGTACTTGCTTGTATTGCTTGAACATAATTACTGGGAAATGTATTTATTTTAATACTCTATGTGGGTGTGTCAACATAACCATTACTGCTTGAATCTGATGACATCAAAATCTTCTCTCCATTAAGCTAAATGGCACTCAAAAGTGGAAATTTCTCTCTGCCATGACAAAATCTGCTGCCTTGAGCACAATAACTTCAGTGGATTATGTTCAGTGTCATATTGTCGTCAGTGGGTGCTTTGCCTATTAATGATCTCTTGCGATGTGGTGCAGTCGAGGTGAGGTGTGTGCTATGGAGCCGCTGCACGTGAGCCCCGAGGTGGCACGGCACCCTTCCCAGGAGGTGTCCTTGTTGGCCCTGGCCACTGTCACAAAGGTGCGAGCCCAAAAAGTTTTTTTGCCTGGCAGAGCGGTGAGATGTATGAGTATTTAGTTAGATGCTGACTGGTCAGCTTGTGGCTGTGCATAGTGAACGACATGCTCGTACACTAGTGCCTGGCATTGTGGCACTAATCAAGCTGATTGCACAATAGCACTAATGCAATGTAAGCCTAATTGACAGTCATGTCCACAGGTAAATGTTGGGCCTATACTTGCCCTATTCTCAGTCCAGGTTTGACATGCAGGTTGCTTGTCATGTGACATATACATAAATGTCTCTAAGGTTCAGTTGAAATATTCAGGGAGACCATTGGTTTGTGTATTGTAGGCGGTGGTAAGCTTATACTGGATAGCACATATATGTATGATGTCACCAACTGGACAAATAGTTCTGAGTACTTGAACAACAAGGTCTTCCCCATGAGTAACGCAACTTGGGTGCATGTATTGGGTCACCCGGCATAGATGCTGAAAAAGGGCCAAGGAGGCATGAGCCGACATGATCGAATGTTAATGCTGTGATGTCATTAGGAGTGGGTACCGAGCGAGAAGCAAGGATGGTTTTTGCAATGTCTTATGGAACATGTATGACCAGTCCAAAAGAACCTATGGCATGCATGTTGGTGAATGTATAACCAAAGCCGTATGCATATCGAAATATGATTGCTGGCATTTGTTTCTTTTTCTTTCTTTTTTTTTGTCATTTGCATGAGCTCTTTTGATCGACCTCGTATGTGATTTGCTTTTTGTGTTTTTGTCTGGTGAACTGTGAGTAGCGGCACGTGGAGACCATTTTTCAGCTTTCAAGATGAAAGCTTTAGACATTGTCCAAGCGAGCGGCAACATGGTCGCTCAGTGCCAGTTTGGTGTTTCTGAAGAAAGATTGCAGTATTGGTGGGCATAAAAAGGACAACTGTCTGCATGCAGCCCACTGTCATTTTGTGGCCATTGTGCTACCGTAGCGTGAGGACGCACTTGTATGCTTTGTGTGGGAGCTTCGTGCGCACTCGCTACTGGTGACAGTGCTGTTGATTCACTGCAAAGCTGCAGCACTAATGTGTTTCAGCGAACGCGGAGGAGCAGATGTAAGATGTGAGCCGTGAATGGCAGAGACCAATAAGACAGGCCTCTGCAGTGATGTGCGCGCAGGAAACTGGTTTCATGTGGACCCGCCCGACTGCTTGACACGTACTCATATCTGGTCTCAGCTGGACTGCTCATTTCGTACTATTGTCTGCTTGCGTCAGCTCTCACTCGCGCTTGTTTGGTTTGCTTATTTTGGTCTCATTTGAGCTTGTTTCGATTGTCATGGTTTGCGGTTGTTCTGTAATCTGATTGTATACACAATGCGAATTGTGTAGTACTTTCTGGAAGCCAAGCAGCACTATTGATTACACTGGAACCTTTGACAAGTTGTGTACAAAAGCTGATGCGCTTGACCCGCAGGTCAGATTTTCGACGGTTGTCTCTCTCAAATTCTGTGCCTCAATATATTGTGAAATGAAAACAACGTATAGAGGTGCACTATAGTTTTGCATTAGGGAGTACTGTAATCATCGGCGAATTTTTTCGTTTTATTTTTACCTTAAGGTAAGGGGTCAACCTATATTCCAGATGATACGGTATTACGGCAGAGGATTCTCTGTAGCAAGCTTGAATAATTAGTACTGCACATCTGTAGAGGCATGATGATTTCCATATGGCCTGCTGAAAGTACACAAGCCTGATGTTCCCCTGTGCCCCATTGTGAACTTCACACATTCGCGCTCTACAAGCTGTCCATATTTTTTCACAGAATCGTATTGCCATTGGTTGGCAAAAGTGCTTCGCACATACACAACACGTACGACTTCATTGAAAAGGTTAAAGGGACAAGTGTCAACCCCGATGAAGTCTTAGTTTCTTTTGATGTGGTCTTTATGTTTACGAGCGTACCAATAGACATGACAGTGGATGTTTGCATCGTCGCCCTTGACAAAGACCCGATGTTGCCTGACAGATCCCCCATCGATGTGCATGATCTAGGTAGGCTACTAAAATTTTGCCTATCAAATACATATTTCATGTTCCAAAAGAAATTTTATTGGCAAGTCCGCGGGTGACAACGAGGGCATCGATTTCGGTCACAGTAGCTAACTTAACAATGGAGGCTATCAAAGCTCAAGTGTTGTCCTCATTTACACCGGCACCTAAAGTCTTGTTCAGATATGTTGACGACTGTTTCAGTATTTTGCAAAGAAAAAAACCTTGACCTCTTCATGGCTCACCTAAACAGTTTGCGAGCAGCAATCAAGTTCACTATAGAAGTGGAATCTTAAGGCCAACTGCCATTCTTGGACACCCTTGTGCAATGCGAAGGGCGAAACCTGTTATTCATGGTGTTTAGGAAGTAAGCTCACACTGGTCGCTACCTAAACTACACATCAGTGGATCCTGCTTTGCAAAATAGGTGTGTTCAGCAAGAATGGTGGCACAGTGGAACCAGGCGCAGGAAGAAGACTCAACGACGCTGGGCAAAGGACCAGAAAAGCCCTCTGGCATAGCCGGCTTGCCAAAAAAGTGCCTGCCCGGCTGATTGCCCTAGAAGGTGCATTTGCGAGGTGATGCTTGGGCAACACATAAGAGAGAATATTAGGCCACAAGGGTCTGTCACCGCTTAGATGTGTGCCCCCGCACTGTATCTGCATTTCTCCGTTCATCTGCCCAGTAGGGAATGAAGCTCGGCTATGAGCTGGTATGGGAAAAGCTGTCTAGGTGTGTTTCCGCAGGTTGTACTGGTGGCGTGGCTTGGAGCAAGCCGTCTCACTGTTTGCTTGTGGTTCATTGAGTGCCTCCCCCTCTCCCCAGTTGCTACTTCTAGCAACTAAAGGTTTGAGGTCCGAGATGTGAACTGCACCACTGACTGGTCTCCCTTGGGAGTCAGCCAGCTTGTATACCAGAGGGGACAGTTTGGTCTCCACTTGGTACGGGCCAGACCATTTGGCCGGCAGGGAGGCAGAGGTGCCTTTGGCAGCATCACTCAAGACATGGGTGCGTCTGAGGACGAGATCGCCGACACCGTAGTGCACATCCCTATGTGACTGGTTGTATTAAAGCTTTTGCCAGGTTGGAATGGGGCAGGTCAAGGGCCGCGTCCATCCATGAGCACAAGTCCGCCACATAGCCAGAAAGGCTGGCTTTCGTGGTGCCGCATGCCCTGCTGCTGGTCCACAAAACGCAGTCCATGGGGTTTGGCAACTCTCTCCTGAAGTTGAAGAAAGCGGGCATGTACCCAGTTGAACAGTTTACCGTGGACCGCAAGGAGAAGCCTATCTCATTAAGACCGAAATCCCAATCCCTGTGTTGCTGGGCAAAGGGCGTGAGCAAGGGCTTGAGGTTCCGGTTAATCCGCTCTGTCGGGTTGGCCTGTGGGTGATACGTGGTAGTCTTGTGGTGCTTATTGCCAAAGGCAGCACATGCATCCACGAACACCTTGGCCGTGAAGTAGGACGCGTTGTCCGATATCAGCTCCGCCAGAAAGCCGAAGCGGTTAAAGACCTCGATCAACTTGTCCCAGATTGTGCGTGCTGTTAACTTCCGAAGGCGAAAAAGTTCAACCCATTTCGTGAAGCGATCTGGGACGCGTATTTAGAATTGCTAGTAGGTACGGCAGGGTGGGGCACTTTTGACGGAGCTCGACGTTTCTGCGCAGGCGCGAGTAAGAGTGGGCGTGAGAGAGAAAATCTGGGGGCTTTTGCTCCTTGAATATGTGACTCAGCCTAGGCACTACGGAGAAGGTTTCTTAGAGCGCGTTGCGTTCGTTTGTCCCCTAGACATGCCGGCATTGCGGAGTGTGGTCGAGTTGGTTTATACGCTCCGCCGCTGGCTTCCCGCGCGGTGAGGCAGTGGGTGTGGACGCCGCTTGGTGATCGCTATGTCTGTAGAGACAATGTTCTGGCTGGTGTTGTATAAGTCGCGAGTCGCTTTTTTCGTCGTGGCAATAGATAGGATTTTTTACAAGCACTGCTCCAGGAGGGCACATGTAACTGGCAAGCGGAGGCCTCAGGAGAGCACCTGAGGTTATATTAAAGCAGGCGGCGCAGGATCTCTGGGGCACCCAAGCGGTAGCGGGGACATCAAAGCTGAAAGCCGGGCTGGTCCGTGGGTTGGGGCTCGCAGAGGCCTGCGCGTGCCAGGGGGTGTTCGCATAAAAGTGGACAGCCGATCTTATACTCCCCTGACACGCGCAGGCCCCTGCGAGCCCCAACCTACGGACCAGTCCGGCTTCTAGCTTTGATGTCCCCGTTGCTGCTTTGGTGTCCTGGAGACACCGCCAATAATGTGAAATAATGACACATTGTTTTCATTAGTAAAATCATGATCGAATAAATATAATTGCCTCGAGCCGCCAACTTGCGGTGGTAAGTTCAGCACTACCGCGCCCCGCAACTTCTGCCGGCACG
This sequence comes from Dermacentor andersoni, assembly GCF_023375885.2. NCBI lineage: Eukaryota > Metazoa > Arthropoda > Arachnida > Ixodida > Ixodidae > Dermacentor > Dermacentor andersoni. Next base: position 11,588,656 of record NC_092814.1, read on the forward strand.
CCTAGGGACAAGCGCATATAATGCGCGCCAAGAAACTCCTCCGTAGTACCTAGGCAGAGTCGTATTTTCAAGGAGCAAAACTCCCCATATTTCCTCTCTCGCATCCGCTCTTACTCGCGCATGCGCGCAAACGTCCGTCGTCTCCGCAAGTGCCACGCCCCGCTGTACCTACAAGCAGTTGGAAATATGCATCTGGGATAGCCAAAGAAAAACGTAGCCTCGCCGGCTTCTGGGAAAAGGTTCCATAATGTCACAGGCTGCGACTTGCCAGGGTAGCTGGCTGTCGATTGGCTGCATGAGCCCGAGGGGTTTGCCTGCGTGAGGCTTCATGCATTGGCACCAGCAGCACAAGCGGGCATAGTGAAGACCGTCACGTTTCATGCCTGGCCAGGTAGCAGAGCAGCACAGCTTTTCAAAAGTCTTCAGGCCACTCGCATGTCCGGCAAACTGCGGGTCATGGAAATAGCTCAGGGTGGCTTCCCTTAGACTGTGGGGTAAATCACCTTGAAAGACTCCTGGGGAGCCTCCTCAGATGGGATAGAGCGCAGGAGAACTCCACTGGCGTCAAGCAGATACGTATCCAACGTGCCCGCAACAGTACCAGCTGCGGCGCACTCGGCGCCAACAGCAATACCGTGAAACCAAGTTAAACCATAGTTGGCCGGAGCTCGGAAAAACTACGTACTAAACGGGGGTACTTTTTAACCGAAATAGCATGAGATCGACCACTTATTTGTCAAAAACGGAACTCGGAGAGAGTGCGATGAAAGGGGAAAAAAACATGCAGTAGTTATTCACTTCGCGCAACAAATGTGTTATTTTAGTTTGATGCCGTGGCGGCCTAGCAGCAACGACAGCGGCCTCAAACTTACTGAAGCTGCGAGGGAGCTTTTCAGCCAGCCCCCCTCTTCTCGGCAAACACTCGCATGGCAGATTTCTCGTTCGTGTTACGTATTCTCCGTGCACGCGCATGGTAGCGCTGCAGAAGTCGAGGAATGCCTTTTTCATTGCGGGGTGCTGTTCTTGTCGCGACGATTGCATTCATGAGGCTGATGTAACGCGCAGCTTCTGCCACTGTCGGGCCTGAATCGCCCGTGCTGTCGCTTTCTGTGTCGTCCTCATCACTGTTGCTAGCCAACACTTACCCCCGTATTCAGAAATGCATCTTAGCTTGAAGCCCATGCTTGACTTGATATAAACGACGCCTGGTGCGAACCCGCCCAAGACGCTCAATGCATTCCCTTTGGTGCATTCACGACAGGAGTCAATTAAATCAAGTCAAGTGTGGGCTTCAAGTTAAGATCCATTTCTGAATACGGGGGTTAAGCAACAACAGAGGCAACGATGGCGAAAAGTCGAACCTCATAGCCGACATATCATCGCGGTCGCAGCAGCGCTGCCGAGCAACTTCGCATTCCAAATGCCACACACCGTAGTCAACAGCAGATCCCTGTTGCGTGCCAGTGCCGACTTCTTCGTGTCACGTTCAATAGCACGAACGATGTCTAATTTTTCTTCTATGCTGAGCATCCGGCGTCTTTTTTATCCGAGCTTTGGCATGGCGCGAGTCCTTGCTTGCGTGACACCACAACGCTCACTGGCACGCCACCGAAATGATGTTGATGTTGATGTGGCTTCACGCGCGAACGCACAGGGCGCTTGGAGGCCATTGTTCTGATCTCTGAGGCTTGTTCTGCCGGGCCGGCCGATGGAGACGACGCACCACCGTTTTTGCGCTATGAAAAGTGGAAGCACTACGTGTTAACCGGTACATACGCAATAAGCTGGTACGGTTTATGCGGATACAAAAAACATTATGTTCAATGGCCGCTGAATCGGGGATTTAACTTTACTACTTTTAAAATGAAACTGCTGTTTAAGCGGGTACAGTTTAACGAGGTTTTACTTACCAGCTTCCGTGTGCGCCCGACGGCTTTGCCGCCCCACTCCTCTTGGGAGCTTGGCTCTTTGAGCTCGTCAACGATTTGTCGACAAAATGGATTGCTCTGCTGTGCCTTAAGTAGTTGTTGCCTGCTGAAAACGATACCGGACGAAGTATTGGGGTCCACCAGGTAAACGTCCTCTCCCGAGGCTGGCAATCTGAGGTTCGCGCCATTTGAGCCATTGAAGACACAGGCTCCAGTCTCTACTGAGTGCGAATTGGCGCAGTTCGAGTCATGGGAGACTGAGGCTCGGCTCTCTACTTGATGCGAATGCTCATGGGAGTGATGGACCAAAGGGTCAGGCGCCGAAACGGGGGTGCCCGACAGGGCGTCAGCCACCGTGTTCGAACTCCCTTTTCGGTAGTGCACAACAAAGTTGTACCATTGCAGTGTCAGCGCCCTGCGCGCGAGGCTGCCTGAGGGTTCGCGCAAGCACTTAAGCCAGGTGAGTGCCATGTGGTCCATCTCCACCACAAACGGCACTTCGTTGACCTAGCAGTCGAATTTCCGTAGAGCAAAAGCTATAGCGAGACACTCCCTTTCGGTCACGCTGTAGTTGTGCTCGGCGGCGTTAAGTGACCGGCTGGCAAAGGTGACTGGTCGGAGAATGCCGTCATGCTCCTGAAGCAGCACAGCCCGAAGGACTAGGTTGCTCGTGTCACCTTGGACAACGAACTCCCTGTTGATGTCAGGCAGCTTCAGCTCACCTGTGTCCACTAGAGCTCGGGATAGTGCATGAAAGGCATGCTCCTGCTCAGGACCCCAGCTCCATCGTGCTGACTTTTTCAACAATGCGGTCAAGGGCGTTTAGAGAGCGGCACAATTCGGGATGAATTGTCTGTAGTAGTTCACCATTCCCAAAAAGCACCGAAGGCCCTGAATGTTTGCCGGCGTTGGGTATTCGAGGATAGCTCGCACCTTCTCTTCGCACGGCAGAACACTACCCTTGTCGATGGTAAAGCCCAATAGGGAAATGCGAGTCTCAGCTATTTGGGCTTTCTTTTAAGTTTAGAGTCAACCCGGCGGCACGCAGCCTTTCGAGGACGTCCTCCAGGTGGCGGAGGTGCTCCTCGAATGTTCGAGAGAAGATGCCGTCATCGAGTTACACCAGCACATGCACATAGCGCCACTTAGCATCCCCCAGAATGTTGTCAGTCAATCTCTGGAACATAGCTGCAGTGCCAGAGCAGCCAAATGGCATACGGTTAAACTGGTAAAGGCCTCGATGAGAGGTGAACGCAGCTTTCTCCACATCAGCCGGCTCCATCTGAACCTGCAGGTAGCCGCGGCTAGCATCCAGGGTGAAGTAGCACGCATCGCCTAGATTAGCCACAACCGAGTCCACGTTAGGCATATGATAAGCATCCTTTGTCGTGACCTCGTTCAGCCGGCGGTAGTCCACACAGAGTCGATAAGAGCCGTCTCTTTTGGGGACCATTACCACCGGTGAACTCCAGGGACTGTTTGAGCGTTGGACAATACCGGTCTCAGTAAACTCATCCAATCCCTGCTCGTTTGCATTCCTTGTGGCCACACTAACGGGGCGAGGATTGCATTTTCATGGCTGTGCGTCGCCTGTGTCGATCCGATGTCGCACAAGAGAGGTGCAACCCGGTCGTTCAGTGAAGATCGCGCTGAAATGAGTCAGCCATGACGACAGGCGTGCCTTCTCGTGCACTTACAACCTGTCAAAGGCGGCAGCCAGCTGTTCGAGCTGCTGCTTAACGGGGTGGTCGCCGGGGTAGCCGGCACCTTGATCACCGTAGCAGTGCAATGCTTGTGAGAAAGCGTTTTGCACCGACCATTTTTCGCCGTGCCGGCCAAGGGGCCAGTATTGGCGGCAGAGTGAGGGACACAAGCCAAGGGGGCAGCGCTAGGTCTCCTCTCCTCCTGCTCTCACGTGGTGTCCAGCGTCTGAGCGGCCGCCACGGCCAGCAGGAGTATAGCAAAGGGTTGCAGGGGGTCAGAAGGGCCTGCCCTGAAGCCTCCGCTTGCGACGTAAATCACGGTACCCGTGCATGCAAGGAAGTCGCATCTGAGAATCACGGGCACGGAAAGACCCGGGAGATGTACAAAGCGCTGACGGTGCACGGGATTCTCCCAGTGCACAACCAACCACACAGAGCTGCACGAGGTAGCCATGCCGCTCGCGAGGTGGAAGGTGGTGTTGGAGGCTCTAATGCGGACAGAACGCCGGCGCAAATGAGCCATAACCTCCTTGCCGAACAGTGAAACTGAAGCCCCGCTATCCAGCAGCGTCACAAACTTGTCAACCAGCAATCGTAAGGGCGATAAAAGGCGCCGGTGTGGGGGAAGAGTCAGTTCTAGTGTGACATGCCATTGGAGCCAGAGGTTGCATATCACTACCATGCGCTCCTGATGTCGCTGCCGGCGAGGGGTAAATCACCGGTGTCTCACACCATTTCCTGACGGGCGAGGAGGCTCTTGTGTCAGGCGGCACACTTTGCATGTTCAGGCAATATGGCCGCATTCATGACAACGGTAGCAGACAATGCCTCAGTCCGACTGAGGGGTCCTGGGCGCGTCTCAAGCACTACGTAGCTTCCGTTCGCTAGCCAAAGGGGCACTTCGTTTGGATTTCCCCTCGTGTGCGAGGGGACTTGGTTTGCGTTCTCGTTGGCCGTGCGGAGTAGAACAGCACACCCAGGCGTGTGAGTACAGATCGGGAGCGCAGTCAGAAAAGTCATGTGCATCTCGGTGTTCTCTTGTGGCCGAAGCCGCCTCGTATTTTGGGGAGTTACGGGGTGACATGTCACCACCAGCCCACGCACAACGAGGTTGGAGAGAGGCAGACGGTGGTGGCGGTAGGCTCTCGACGCCAGTATGTCGCCCTGAATCCGCTTTGCATCGGAGGCCAACTCGTTTTAAGTCACAATAACGGGCGCTTTGAAGGTAAGCGGCAAAGGTCGGATGTGCTTGATCAATGGCCCGCTCCACCTTCTCGGCGTCAGATGCCAAAGGGTCAGCAAGACGATAGAGCTCCTGCATAGCCCTGACATACTCGAGCAGGGATTCGTCGGGGTGTTGGGTGCGAAGCACTAGCTCACGACGCATGCGGCGCTCATCGTCAGGAGGGAGGAATTTGCTGCGGAAAAGCATCCTAAACTCCTCCATCAAACGAGCTTGGTAGCCGACAAGTCGGTACCACCATGCCGTGTGGGCTGTTAGCGAGACCGGCAATACAGTGCCTAGCATCATGCTGTCGTCCAGCCGCATTGCCTGTTGATAGCGGTGCAGCGCCTCGAGGTACTCTGTAGCACTCATGCGGTCCGAATAAGCGCTGTACTCCGGGTGAGGTACCCGTAGGCCGCTTGGCATGCCTGGCTGAGGGGACAAGAGGTCTTCCGTGAGAGCACTAGGCTGCGAATGTGCCGATTACATCAGGACTTGGAGAAGCTGTGGGGCTTCGGTGTGCAGCGATGTTTGCTCTGCGCAAGACGCGGCGGTCTGAGAATGGCCAACCTGCGCCTGTTCTCCCAAACGCATGCCCGACCCTGAGGGGCCAGTAAATGACATAGAGGAGAGCTGGGTTGCCACTCCGACAGGTGCATGAGGCCTCACACGATGGGCGAACGGATCGACGGCAGAGCGGGTGGCTTACGCATGTCGAAAATGTCACTCAGCTGCGCATGAGGCAAGTGGTAGTCGGAAAGTGTGGCGACATTGTCGGCTGAGCGGGGTGGCTCACTTTCGACATTGCCTACCAGCTGCGCTTCGGACAAGGAGAGGCCAGCGAGCGGGTTTGCACCAACAGCGAGGTAGGGAGGCTCCGCTGCAGCGCACTGGACATCGAACTGCGCTCGGGACAAAAAGGGGCCAGCGAGCGAGCACGCGCCTATAGCAGAATGGGGAGCCTGTTCTGTGGCGAATTCATCCGAGAAAGGCGCTCAGGACAAAGAGAGGCTGGCGAGCGAGTTTGTGCCAGCACCTAAGCGGGGTGGCTCTGATACGGCACATGGGGTACTGAATTGCACTTGGGATGAAAAGGGGCCAGCAAGCGGGAACAGCACATCAGAAGGGCTAGTAGGCACCTGTTCCGCACGCATCTCAAACAGTTGAGGAAACCCAAAACTGGCATTGCTAGGACTAGGGTACACATCCAAATAGTCGACATCACCAAGGGCCTGTCCAAAGAAGGGATCGCTCCCGGTGGCCGAAAGCAGAGGGTCACTGAGGCGAACGTGCCTCATGCTGTTTGTGTCGTCTGTGTCGAAGGACATTAAGACCATAGCCAGGGGATCAAGCAGGAATGAGGGCTGTGAAGGGGCCTGCTTTGATTCCATGCCGAAACCGAGTTGGGTGCCAGGTATGTCGAGATGGGTTTACATAAGGCTCACCCTACGAGCGACGGTTAGCAAAGGGCACGACGCTCCTCCACTCCACAAAGCACAAAGGCACTACGACAGGGTTCGACTCTCCGACACGGCGTAGAGAAGGCTCCAGAGTCAGATCGCCAACAAACGCAGGTTTATTCACCCAAGATACAGCACAGTGCGACAGTCACGGTGCTTACGGGCAAAGGCTCACCGCAAGACCGATCGAGTACACGCACCCACTACGCTAGGGCTAACCGGTGAGTGGTCCACCAAGCGCGAGAACGAGGAGTCACGGGAGCAAAGGTCCCAAGTAGCAAACTCATTACGGGCCTGTGAGCATCTGCAGCGGCAATAAAGCGCTCAGCGGAAGAGAGCTCGGGTGGACAGGGTGCCTTGGGGCCGCCATTCGGGAGGCCAATTGGGGCGTCCCGGTGACACTTGCTCGTGCGGTGATTCGAGCTGGGGAGAGAGAAGCACGGTTTACACGGGAAATTAGCTCAGGCGCACTAGCCGTGTCTGCCATGTTGCCGATACGGCGGCAGTTCCCGGAGATCAAGCTAAGCACAACGCGCGAACTGGAGGACAAGGTGTGGGAAGGCACCTTGATCCCCACAGTATACACAGACAGAGAACAAACAGTGCCACTTCCAGATATCAGACAGAAACAGAAACTTACAGGAGAACAGCGAATTGTAATGGCTTAGCAGAAATATTTTTGTTATAGTGGCTGGCCTCCTTGTTTGGCCAAACCAAATAGTTGGTCCCACTCTCAGTAGTGCTTTATATAGGTATGCCAACTGCATGCCTCCTAGTGGCTTTGCAGATGCGGCCCCGGCTGTCATTGCAACAAATCCCTCCTTGTGAACACTAGCAATCCCCCCTCACCTTACTCGTGTACCTCCTCACCTTTGTAGGGAGAGTGAGATAAACAGCTGCCAAAGAATGCAGCATGCCCCCGTGAAGCTTCCTTGTTTGCCCACTGCCAATCATGCTGAGCATTTCGTCATTTTTCATGTGTATGCAGGTTATTGTGGTGACTGTGCGCCCAGTCCTCCGTGTCCGCTTCACCCATTCCCTCAAGGTGTGTACCTAATCTTTTTGAAAGCATTTGGAAATTAGATGTTTTAGACTATACTCATGAACAGTTTCCTTATGAGTGCATTTTTTTTTTAATTTGTTCTTTTTGCGTAACGATTCTGCTGTTATGAATGCATGGTTTGCATTTTCTTGTGCTTCACACAGTGTGCTAATAATGCTGCCTGTACTGAGCTAACCAGTCTCCAGGGAGATCAAAGTGAAAGTGTCTTGAGCAATTTAATATGCAATGCTTATGTGAATGGAAGTATGTCGGATTGCTTTGAATACACTTGCAGTTATGGGCTGCGTTGTGTGTAAATGATGTTGTCCTACATATTATCAGTCTCATACATTCATGGCGCTTCCTCTCTTCAGAGGATGCCGCTGCAATAGCAGTATTGTATAGCACATGCCTTCAGGCCCTTGTGACTCAAGGGCTCTGGTGAGGCCATAGTGCTATGGCCAATCTTTGCATCTGACATGTTTTGTATATCTCATCATTTTTCGCAATGTACTTTATGGCTCATAGTACATGTCATTAGTCATTGCCATAATTTTATTACACATAGATTTTACGCACTTTACAGCGACTATTTTTTAGGCCCCTTTACAGCCATGTCACATCTTCATAGAATCCATCACTCCACTACGAAGTCACTAACACTAGCATGACGCTCTTTGGCCATACCTGGGCCTTGCACCAATAAAACCCACACATTCATTATTCAAATGTTGTCTAGCAGGGCCACAAAATGGGATGCAAGCTGAGCATTCTTGTTTGTGTCCAGAAGGCACAGAGTGCTACTCACTTGTTTTCTCTTTGGCATGGAGCTTGTGCTCCTCGGGTTGGTGCAACAGCTGCCTCTGCAAATAGCTTGCTGCCAAGCAAGAATATTCATAGTTTCAAAGGGTGGCACAACGAAATTGGTAATAAAGCTGGTATCTATCCAAATGTCTCCGATTCTAAGGGATAAGAAGACATGCAATGTTAAGCACCACAACAAATATGTAGACTGTGTGCAAGGCATGGTTTATAGAATCTCTTGTGGCTGAGTTTACATTGGGTGGGAATGATGATCTAATAGAGCATGAAAACAGGTTTAAAAAGATGCAGACGAGCACTAGGCAATGAACTCCCATGACTGTATCTACAGGCCTTATTTCGATAACTCTAGTTGTTACATCGTAGTAATGGCAGTGAGTTAAGAATCTCTGCCTTTATCGGCCCAGCTTGTGCCCAGAACACTCATGTCGCAATGCTATCGGGGAGCAAAGTCGGTTGTTGAATCTCAACTTGTGGGTCAAGTGCACCTACTATTGATACATGACTCATTGCATATCCCAGAGTAATTGCTGGTGCTCATGTACAGTCAGCATCATCCTTCTGTAGAGCATGAGAACGGTGACCACCGAGCCACTCCGGAGGCGGCTAGCGACGTCTGATGGTAGCTGCTGGGCTCAAGATAAGAAGTGTGTGGGCATGCACGGCCAACGCATCTAATCTGGGGCCCAGCCACTACCGTTAGACGTCGCTGGGTGGCTGTGGAGTGCCCCGGCGGCTGCCGCCATTCCCGTGCTGTACACAAAGGTGACACCAACTGTACACTTGAAAATGTACAACACTAGGTGCATTCTATTCGCCTGCACTTCGTGAACTAGCTCAGGCAGCACTGAAACTCACTGTTCGTTTTAGCAATGTAAATGTTACCCCCTCTGCATAGCTTCATTCATTTCAAAAAGTGAAAGTTCAAGCTCCGTTCTTGAACTTTCTGCATTGCTGGTATTGTCAGTGCCAACGTCGTGCAGCGATCAAGCAGGAGACAATTTCTCTGGTGCCATAAAAACAGACAACGCTAGAAGAAAAAGTATGCAGCTCCCATGCACTGTGGGAATCGATGTAAGCGAAGCTTTTTGAGCTGTTTACTTTGATGATAATTAACGGTGATGTTGACGACGAATGTTTAATTTCTTGAACTTGTAGTCCAACACGAGAGTGGTGAGTTGATGTTAAATTTTACCTTGCATGCACCACTGCTGTTTGTCAGTGTAGTACACAGAACACGCAGGGGGATGTGTTTGCTGGAGGTGTTGTTGTTCGTGATACTTCATAACCTCTGAGAGGGTTGAGCATATTACTTGACTCACATGGCAGATCGCATTGTGGCAGAAGTATTAAACTTGAATTATGGGGCTGTATGTGCCAAAACCACAATCGGACTATGAGGCACGCCGTCGTGGTGGACTACGGACTAATTTTGACACCATGGTTTTCTTTAACGTGACCCTAAATTTAAGTGCATGAGCATTTCTTACTTCATCCCCGTCGAAACGTGGCTGCCACAACCTCGAGCAATGCCATAGCCACAAAGGTACCGCAATGGGCACAGAAGTGTTGATTTGACGTGTGACCGCTTCCGTTGTGTTGCCTAGACCCTACGGTGCACTTTAATGCAACTCTGCTTCTGCACGCCCTGCGTAAGTTGTCCGTTTCACAAATTTGCATGGCGTTTATTTTTGAGAAATCGCAGAAACATACCATACCTTGCCTTCTCACGTAACTTTTTCCCTATCCTCCTTCCCCGAGCCCCCCTATTGTATGGGCACTGCGAGCAAAAAGTGGCAAGGCTGTTATCGTTTCACGACTGTATCGGTTCTACCCATTCTCTACCTCCTCTCCCACCTCATCTCCACAATTCTATCTAGCTTGTCTCTGGACTTGCACGTTAGTAGAAAGGTAAGCACTGCAATTTCTGCAATACATTTGCGGGGGTCACGGATAATTCCACCTGTCAAGAGGTTAATGTGGCGATTGCCAGGGAAGTCCAGGGGGCATTGTGCATGTACGACACGGTGCACAGATACAGATGAGTTTCTCGCATTGCTTTTTCTCTCTGCCATGGTCCTGTCATGTACTATACACACGCTCTGAACCACCCCTCGACACAGTGTGCCAGGCAGTAGCAACAGCACAGCCCTCTCCCGCTCACAATTCGTGTATACTCAGACCGAAGCTTCCAGTTTAGCACCTATTACATCTGGACTGCAAGATGGCAGTGTGTTTTGGCCCAGTTTTCTTTTTTATATACATAAACTATTTGCCTTCCCGATTACATGGTAACATCCGTCTGTCGCCGACCATTTATTCGGACCTCGCAGGGACTGCGGAAATGTCCGAATAAACAGGTGTACGAAAAAGCAGATCAAAAAGAAAAAAAAAAGAAATCCTTTATTTCCACACACTTATTCGGGCTTGGCAGTAGACTTGAAAAAATCGTGAATGCGCCGTTGCACGCTGTTCCGTTTACGCACACTCAGATAAGCCTGAATCTCGGAGAGGGTCGTACAGTCACTATAGGCGGCTGAAAGCACAGTCACTGCTTGTACACACTCCGCATGCGACGGCAGCGTAGCATATGGTGCGTCATCTTCCGACTCGAAGTCATCGTCTGGCGGCGCAGTAGACACCTGACAAATGATTTCGCCGTCGTCGAGTTCTGCGCACGTCAGTACAGCAGTATCAGCACCTGTGAAACTGTCAAATGAGACAGTGTCAGGAATCGCAAAGCAGCCACTGGGCAGGTCTCGGCAGAACATTTTCAGCATCGGTAGGGAGCTCATCGGAAGGTCACAAATCCTAGGCCTCCCGGCACCCGCTTGCCGGCATTCCCCAGCGCAGTCAGCGTGGGCACTGTCGGCACCATTAGACACTTGGCGCGATGCTTCCGTATGCCGCATTGCATCACCGCAACCTCGACACAGCACACAAAGCAAACATCACCACGCAGTCACGCCGACACCATTCGCACAAATGAAAAACGTGGCCTACTCGCAGCGTCGTGCTCGAAGAAAGAAACAAATCAGCTGCTGGATTGTCTTGACATGGCTTACTAAGCTGAGACCGGAAATGCTGTAGCTATAGAGTTTCTCACTAGTGAGAAACTCTATGGCTGTAGCTACGAACCAGGAAGAAACGATGATGATGAGCGGGGATTGGCAGTAGCGCCACTTCGTGGGGCAGCAAGGAGGCTCCGTTCAAAACAAAAATGGCGTTTAGCAAGTCGAACCATGCACCAGTCAGAGTCAATGCGTGGTGCTCTCGATCGAGTTTTATTTTATTTACAAATACTGCTGTCTCAGTTTCTGAGACATAGCAGGAAGGAGTACAGAATAATAATAAAAGAAAATACAATTACAAATACTTTCAACAAAATTCACCAGCATACAAGAAAACATTAACAGAATACATAATTACGCAATTCTTTTTTAAAATGCTCAGTACCGAGTCTGCGCAGAGACCCATCAAGTTTATTCCATAAATCCACCGTCCGCGGAAAGAAGGAAAACCTAAAAGAATCAAGATTCGACCTGAAGGGCACAATGTTCAGGGGATCAGATCGTCGAGTACAGCGTGCAGAAGCTGCAACAAAAGAAATCGGCGCCAGAACACTCAAGCTGATGTGAACTATTTTATGAAGAAGGATAACGCGATCAGAAGTACGCCGATGTTCGAGAGATTGCAACGTTAAAACGTGCGCATGCGAAGTAGGCAAGAATTGCCGGTCATAGCGACAAAATATGAACCTGATTGCTTTTTTTTGGACAGATTCTAACATAGCTATGTCGTGCTTGAGGTGAGGTGACCAAACAACCGATGCATATTCTAGTATGGGCCTGACCAAAGTTTTGTATGCAGTCAATTTGCATTCTCTTGTTGAGTTGCTTAACGTGCGTTGGAGATACCAAAGTTTTCGACGAGTCTTATTGCAGATTATTTCAACATGCTTGCGCCATTTTAAATTTGATGTTAGAGTTACACCGAGGTACTTAAACTCCGTAACATGTATTAGACTGACCCCCTCATTAGTATAAGTAAAAGAAAGGCGCTGTTTATTGTTTGAAAAGGTCATAGCTACAGTCTTTTTGAAGTTAATAGACATTTGCCAGGTTTCACTCCACTTACAAAACAATGAAAACACATTATTTAGCGCAACCTGATCATGAGCATCAGAGATGGTGTTGTAGATAATGCAGTCGTCTGCATACATTCTAAGTTTAAACTTGAGTATCGCCGATGATTTCTGCTACGTCATTTATGAAAATAACGAACAAAAGCGGCCCCAGCACCGAGCCTAGAGGCACCCCAGATGTAATCTGTACCTCTGACGACTTCGCACGGTTAAACGTAACAAATTGAGAGCGCAACCGTAAGTAATCAGCTATCCAATCAACCAGCTTGCTGTCACCAAAAAATGTACGAAGTTTAACTAAAAGCTTAGCATGGCAAACCAAATCGAAGGCCTTAGAATAGTCAATAAGTATGGCATCAAGCTGTCCTCGGCTGTTAAGGGAAGAAGCAATGTCGTACATAAATTCAAGCAACTGCATAACAGTGGAATAGCCAGCACGAAAACCGTGCTGCGATCGGGAAAGAATATTGTTTGCATTTAGGTATTCCACAATGTGCTTGTGAAGAAGGTGCTCCAAGAGTTTAGAGCTGGTGGAAAGTAAAGATATTGGCCTATAATTTGGTATTATTTGTTTGTTTCCGGACTTGAATACGGGCACGACGTTAGCCAATTTCCACAGCCGGGGAACTGTTGTAGAGCCTATTGATTTTTTAAATATTATAGTCAGATAGTTTGCGCACTATTCCGAGTACCTCTTTAGGAACATATTTGGAATGCCGTCTGGGCCTGGGCTTTTCGTTACATCAAGTTTTAATATGAGGTTATGTACTCCGGAGGAGGTAACATCAAGATTTGGAAGAGAGGGCAGATTGCGGCACGCGGAAAATGGGGGATTGGTGCCATTATAGGTAGAAAAAACAGATTTGAAGAAGTTGTTGAAGGCATTGGCTATAGTTTCAGATTCGAAGCAGGATTGGTCATTAAGAATAAAGGAAGAAGGTACAGAAGATGCAGGACTAATCGATCTCCAGAACCTAGATGGATTTTTTTTCATAAATGTAGCCAATGTATTATTAAATTAAAAGTTCTTAGCCTCTTGCATTTTCGCTCTTAATTTAGACTTCAACGTGTTGAATAAAGAAGTATTGTCCTTACACTCGGAATGGCTTTGCTTACGTATCCGCTTTATGCGACGAGTGAGCTGAATTATTTCTCTATTACACCAAGGGTGTCTTTGGTTCCGTTTAATACATCTTTGGGGCACGTACTTTGACAGGCATTCATGGACAATGTCACAAAATTTAAGGAGCAGCGTGTCTACATTGCAAAGTTCACTACAGCATTGGAAGTCATCAAAAGTTGAGGCTAAAGTGTCAAGTACGGAAGTATCGTCAGCTTTAGAAAAGTCAAAAACGGTTGTGAATTCAGGTCTTAGTCGAGGGCACACTAAGTTCAAGACAATTTCAACAGCTTTATGGTCAGATAAGCCTTCGGTGACTTCACATTTAACTCCGTGCGATAAGAGTGGTTGGTTCACAAATATAAGGTCTAATATTGAGTTTCCGCGCGTTACAATATCCACAAGTTGAGTTAACCCAAATGAAATAACCAGGTCGATCAGGGAAGCGCAAAGCGCCCTATCACGGCCAGTTGGGGTAAGTGTGCTCCAGTTAATGCATGGGAGATTGAAATCCCCAGCTAACAATAATTTGCAACCTCACAACTTGTTACTAATAAGGTACTCATTGATAGCAGGAAAAATATCGTCGGAGTTCGGAGGGCGATAAATAACACTAAGAACTATTACAATACCTCTGCTGTATACTTTGCACCAAATAGCCTCAATGCCACGAAGTTCAGGTAATAAAGAAAATTTAAGACTTGTTTTAATGAGAATTGCCACACCACCACCACGGCCAACATGCCTGTCCTTCCGAAGAAGTGCATAACCAGGAGGCAAGATTTCGATATCAATAACAGATTCATTTAACCAAATCTCAGTAAGACAGACAATTGTTGGGTTGTGGCTTTCCACCAAACAATTGAGAGCTTCAACTTTGTTGAGTACACTCCTCGCATTTACATTGAGGACAGTTATATTCTGATCGCAGCGTCAGTCAACACGAGCCGAAGCAGTATTAGCCGAAGCTGTATTCTTGCCAGTCGCTTTTGCAGAAGCAGATTTCACGGGAGCCGAAGGCACAGAGGCTGACACCGTTGAAGGCGAACGCGCTGAAGCCTTAACAATTACATTCTTATCAGTCTCCCACATGTAACGAACACCGTCAATCGTGAGTGTGTCGTGTTTAAGTCTAAATTTACCAGCATTCTTGCGCATATCTTGCGAGTTCTGCCACAGCGCTCTACGTGCCGTCCGTACCCGTGCGGAGTAGTCCTCGTTTATATATATATTAGTTCCCTTAAGTTTCCGGGCGTTGTTCAAGATAGCAACCTTTGTTCTGAAATCCAGTAATTTAATGATTACCGGCCGAGGTTTATCCTTTCTTTCAGCTCCAAGCCTGTGGCAACGCTCTATGTCGTCGCATTTTACACCGAGTTTAACTGATACGAGTTCCAATACAGATTTAAGCAGATCATCAGCTGATTCGGAAGGCTTTTCATGCAAGCCATGAATAACCAAATTCTTTTTACGGAGTCTATTTTCTAACTCATCGTTCTGACGATCTAGCTTGCCTACTAGTTTTTGAAGCGCACCGACGTTGTGCTCCAGTTCGCTTACACGTGGTGCAATGTTTGACATAGTCGCCTCCATTTCCTCAACATTCTTTAGACGACTATCAAAGGATGCAACCGTTTCAGATAGGCTAGCTATATCTTGGCTACTGCGGGCCTGCCCAGCCAGCAGTTGCGACAGCATTTCATCCACGTTTGGACCAGGATTGGTCTCAACGTCACCGCAAAGCAACAGCAATGACATTTTTAGGGAATGCACCAATTGTATCAAAACGGCAGTACAATTCAGAGGGTCCGGTAGCAGCAGCAAACAACGGTTATCACTTGTGTAACATTTATAATTGTATGTTGCCTGCAAGATGAAACAGACGTGCTTGAAGACGTACCGCACTTTGGTGCGCAGCATGTTAGACTACGGTAGCATTATATATGGCTCAGCCAGATTATCTTACGCCCGACGACTTGACCCAGTTCATAACCTTGGACTACGACTGGCAAGTGGTGCTTACAGAACATCGCCTGTTCAGAGCTTATATGTTGACTGTAATGAACCTCCTTTACAGCAGTGCACAGTGCTACTAACTTTTTCTTATATACTCAGAATTCAATCCTCACCACAACACATATGTTTCAACATTGTCACACAGTGCAAGTCACGTTTACACTATACAAACAAACCGAACATGATTAAGCCACTTGTCCTGCGATATGAGGAATATGTTCGGGATTATGACATTCCTCGCGAAGTCCTCCAGGTTGCCATAAAGCCACAGCGTTTGGCCCCGTGGTACAATTTTGAACCCTTATGTGACTGGACATTGACACATTTAAATAAGAAAGACACCCCACATGAACACATTATACAAGAATTCCGTGCTCTTCAGGACAAATACCAAAATTACATGAAATTTTACACCGATGGCTCTAAAACAAAAAAATCACGTGGATGTGAGGGCTGTAAAGGAACATTGGGAAATAAGTACTTGATTACCACAACATGCCTCTGTCTACACAGCCGAAGTCTACGCAATATGGACTGTAGTTAAAGAGAGCATCGCTGACAAACACGAAAACGCAGTAATATCCACTGATTCATTAAGCACACTGAAGGCTCTACAAGCAAAATTCGAATGTGAACCCCTGATAGGGGATATTTTAAACATGGTAACATTAAACAAATACGGCTGCTCAATTAGGTTTTGCTGGGTACCAAGCCATGTTGGTATACCAGGTAATGAAGCAGCGGATAGGTGTGCATCAATGGCAGCACGCAAATACATAACAAACACGGCGCTTCCATATCGGGATGGTATCATGGCAATCAGGAACGCCTTCGCGTCAAAATGGCAACAGGAATGGGACCATTGCTTAAACAACAAGCTACATCTTACTAAACCCATAATTAGTGAGTGGAAGTTGTGCACTCACCAGCAACGGTTCTATGAGGTGATCCTGTGTCGACTTCGGATTGCACACACACATTTAACACACAACTTTCTCTTCTGAAAAGAAAACCCGCCGACTTGCGAAAAATGCAATCAACCTCTTACAGTAATACATATCCTCATAACATGTCCGCAGTTTGAAACACAGCGACGGAAGTTTTTACACAACCTATATAATTTATATATACCTTTACACCCTACCCTATTACTGACAGATGACCCACTAGTGCCATTTACTAACCTGTTCCACTTTTTGGAGACAACTAGTTATTTACACGAACTATAATGCAATGCAGGTTTGTCTGCTCTCACCCTGCGTTTCCTTTTGTCTGGTGACTGGCGCAGCATGGCCTTAGTTGCCTTTGTGCCATTAAAGCCCAACTAACCAACCAACCAAGTTGCAGTAAGAGCAGTGCTTTTATTGCGATAGCAATTATATGGACACTCCAAGCGCATTTTCACTGTTGGCATTGCCGTGATGTTTCGTATGAAGTCCAAGGACGACAACACTGTCTCCGAGGCATCCTGATCTAAGGCATCCTGATCTAAGGCATCCTGATCTCGCTTCGAAAAGTGATGAGCTTCCCTTTGAGTTATCATAAACTGTTTCTTTCCTGATATAACGATCTGCTTTGTACTCTTGATATTTCAATACACTGAGTAAGAACAAATAAGGTATCATCCAAACGGCTGCCTATTCTGAAGTCATTCTGAAGTTCTCCCAAAATGTCATATTTCTCTGCCCATGCTTACATTTTAATTTGATTGCCTGCATTGTTAACCTGTATATATTACCGATGTAATGGTCAACGGTCTATATGGGTGAATTCTATCTTTCTCCCCCTTACCTTTATATATTAAATTCATTCTACTTTGTCGCCAACTGTCTGGTATTCTTCTATCTCTTCAAGTTTTTTCCACTGCTTTTACCAGAGCTTCCTTACTTTATAGTCCTAGTTCATTAATCAGCCTAACGGGAACCTTGCCTAGCCCTGTGGCTGGGCGCTTAATAATTTTCTCTTCGGTTGGAAATAAGGCCTAGGCTTCTTGTTTGGAAAATAAGGCCTGGGCTAGCGTGCAGTCCGTGCTCCTCGTATCAATACAACTTGCTTTCTGCGTTGTTTCAGTGCTTTATTGAATTGGCTTCAGTGAGTGAGTGAGCAATGATTGGAAGAAGACAATATACCTCTCCCGTTTGTGCACACGAGACTTCTCGAAATGTTCTGTAACGAACGATGGCGTTTCGCGATGTCTGTCCTAGAACACTTTGACCGTTCGTCGGGTGCATTGAGGCTGGGCGCTACATGTCGAAGACTACGTGGCAAATCAAAATAAAAACTTCACCACACCTGATTGAAAACGTGGGCTGGTACAAGCGACGTGCAAGCCGTCCATCAAGACGGGCAACGTGTACAGGGTGTCGGCGCGGTCATCATCATCATCATGAGCCTGTTTTATGTCCACTGCAGGACAAAGGCCTCTCCCTGCGATATCCAATTACCCCTGTCTTGCGCCAACTGATTCCAACTAGCGCCCGTGAATTTCCTAATTTCATGGTTCTGCCAAATCTTCTGCCATCCTCTACTGCGTTTCCCTTCTCTTGGTAACCATTCTGTTTACCTAATGGTCCAATGGTTATCTAAGCTACGCATTACATGACGTGCCCAGCTCCATTTTTTTCTCTCAATGTCAATTAGATTATCGGCTATCCCTGTTTGCTCTCTGATCCACACTGCTCTGTTCTCTTAACGTTACGCCTAATATTCTTCGTTCCATTGCGCTTTGCGCGGTCCTTAACTTTGTCAGTCTCCAAGTTACTGCCCCATATTTTAGCACCGGTAGAATGCACTGATTGTACAGTTATTTTTAATGATAAAGGTAAGCTTCCAGTCATGATCTTACAATGTCTACTGATGCGCTCCAACCCATTTTTATTCTTCTATGAATTTGCTTCTCATGATCAGAGTTCCCTGTGATTAGTTGACCTAGGTAAACATACCCCTTTACAGACTCTAGAGGCTAACTCGCGATCTGGAACTCTTGTTCCCTTGCCCGGCTATTCATCATTATCTTAGCCTTCTGCATATTAATCTTCAACCCCACTCTTACACTCTCTGTAAAGGTCCTCAATCATTTGCTGTAACTCGTCTGCAGTTTTGCTGAATAGAACGATGTCATCGGCAAACGGAAGGTTGCTGAGATATATTCGCTGTCGATCCTTACTTCTAAGCCTTCCCAGTTTAATAGCTTGAATACTTCTTCCAAGCACGCAGTGAATAGCACTGGAGAGAGTGTGTCTCCCTGTCTGACCCCTTTCTTTGTAGGTATCTTCCTGCTTTTCTTGTGTAGAATTAAGGTAGCTGTGGAACCTCTATAGATATTTTCCAAAGTATTTACGTAAGCAGTCTGTACTCCTTGATGACGTAATGCCTCTATGACTGCTGGTATCTCTACTGAATCAAATGCCTTTTTGTAATCTATGAAAGCCATATAGAGAAGCATATTGTACTCTACGAATTTCTCGATAACTTTAATAATGACATGGATGTGATTCATTGTA
Source organism: Dermacentor andersoni (assembly GCF_023375885.2). Classification (NCBI taxonomy): domain Eukaryota; kingdom Metazoa; phylum Arthropoda; class Arachnida; order Ixodida; family Ixodidae; genus Dermacentor; species Dermacentor andersoni. The sequence continues at coordinate 11,607,619 of NC_092814.1, forward strand.
GAGTATCCCTTTCTGAAACCAACCTGTTCCCTTGGTTGACTGAAGTCCAGCGTTGCCCTTATTCTGTTGGAGATTATTTTGATAAATATTTTATATAATACTGGGAGTAAGCTAATGGGCCTATAATTTTTCAATTCTTTAACGTATCCCTTTTTGTGGATTAGTATAATGTTTGCATTCTTCCAGTTTTCTGGCACCCTTGCAGTCGATAGACACTTCGTATATAGAGCCTCCAGTTTTTCAAACATTGTCTCCTCCATCTTTGATTAAATCGACTGTTATTCCATCTTCTCCTGCCGCTCTTCCTCGTTTCATGTATTGCAAGGCCCTTCTGACCTCGTCGCTAGTTATAGGAGGAGTTTCTGAATCCTGCTCATTATTGTTTCTGATGGAGGTATCCTGACTCCTCTGAGTACTGTACAGGTCAGCATAGAATTCTTCCGCTGATTTTACTATGCCTTCGAGATTGTTGATGATATTCCCTGCTTACTTTCAGTGCATACATCTTGGTTTGTCCTATGCTAAGTTTCCTTCTCACTGATTTCAGGCTGTGTCCATTTTTTACGGCTTCTTCAGTCTTTCTCACGTTGTGGTTTTAAGTATCCCTTATTTTCGCCTCGTTGATCAGTTTTGACAGTTCGGCAAATTCTATCTTATCTCTTGAGTGGACTCTTTCATTCTTTGTCGTTTCTTTATTAGGTCCTTTGTTACTTGGGAGAGCTTGCCTACTGGTTGCCTTGGCGCCTTGCCTCCCACTTCAATTGCTGCCACCGAAGCCAGCCTCGTTACGGTTTCCTTCCTTACCTCTATGTCACCTTCATCTCTCAGTTCTAAGGCTGCATATTTGTTTGCAATTGCCAGCCTGAATTTGTCTGCTTTTACCCTGTAGTTGCCAATTCCTTGTTCACCAGCCTGCTTTTCCCCTGCTTTTGCATTGAAGTCGCCCATAACTACAGTATGCTGAGTTTGCACTTTTCTCCTTGCGAATTGAACATCTTCATAAAACTGATCTACTTCATCATCATTGTGAGTGGATGTTGGAGCGTGGGCTTGTACTACCTTTAATCTATACCTCTTATTAAGTTTGATTACGACTACTGCTACCCTCTCACTAATGCTGTAGAATTCGTCAGTGTTGCCCGCTATGTCCTTATGGATTAGAAATCCTACCCCATATTGCTTCTTATCTAGGAGACCTCTATAGCAGAGGACATGGCCGTTATTTAGCAATGTATAAGCCTCACCAGTTCTAATCTCACTAAGGCCGATAATATATCCCAAACAACGTCTGATAGTTCCTCAAAGAGTCCTGCTAAGCTAGCCTCATTCGACAGAGTTCGGGTGCTAAAGGTTGACGAGTCAGTGTCCATTGGTGGCCTGTCCGAATCGAGAGATTCTTAGCACCCTCTGCTGCGTCAAAGAGGTCTGACCGTTGCCTTGGTCAGGTGCTCTGCAGCTGCTGGGGACTGAGGGCCATGGGTTAATTGTGAGGGAGGTAGTGCCTGAATACTACACCAGGGAGGCCAATTGCTATTCTGGTGAGGGAGTGTCTTTCTTGAAGCTTTGTGGGCCTTCCTAATTTGGTTGTACTTGGATTAGTATAGCCCCACTCGCTCTCGGCATCTTTTGCCGGTGTCAGGCATCATTCCAAGCCTGTAGACCTAGTTCACTGGAGGAGGTGAATTTCAAGCTCACCGTCGTCAAATTAAAAAAAAAAAAAGAACCTTACAGAAGGATTGAAACTTCCGACTATGGCAACCGAGCATTCGACATAGCTCAGTCAGGTAATCCCATAGGCGGCGAGGCTACCTTATCGCCAACAAGTACAGCCCACAGGGCCCTACGTGCCTAAAAACTTCTTTGATTTTGAGTCTCCCGTATGGAAGTGGCTATTAACGCGGCTAGATACACAATGTATTTTCGGCTAATTTGAAGAGCACTTAAAAGTAGTGTGGGAAAAAAAAAAGAAAATAAGAAAATAAAAGAACATTCACCGCTTATCGCGAATTCACTAGTTGCATATGGAGGGAGGTACACCAAACAGTTCACAGTCTCGGCTGCCTGTCTCATGCAGTGGAGAAGTTTCTCCAAACGAGGCAGAACTGGTACTGATGCGTCACGCAAGGCTGAAACATCGGATGTGAGAAGGGTGCATTGACGGAGACTTTCGCTCAAAGGCAAAGGTTCAAAGGCGAAACGGGCTGCCGAACAATATTTCTGAGCCGCATATAAAATCAGTGGCTATGGTGTTGGGCTGCTGAGCACGAGGTCGCGGGATTGAATCCCGGCTACGGCGGCCGCATTTCGATGGGGGCGAAATGCGAAAACACCCGTGTACTTAGATTTAGGTGCACGTTAAAGAACCCCAGGTGGTCAAAATTTCCGGAGTCCTCCACTACGGCGTGCCTCATAATTAGAAAGTGGTTCTGGCACGTAAAACCCCATAATTAAATTTTTAATTAATAAAATAGGCGATCTTGGAAGCGGTCTTGCTCTATGGTTGGAAAGCGCTTGTGTGACGCCTCCTTTAAGCTACAGTGTAAGCATCTGCGATTGGTTAGACATTGATTGTACACTCGACGTGGGAAACCTATTGGTATCCCTTTTGCCACTGTACTTGGAATACATGCTATTTAGCAGTTGTGGATACATGTTCGTGATCTACAGGAGTACAAACGCAAACCCGCGAAAAATGAATATACGTACATATAAATGTAAGATATATACGTGTATATATATATATATATATATATATATATATATATATATATATATATATATACATGGAAACTTTCGCTCCTGAACGACTCGGTACTCACGTTTAAAATAATAATCGGCATGGTATACGGGGTAATAGTCGTGGTGCGGCGTGTTAATAGTCGGCGTGGTGTACGACCGGAACCTGTGTTGGCAGCTGCTCTACAGTTTATACATAACATGATATGTTATATACAACCAAGCAACAATGCGTAGATACTTTTAGAAATTGGTAAAATAATTAAAATAATTTCTTTATACTCAGATCATTTACAGTATTAACACATTTTTCCTGCCTTTAAGTTTCAGGTCGTGATAACTTTTCAGTAAGCGGAAATACTAGTGGACCACATTGTTGCACAGCAATGTAAAGACAGGTTTCTGTTTCAAGCAAATACAGTTGACTGTGCGATACAGGAAAACCACTAATAGATAATAGTTTTGCCACTTCCAAGCTACTATTTAAAGGCTATAAAGGCTTAACGTCCCACCTGGTTGCACGTGTTGAAGCACGTGGTACGAAAGGACGCTCTGACTATCCTGCAAAGCCAAATATACACGAAACACACCCGCGCACACGAAAAAAATAAAAATAAAAAAAAGGAAACTACCCAATTATTTATTTTGTTGATTTCGAAATATTGCAGGCCAATGTGGTGGCCCAAGCAGGTGTGGGTTACATCCAACATGAATATACAAAACAACAGACAACAAAAAGCAAGAAAGAAAAAAAAAAAGAAAAAGAAAAAGAAAGTTTAAGAGAGAAGGTGACACTCCAACTCAGCGAGAAAATTATTGGAACCAAAAATATCAGACGGCAATGAATTCCAATCTTCCACATTTCTTAGGAAAATAACTGAATTTAAAAGATTTTGATCGGGCAAACATCGGGGTTAGTGCAAATTCATGGCCATGGCGTGTGCGTCGTGTTGTTAGGGGTTTTATACTGACAGGCAGATCTATTTTTATGTTACCAAACATACAATTATAAAGAAATGAAAGACGACTAAACTTTCTGCGGGCTTCTAGAGTAGAAATACAGTTTAATTGCATTAGGTTGGATGTGGAATCAAGTCTACGATATTTGCCAAATATAAACCTAACAGCCTTTCTGTTAATACGTTCAAGTTGCATATCTTTCTTTAAATAGGGATCCCAAATGATAGAAGCATACTCAAGCTTAGAACGAACACAGGTATTATAGGCTAAAAGCTTTGTTTGCGAAGGTGCGAATTTCAGCTTTCTTTTAAGGAACCATAACTTACGTAGTGCAGATGTGCGGATATCAGAAATGTGGGTTGACCAAGTTAAGTTGCTTGTGAGGGTGACACCTAACTACTTATATTTGCCTACCATCGAGATACTATTGTTTCTGAGGGAATAACAGAACTGGCTAGGATTTAGTTTTCTGGTGATACGCAGTAGTACTGTTTTCTGAATATTTAGTTGCATGCCCCATTTTTGACACCAGTCGTCAATAACATTCAGTGCATGTTGCAATTCAACGTGATCTCTGGGTGATGCGATTTGTTTAAAAATGATACAATCATCCGCGAACAAACGTACAGACACATCTTCGGGAATAACATCAACCAAGCCATTGACATAAATTAAAAACAAAAGTGGTCCCAATACACTTCCCTGTGGGACTCCAGACGTGACATGAAGAATAGCAGATGATGAATCATTAATTACCGCATACTGTTGTATATTGTGAAGATAAGCCCAAATCCATTGAACTATTTTTCCTGGTAACCCCAAGCACTGTAACTTGTACAATAATTTCCCATGTGGCACTTTATCAAAGGCTTTACAGAAATCTAGAAAGAGAACATCTATTTGTCCTGATGCATCAAGCACTCGTGAAAATTCATGCACAGTTGTAACTAGTTGTGTAACAGTAGATAGCCCTTTTCTAAATCCATGTTGAAATTTTGATAGTACATTGTTATCACTAAGGAATTCATGAATGAAGTTTGCAATAACATGCTCGAGAAGTTTACAACTGCTTGTAATAGAGATAGGACGATAATTCTCAAACGACAAGTGGTCACCTTTTTTATAAATCGGGATAACGCGTGTTATATCCCAGTCAGCCGGTATTTCCCCTGAAGACAGTGAACAGTTAAAAAGAGCAGTTAGAAACCCGGATAAATACTCAGCGTACCGGTTAAGAAAGGCATTAGGGATACCGTCAGACCCAGCGGATTTTTTAGGGTCAAGTTTTAACAGCATATGTATTACACCTTCCCTCGTTACTTCTATGTCAGTATCAGTTTCAACGACTGAATTCTGAAATTCATAATCATCGGTTTTAGTAAAATCACTGGAAATATGCATTAAAATGTTCTGCAATAGTACAGGGGTCAGTTATCACCAAACCATCGACATTCATTTTGCTAATCCCGGTTTTCGACTCACTTAAGTACCGCCAAAACTTTTGGGGGTTAGTTTGAAGAAAATCTGGCAAGGTATTAGTATAAAAATATTTCCTTGCTTTTGCCAAGCTTGTTTGTAGCTTATCTTTTCTGTAAACTGGGGAGTCATTGTTGCGCGCTTCTTGCGTAGTCTTTTAATTTTATGCTTCATGTGGATCATTTCTCGGTTAATCCACGGGTTTACACGGTGCTTACACATTTTTCTGTTGGGTACAAAATTATCAAGACAATAATGTATGGTTTTAACAAAGAGTTGCCATGAGGTCATGTGATAAGGTTTCGATATGCATGTCAAGGTAATCAATTATAGCGACACCATCAGCCTTATAAAATTCCTTTACAACAGTGGCTGACTGAGTTTCTTTAGTTCGACCTAAAACCTTATCCCAGGTAAAGAAGATTAGCTTATGGTCAGAAATACCAGGCTCAATTACAACGGTGCCGTCAATGAATATTTCACTGAGGAACAGTAAATCCAAAATTGAGCTGCCTCGAGTATAGTCAGTCACCGCTTGCCTAAGCTTGAGCAAAAACATGATGTCAAGAGTAGAATCACCAGTAGAAGAACAGCCATAACGTAGGTTCTCCCAGTCAGTCGTTGGTAAATTAAAATCACCAGTTATCAATATGTTTTTATTACGCAAACCTAATGGTCGATTGTATAGCTTATTCAAAAACAAATCATCTGCATTAGGTGTACGGTATATGGCACAAAGGAAAAAGGTATCTTGCTTAAACGATATTTTCAAAAAAAGGCTTTCATGATCCCCAATTTGATCAACAAGAGTGGCATCAACGCCATGTTTTACAATAACCGCCACGCCGCCACCACGAGAGCCTCTATCATGCCTGAAGAGTTGGTAACCAGGCGGCACAATTTCATTGTTGCCTATCAGATCATGTAGCTACGTTTCTGTAATAACGCATATATGCAGGTCATATAAAATAAGGATATTTTCAAGCTTATCAAGTTTGTTGCTAATGCTCTGTGCATTAAAAGATATCAGGCGCAGCTGTGCAGTTGGGAGCTGCTATATCTTTGTAGGCTTCTTTTTCGCCCTTGAAAGCCATTTTCGAGTGTGTGAGGAGTCATTCCTATTGTAGATGTCATTGTCAACATGAAGGCTATCATGCACAAGGAATACTTTTTTACCAGCTGCTTTCTCTTCCTTCGCTGTCTGCCAGCGCAATTTGCGCTTCCGTCGAGTGTCCTCACAGTAGTCGTTATCAATACTTATCTGAGAACCCTTAAGCTTTGAAACATTTTTCCAGACAGCCTGCTTTTCCCTGTAGTCTTGAAAATAAAGAATTACTGGCCGATATTGTTCGCTATGTCCTAGTCTGTGAATGCGGGCTACTGAAGAGCAGTTCACGCCCAGCTTTTTCCTAAACAATTCATCAATAACCTTTTTCCTCAAGTCTAATTCAGTTTCATTCGCGTGTTCCGCAATACCGAAAACTATCAAGTTTGATCTACGGCTGCGATTTTCAAGGTCAACTAGCTTAGCATGCTCTGTTATGACAGGCTCTTGAAGAGTCTCAACGCTAGCGGTTAGTTTTGCATGGGTTTTATTAACGTTTTCTTCAAGGGTATTCAGTCAAACACCAAAACACTCAATACTTTTTTCAGTACATTCAAGACGAGTTTTTAAGTCAACTAGTTCTGCCTTGATTTCATTCTTGCCTTCCAAGAGTTGTGCAAACATTTCCTCAACTGTAAGAGGACCTGGATTTAGCTCTACATCCCCGCAAAGGATAAGTTTGCACGAACAAAAGCATTCATATGCAATACTCAAGCAGGTGCGTGGGCACGGAAAAATAACAAGAAATATGTGATCACTACGTATTGAACATTCATGCCTAACCTGCACGATGAAGAAACGAGAGGCCGTAAGCCACATGCTCCCAGCGCTTCCGCCGCGCCCGCTGTCGATGCCGAGAGGTAGTCCACTTCTTGTAGCATTGGTGGCCGTTGACGTAACAAATCCGGGCAGGAAATGCAGGAGAGCCCCTTCCAGGACTGCGTCGTTGAATCCATTTTGTTGTCTTCGGTTGAATCGAATAAGCGGTTCAGCAAGGGAGTCGAAGATAAGGCCCCGGCAGAAGAAATCAGCAGAGCCTGCACGATGAAGAAACGAGAGGTCGTAAGCCACATGCTCCCAGTGCTTTCGCTGGGCCCACTGTCGATGCCGAGAGGTAGTCCCCTTCTTATAGCATTGGTGGCCGTTGACGTAACAAATCCGGGCAGGAAATGCAGAAAAGCCCCTTCCGGGACTGTGTCGTCGAATCCATTTTGTTGTCTTCGGTTGAATCGAATAAGCGGTTCAGCAAGGGAGTTGAAGATAAGGCCCCGGCAGAAAAAAATCAGCAGAGCCTGCACGATGAAGGAACGAGAGGCCGTAAGCCACATGGTCCCAGCGCTTTCGCCGTGCCAATTATTATTTAAAAGCTAAAGAATCGGCAAATCAAAAACAAAAGCAAGCTCAAAGCAATCCCAAAAAAACTTATTATTTTGTCGCCGCCACGGAGCCCTCACAAAACATGTCCATCCGCCCTCAAATCTTGCACCATCTCCTAAATATGGTCCATAGTTAGTGCCATCTAGAAAAGTCAGTATTGAAGCCGCTACCAGCTGGGCCAGTAGCCAACTGAAGTACACAAGCGATATTATGGTGACTAGTGGGGGATGTGGCAGCTCCGGCACAAGTGAGCTGAAGCAGGCATTCAGGACTATGCGGCGGCGCTGCTGTCGCCAGTTAGATCGCTTCGCAGCAAAACGTGCACGCGGCTGAGCGCGTTACAGCCGCGCGATTTCTGTCTGGCCTCATCACAGCATTTTAGACGCGAGAGTGCACCTCAATTATTGCTTTGACAAGCAGTATAAAGTTTTGCCAATATATTTTGCTGTGCAACCTTTAATGGGAAATAAAATTACAGATATGATATGGGGCAGCAAGTGCAGAGCTGAAGCAACGGGAGCAAGCTTATCAGCTTTCCTTATCTCGTGAACCTAGAGCTTGCGCGTATTTTATTTCTTGTTACTTATTATTTTCTTTTCACCAGCGACGGATCAGTGCACCAGGGGATGGAATCTTCTATATGCCAAAGAACTTCTAGGTCCCTGATAACAGATGAAGGGCGCCACAGGAGACTGCAATTGCACAAAAGAAATACCTTTATTTACATTCGCAAACCACAAAAATTCAGCAATATATGTTCAGCCAACAGAGCAACCTATGTAACACGTCGAAGTTTTAGCAGCCGCGCCTTCTTCCTTTTTCCTTCTCTCTTTTTGTTTTCAGCTTGAACAAGGAAATACAATCTCGTGAGTGCACAAAATTTGATCACACAATTTGTGACCTCTTTGTTGTGTCGAAGACAACCAACAAGGTTCAACTCATTTTTTCCCAAGCATGAGACCAGATCCATAATGCTGTCTGTTTTGAGCTTGTTAAAGCTGAAACAATGAGTGACTGAATCCTCCATCTTTAAGATGAGAGTTTCAAGATCTTTGGAAGGATAGAGCAACCCTCCTCTGTCCACCTCCTTAGTTAAGCAGGCTTCATTGGGAAGATCAGGTCTAGTGGCTGAACAAAGCAATGATTTTGCACGCTGCTGACACTTCGTATTTTTCAACATCTTGCGGGCAACATATCCTGCCACATAATATGTGATGCGGGTATCACTCTTCACTGAAACAAAATAAGTGTGGTCCGGCAAAATGTTGGTGCTTTTAAGCACATCATGCACTTCTTTTAAGCACTCAATATCCATGAGTTCATCCAGCTTGTTTTGGATGTTGTTTGGCGTGCCAATGTCTGCAGTCAGCAAGCTCTTGATCACACCTGAAATTACATTTCCGCCTGCAGGTTCCTTCGCCAAGCTGCAAAATGCAAGGCAACTCACAGAAAGCAAGAATTGTGTCGGTGTAGGGTGGTCATTACACCCGGACATTTTTCCTAGAATTCCGGATATGTTTTCTAAGAGGTCCTGACTTAACCATGCTGTCATATTTGTAACCAAGCTTGCCAGCAATATAGTTAAGGAGGGATACTGTACTAGCAAGGGATACACGAAGGCCCTCTACAGTTGGACCACTGAGGAAGCCCAGTTTGCCAACTTGTGCTTCCCAAGTATTTATGTACACCAGGAATTCTTTGATGGTTTACAATTTTTCTGAATTTGGACGCATAGCATCCTTGCTGCACTTGGATGTCATCGCAGCAACAAGGTTGCGCATTCTTCTTATAAAAGCTACAGTAGCAATAGTCGAACCCGTGCCGCAGATGTTTTCCACTTGTTCTTTGTACGCATAAAGGCCCCTTAGAACTTTGTCACTGAAAAGAGCACAAGCAAAATTCACCTTCATTTTTTCAATGCCATTTGGCTGAGCCCGTGTGACATGTGGCACCGCTCTGAGCCTCACAATGTCTCTGTTGGCTCATTTCCAAGCTTCCTTGGTCACATCCATTCTCACCCTCCCTTCTGGGGTTTCAAGGCCTGTTGAAACAAGAGAGTTACGAACGCACTTTAGTAAATATGGAAAATCTGAGAGAAAGTGCAGACCCAGCATCTGCAGGGTGCTGCACTTTGCAGACCCTTTCAATCCAATAGCACGCCACATGCTTCTGTTCCATGACACACCGTCTGTAGTGACAAAGTCAACAAAAAGGCCGGACCTCTCTGCAGCTAGTGAGGCATCAATAACAATCCTTGAAGGCAGATCTGCTTTCACATTATTATGGGAGCCAAATGCTCCAAGAATTTGCTGAAAATCTCCAGAAAATGTTTGGAAAAAAACAACCAAGCTATGGTCACAGGTCTCTTGGCTCTGGTTTTGTGAGGAGTATGCATCAAGGTCAACAAACCCTTCAATAATTCCTGTGCTGGTGACCTTTAGGTTTTCGGACAGTTTGATTTCATCAATTAAGATGCCTTCATGTCGGTGATACTCATCCATTCCGTTCGTCTTTTCCGCTATTGCAGTGAATACCTTCTCATTGAAACCAAAGCTGATTTTGTAATTTTTGATGTATTTTAGGAGGCAGCTTTTACTTGGTAGGACCATAATTTTATGTTTATGAATGTGTTCATATAACTTGGGGCTCTTCATTTTCATCACAATGCATTCAAGAAGCCACTCTTCATTGTATTTCATTCCTTGAGTGCCCTTCCTCTTGCAAGCATCAAAGCATACCTTTACCTGCTGCTGTTGTTTTATGGGTAAAGCAGAAATGCTTTGCAGAAAGTCGGAATGTGGCATAGATGCATTATCTGCTTTCATAGTTTCCAATAAGGTTGTGAGTATTTCCACCTTCCTCCTTTCGCGTCGAAGCTGCATATTACGTGTCACCAACTTTTTGGATGCGACCAGACGATGATTACTCTTTGCCCTCATCCTTCGATAAGAGCCTTGATTTAGTAGAAGTGTAGCGGCAGCAGCATCGGCGTCGCACGAGAGATGACATAGACGCTCGAGTCTACACGAGGCACGAGCGGCTGGCACGCTCCGGCACGGGCTAGCGTTCCGAAGGAGATTACAAAAAAGAGAATGCTACGCTAAGAGATCAAGTGTCGGTTCTTCCTCTCCTGCGAGAGCTCGAGACTTTACCGGTCTACGTGGTCGCTCGTCGCCACAGTTTGGTGACCCCGGACGTGATACTGCCATACGCTCCTGTGGTAGAGACGACCATGGATCAGACCAACGCTACAAGAGCTCAAGGCCAGAACCCTTCCGAGGAACGCGGTGAGCCCTCCTGTTCTGCCATCACGCAATTTCGCTGGTATCCACTCTCAAGCCTCGAAGTTTCATTACGTCGTCGCAGCGCTCTCGCCCGCCACCATTGACGAGGTAGCAGATTTGTTGAACTCCCCATTGTCTGCCGCCGCCTATGACGATCTCAAGGCAACACTGCTACAGCGCATAGCAGCTTCACAGCATTCTCGCATCCAGCAGCTTCTGTCCGCTGAAGAACTCGGCGACCGACGCCCTAGTCAACTTCTTCGCCGAATGAGCCAGCTGCTCGGGAACAATGCGAGATCCATCGACAACACGCTGTTGCGTGAATTGTTTTTGCAGTGACTCTCTGCTAACGTGCAGATGGTCCTGGCAACAGCCTCTACCATGGTCCTTACCGGACTTGTCGCTTTGGCCGACAAAGTCATGGAAGTAGCCACGCCAACCATCGCAGCCACGGCACCGTCTCTGGGTGACAATACAACTGCTCTGCAAACTCTTCCCTGCTCTTCCGCAGTGCAGTCTCCGCTCGACTCCTTGTGTGAGCACCTGGAACGCATCATCTCTGGAGCGGAACATCGCCTCACATCTCATCGCCCACGCAGCCGTAGTTCCAGCAGATCAAGACGCACGGGCACCCGCAATGCGTTTGCTACTACCACCGCCGTTTTGGACACGACGCTTGTCACTGTCAGCGTCCCTGCGCTTGGCAGGGAAACAGGCCGGCCAACCTCTAACGGCGACGAGTGGTCCGGCCCAACACACAAGTCGCCTTTTCTACGTGACGGACAGAGTTACGGGACAACGGTTCTTAGTCGACACAGGTGCTGACGTCAGCATTCTCCCCGCCCAGCACTCCGACCGAAAAGCGACACCTGTGTTGTTTTTGCCAGCCGTCAACGACACCAGGATTCCGGTTTTCTCGTCACGCTCCGTCATGCTGAACCTTGGCCTTCGACGAGCGTTCCGCTGGATTTTCCTGGTTGCAGACGTCCGTCGTACAGTCATTGGAGCAGACTTCTTGCATAACTATGGACTCCTTGTGGGCATCCAACGACGCCATCTCATCGACTCCGTGACCCAGCTATCCGTTCCCGGCGTCCCATCATCAGGCACATCGCCCATAGCGCCTATTTCTGCCATGTTGGACGAACCTTTCGCCGCGCTCCTACGCGAGTTTCCCACTTTGACGCGCCTGCCGGACTGGACGCAACCGGTGCAACATGACGTGTGCCATCACATCGTCACCTCTGGCCCGCCGGTCTATTTTCGACCCCGGTATTTGTCCCCAGAGAAACTCAATATCGCTCACGCGGAGTTCGAACACATGCTGCAACTTGGCATCATCCGCCCTTCCTCCAGTAACTGGGCATCACCACTTCACATGGCGCCTAAGAAGCAGGAGACTGGCACCCATGCGGCGATTACCGGGCACTAAACAACGTCACAGTTCCTGATCGCGACCCTCTGCCGAACATTCAGGACTTCACGGCAGCGTTGCACGGTGCGACAATCTTTTCTAAGATCGATCTCGTTCGCGCCTACCACCAACTACCAGTCGCTGAAGAAGACATTCCCAAGACCGCCATCACCACACCCTTCGGTCTTTTCGAATTTCTCCGCATGCCTTTCGGTTTACGGAACGCGGGCCAATCCTTTCAGCATTTCATCGATGCCGTCACCCGAGGTTTGCCTTTCGTTTTTGCATACATTGACGACCTTCTCGTCGCAAGCTCTTCAGCAGAAGAACATCTTTACCACTTGCGGTTGTTGTTTTCACGCCTTGCCAGTAAAGGAATTGTCATCAATGCTGCCAAGAGTGAATTCGGTCAACCTGAACTCGAGTTCCTCGGTCATATCGTCGACGCTAACGGCATTCGACCACTGCCGTCCAAGATTCGCGTCATCGAAAACCTTCCCCGACCGACCACACTCACCAAGCTTCGCCAATTTCTCGGATTCGTCAATTTCTACTGCCGATTCATTCCCGAGTGCACACGACTTATGGCTCTGCTAGACGCTCTCCTGGTAAACAAACGCAAACAAGTGCTTCAGAAACTGAAGAGGCCACCGACGCTTCCACAAGAGCCAAGTATGCCCTCGCCGACGTCACGCTGCTTAGACACCCAAAGCCAGACGCACCCACTGCCATCATGACCGACGCTTCAAACACCGCCGTTGGTGCCGTTGTGCAGCAATTCATCGACAATGCATGGCATCCACTGGCTTTCTTCTCCAAGAAACTGAAGCCTGCGCAGTCTCGCTACAGCGTGTTCGGCCGTGAATTACTCGCTGTTTACCTGGCTATCAAGCATTTTCGCCATTTCCTCGAAGGCTGTGCATTCACTGTCTTGACTGACCACAAGCCCCTTGTGCACGAAACGAATCGTTCGGCGTCCTGTTACTCGCCCCGCGAGATTCGACACCTTTCCTACATCTCCGAGTTTACAATAACGTTTCGCCACATCAAGGGCACCGACAACGTTCCAGCTGACGTTCTGAGTCGTGTCGATGTCGTTTCCACGTTGACATCGGAACCTTTCATCATCGAGGCCAACTTACTCGCCAGTCAACAGCGTGATGACACTGAACTTTGTACACTCCGGAATTCGTCAACATCCCTGAAATTGGAAGACGTCGTTGTGACCCCAGATGGTACGTCCGTCGTCTGAGACACTTCTAACGATACACTTAGACCATACGTTCCGGCATCCCTTCGCAGACGTCTATTTGAAACCGCGCACAACCTGTCGCACCCTGGCATACGCGCGACACAGAAGCTTCTTTCTATTCGTTTCGTTTGGCCTCGGCTAAACGCGCAAGTTCGCGGTTGGGTTCGCTGCTGTTTGTCATGTCAACGTTCTAAGATCCAGCGTCACCCCATTCTGCCTGCCAAGTCTTTTCTTCCACCGGATGCTCGTTTTGACACCGTACACCTGGACCTCGTCGGCCCTCTCCCACCTTCGAAAGGTTACTGCTACATACTGACATGCATCGACCGTTATACACGGTGGCCAGAAGCTACACTTATATCTGACATCTCAGCGCCCACTGTTGCAGCAGCTTTCGTGTCTACGTGGATCGCAAGGTTCGGCTGCCCATCCACAATAATCACCGATCGCGGTCGGCAGTTTGACTCGGCACTCTTCAACGAGCTACTCAAACTACTCAGAACATGTTTTCGCACAACTGCTTACCACCCACAGTCTAATGGACTAATTGAACGTTTTCACCGGCATCTCAAGGCCTCTCTTATGGCACATGAATCGCCGGAGAAGTGGGTCCTACATTTGCCTCTCGTTTTACTTGGCATCAGAGCCGCACTCAAGAGCGACCTAGGTTGCTCCTGTGCTCAGCTAGTCTACGGCACTCACCTAGCCTTCCGTGCAATTTCTTTGTCGCCACCCCCAAAACGCCTATGCCATCACCTGCCGAATACGTTGCCGAACTGCAAGCCTTCTTCAGCCAGATACGCCCCGTGCCTACACATTCACAAGAAGCAAGGTCCCCGTACGTTTCTCCTGCACTCACCTCTGCTACCCACGTTTTCGTGTGTAACTGTGCCATGCAGAAGCCTTTGCAGCCACACTACTCCGGGCCATGTTGTGTTCTAGAGCGTCGTCCGACGACGTTTGTTCTGAATGTCAACAGCCGATCAGACACAATTGCCCTGGAACGTCTCAAACCCGCCTACATCGAAGCACCCGCGCCATCAGCTCCACCAGTATGCGATGCGACCCTGCTGCATCCTTCGCCGCCGCCTGCGCACGTGACACCCAAGACCAACGCCAAGACACGCCGCATCACGTGGACTTTCCATCGTTCGTCAAACTTTCCTCCTGTCTAGGGGGGAGCCCTTTGTAGTGGCAGCAGCATCCGCGTCGCACGAGAGATGACGTAGACGCTCGCGTCTACACGAGGCACGAGCGGCTGGCATGCTCCGGCACGGGCTAGCGTTCCGAAGGAGATTAAAAAAAAAGAGAATGCTACGCTAAGAGATCGAGTGTCGGTTCTTCCTCTCCTGCAAGAGCCCGAGACTTTACCGGTCTATGTGGTCGCTCGTCGCCACAGAAGTTTGCGGAAGTATCTGCACTGAAGACATGGTCCACCCTGTGATGCGCCGAAGCATTTCGCATTGTGAAGCTTGCCTCCATGCATTCTGTAGTTGACACTCTTAGCCTTCGATTTTTATTCCACCAAGCGCTTGTTGATTTGATTTCGTTAACAATTTTGTTAACAGAGCGAAGGAGCCCTTCCACACTTTCAGCATTAAAAATGGCCACTTTCTTTAGCAACACACCCTGAACAAACTGAACAGTGGTAGCGGTCTTAATGTGCGGAACCCAACATAAGTTTCTGAAAGCACAAGCTTTTGTTATCTGGCACGCAAACACTAAATGCAACAGTTTCAGGCACTCCAGTGACAAGGCTCCAGTACTCAGTTGGTAGCTTCTCACCGTTATGGTGCTCGAGCTCTCGTAGGTTACATGCGGCATGAACTACTGTTAAGCCCGTACTCGCGTCATTGAACGAAGTCGCCTGGTGTGGCGAATCATCATTAACTTTTCTTTTCTTCCCTAGGATTTCTCCACTGTACGTCTTGGACTTTTTTTTTCTAGGGTAGTTTTTTTTACTTATAAGACGGTGTGTTGAGAAACATTGTTGGCACTGCGTCGTCGCTGATACAAGGCCGGCCACGTGAAATCTTCACCACCTCTCCATTCACAACGTGGGTATAATCCCGCATGATTAATCTTTCATCAAAATGCAGTTAGCAAAGCACCGAAGTTTTCTCCAAGGGCTTGTCCACGTGAGGGATTGCTCTTTAGCATGCTCGAAACCTCTCTTCGTCATCTGGCACTGAAAAAAACTGACACTTTGTTTCCTTTCTTTCTTGAAGAAACATAGCCCGTCGCGCACCTGGGTCCAAAGCAATGAGTCTGCCGCTTCATATTCACAGACGTCTGCAGTCAAGTCATCACCTAACATGGTGGGTTCACAAGACAGGCAGAAGAAACAAAACACAATTTGCAGGCCAACGAACGAGATGGGAAGCAGCAAAATGACAGATTTCACCGACCAACTACACACCTTTGCCAGCCTTCGGTGCCCATGCCGCAGGAGTACATGCATCTAACTGAGAGCTTGTGCAACCTGGTGTTGTCATGAACTACTGATGCCTGCGCCGCCTGCCCCGCTGGCCGCGAAGCTCCAACCTCCCCCTCTGGTCATCATAGCGATGTCGTCACATGGACCTGTTTCTATGGTATCGACGTGAGCGTTATCGTAATGGCACACTATAGTGCCGCTTTCAAACGAAAAGTTGTGCTAGCCGCAGAGGCATAGTAAGCCAGGCGGGACTTCAGCATAGATGAGAAAAATGTCCTTCGTTGGAAGGGGCAACGGGAGACGCTTTTGCATGTGCTGCAACGAGGCGATGACAGCAATAAGGAAGATAAGCACGTAATAACAGAGAGGAGCTGTTCACCGAGATCGCGCTGTGTGTTTTGACGCATGCAATGCCGCACTGTCTGTGCATGCATGGGCGCACGGACGCGAGCTTGCACACGTCCGCAAGCATATGTGTGGTCCGGGCTATAGGGACAAGGCTAATGGTGGTGACAACGTAGAGTGAGCTTGGCATGTTCATATTAAATAAATGCTTTTATCATTTTGTGAACACTGCCTTCACTTTTTTATTCGGCCTACATTCGAGGTAAGTTCTTTTTATTTTTTTCTGGCTTCGGACATTCGGGATGGGCTTAGAATCGGAGCCGGCCTAGATTTGAGTAAATAGGGTACTATCCTTAATTTGTACTGCTGTCTATTAGATTGCTATCGCAATCGATGCTTTGCCTTTCGGGTGAAACTGCAACTTTTTTTGATAAGCTGTTGACAATTACTTCTTTATACATCCCGCCCAGCTATCAGCTCTCCAAAACAGAATTTGAAAGCTTTATTGCACAACTTCTAGAACCCTATATTGTCGCTGGAGATTTAAATGCACATAAAAGCCTGTGGGGGGACTCTGTGTGATGCGAGAGGGTGCCCGGTAGAAAAATGTCCTGTTATGTGCATGGGCACATTTGCTAAATAAGAAAGAACCGATATTTTACAGTGTTGCAAATGAAACATTTTCATCTATAGATTTAACCATTGCATCAAGTACAGTCGTGCCACATTTGGAGTGAAGGGGCTTAAGAATCCATATGGGAGTGACCATTTCCTGATTATTTTAAAATTAACAAAACAAGATGAATGCTCTCCACATGTGTTGGAGTGTCGGCTCAGTGAACTGGCGGCAAAGCAGAGAGCTAATATATTTTACCTGGGATTACATTCGTATGCTTAGTATTGACAATGCAGTTTCATATTTAACAGCATTTATTGTCAATGTAGCGTCAATATATATCCCACAAACAAGTGGATCGCCTTCTAAATGATGTGTTTCCTGGTGGAACGATGAGTGTAGGGAAATGCGAAAGAAACAAAGTAAGGCTTGGAATCACCTCTGTGACTCTGCGACTACAGAGAACCCTATTAGCTTTAAGAAAATAAAGTTTGAGCGTAGAAGAACGTGCCGCTGTGCCAAAAAGGGAAAGCTGGCAAAGATACACATCCAGCAATAATTGTTTTACTGATGAACGAGAAGCCTGGAACAGGGTGAACAAAATAAAAGGCCAGCGAACTCATCCTCTACCATTACTAAATACACAGGGAGACACCCTTGAGGACCAGGCTGATTTGCTAGGTGCACACTTTACATTTCCAGTTTGGCCCCATTACATGGATACATTTCTACGATAACAGCGGCACGCAGAGTGATTGCCCCTGGATTGGAAAGGCACAGTCAGTGAACTATGCAATTGTCCATTTAGCATGGTAGAGCTTCAGGCTTCACTGAATGGTTGCAACAGTCCACTCCAGGAAGTGACAGTATATTATATGAAATGATCTAACACTTACACCCTGAAACCCACAAAACACTACTGTCACTCTTTAACTCCATGTTCTCTGCCGGCTGTATTCCGTCTGCCTGGAAAGAAGTAATCATAATTCCTATTTTCAAAGAGGGCAAGGACCCATCTTCGGCCAGTAGTTTTAGGCCTATAGCTCTCAAAAGTTGTCTATGCAAGCTCTTTGAGAACATAATTAATTGGCGGTTGCTCCATTTTCTTGAAACGAACAATATAATGGACTCCTAACAGTGCGGTTTCAGAGAATGTAGATCCACAATAGGGGCCGTATAACGTAAAACTATTCGAATATGTTTTTGTTCCAATCTCCCGATGTCAAATTAGCGTAACCGCCGACGCAAGCGTCGGGCGGTCACCCTCAGAGTTGTCTGAACAAACCAATCAAATGCTCCCCTCGTTCATAGGAGGTCACTTTTGTTTGCTTGAAAAACGAATAACATTGCCTGCACTGAGCGGCTTCTCATATCTAATTGGCTCACAAGAGGCGAGGAGCATGCTCAAGTGGAGAGGGATTCGATGGGGCCGAGTGACTGCAGTGAATATCGATAACCGGATGAAGAGGGTGGTGCCAGCATCTGCGATTAGTCCGCTTTCTCGTAGCTTGCGGTGGCTCATCGACAGTCGCGGCGGCATGCAACGGAAGCTGAAGAGTGACGCTAAAACGGATCCTCAGCAAAAAAGAGTTGGCAGAACGAGGTCGTAAACATGCTGAAAGTTCTCGAAAATGTTACACGGCCACGAAAAAAGTTTTATTACACGCAAATAAACCCATGCTCTCTGGCAGGGGCGAGTAGCCAGTGCTGGAGCGATCGGCGGCAGCCATCTTTTATTCCTTTCGGAACGGGGCAGCCTGCAACTATTCAGAAATTCACTTATGTTCGGCATATTAATGCTTCTTTAACGCGTACATGTCGCTTCGACGCGGGGAGTTCTTGTGGTTTTGTGACGTTGGGTGAGAGGCAGGTGAAGTGGGTGCAGCCTGAAAACTTTTGACCAATATCCGAGGGCTATGGTGAAAAGGCATCGAATCAGAAATTACTATTTTTTTGTTCGGTCAAATTATGCATAATCAGTGAGTACACATAATATCAGATAGGGAGCTATCGCGGTTTTTGTGACGTCGCGTGACAGACAGGTGAAGTGGGGGTGGTCCAAGAAAGGTTTTGACCAATCGCGGTGGGCTGATTGCAGAATTGGAATAGAAAAGTTTGGAATAGTTTTACATTATAGCGCCCCAGATCACCTTGTCCGCATCGAGACTAATATCCATGATGCCTATGTACATAGACCATCTTTCTTATGAGTATTTTTCGATATGGCAAAGGCATATGACACAACTTGGCGTTTTGGAATACTCCGTGATCTGGCAGGAATGGGAGTTCAAAGCAACCTACTGAATGTGATTCAAGGTTACCTCTCTTATTGCATGTTATGTGTTAGAGTTGGTCACATCCTGTCGCGTCCATTTACACAGGAGGCTGGTGTACCACGAGGTGGTGTGCTGAGCTGTACTCTATTTATTGTAAAAATGAACTCTCTCCATACTGTCCTACCACGTACAATGCTTTTCTGTATATGTTTATGACATCCGAATAGGTTACAAATCATGTAATCTTAATACATGCAAGTGACAAGTGCAGCTTAGCTTAAGTAAATTGTCTGAATGGGCAGACAAGAACGATTTCAAGCTAAACCCTCAAAAAAGTATGTATGTCCTTTTCTCGAACAAGAGACGTGTACTGCTGGACCCTATAATATATTTCCACAGAGGACGACTATCTGTGAGCTCCGAACATAAATTGTTGGGTATTAGTCACTAAACTAACCTTCATCTCCCACATGAACTATATTAAAGTGAAGTGCCTCAAAACTATGAATCTGCTAAAACTCTTGTTACGCACATCCTGGGGAGGCAAGGGAGCAACTTGGCGCTTCATTGAGGCAATTGTGGATGCATACCAGACTTTTGTGCATGTAGGTTTATCAGCAGATACCGCCAAGTTGATGTCAAGTTACCGACAAAATCCTAAGCTCAATGAGCTTTATTCAGTACTGTGCATGACATATACAGGATGTCCCATGTAACTTTAGCCAAACTTTAAATATATGTGAATGCCACGTAGCTAGACAGAACCAAGGTAATGTTGTTTGCCGTCACTTGGAGATGCTCAAAAATGTTTTTTTCATTACGCCTAATTAGATAATTAGTCTCAAATATAATTAGATTAAAAGTGTAAATGAGAAAATTGTAGAGCGACATGAAAAACTCTCGATACAGCTTTCCATTGCTCAATACATGCTACATAAAGGTGTTTTTCCGAGCGTGAAAGAAGCCCGCAAATGCACACAAAATTGCCGTACAACCGCCCACTTGAGGCACTTTACTTTGGCTCAACATTACCAACAACATTACCTTGGTTCTGTTCAGCAGCGTGGCATTTACATATTTTTAAAGTTTGGCTGAAGTTACGTGGGACACACTGTATATCTAAACCGCATGTCATCATATGCTGGGTTCCTGGGCACAGAGACATTGAGGGTAATATGCTTGTAGACAAACTCGCCACATTTATAGCAACAAAATTGCCTAAATTGCCTAGCTGTTGCCTACTAGCAACACTTGTGGGGTATGGGAACCTGTAATAAGCTGCACCTGGTAAAACCACAGTCGGGCAATTGGCCATCGACAACAAAATCAATGAAATTATGTCCTGTTCTGTCGTCTTAGAATAAGGCACACGTATGGCACACACAGTTACTTGCTGTTTGGTGAAGAAAACCACAATCTGTGGTCGATGTGGTGAGATGCTGACCATCCTTCACATTCTGCTGTAGTGTTGGAAAGCAGAAGCTGAGAGAA
Source organism: Dermacentor andersoni (assembly GCF_023375885.2). Lineage (NCBI taxonomy): Eukaryota > Metazoa > Arthropoda > Arachnida > Ixodida > Ixodidae > Dermacentor > Dermacentor andersoni. The sequence goes on from NC_092814.1 coordinate 11,628,388, forward strand.
AGAAACGCTTTCCTTTAGCATACTGGCAGCATAATGTGCCTCTCCATCCGGCACTGTTTCTTGGTGCAGAACTGTTTTTAACAGCAGAGCTTTTTAAGCTTGAGTTCCAGCCGTGCTCAGTGACCACACAAAACTCAGCGCAGCTGCTCAAAGGGAAGTGGAGAGGAGGAAAGGCTAGGCAAGACAGAGAGGCAACAGCTAGGAGCGCGCGTCGTGGTGCAGGTGTTTGGGTGAGGAAGCGCGCAGGAAGGGATTGGCTGTGCCTAGCAATGACCTATGCTCTTACGTGCACATGGACTCCTAGTTGAGAGACGCGGTGTGCGCCAGTGGGGTGAGTGTCCGATTCACTGATACGATGGGCAGACCTAGGAAGGTGCTCTCTCCCAAAGAAGACAAGTCACGGCGAAGGAGGAGGAGGCGACAAATGGGAGGCCGCGCAGGGCACGAGGAGGAGAAGCGATGGGAAGGTGTTTCTGTGCGGTGCGCCAATACGAAAGATGGAATCCGCTCATCTCGAGTGCCAGCGGGAGCTTGCACGAGAATGCGGTCAAGGAATCGGCGGCACTGCCGACGGTCGCCTCCCCCGCTGCCGCTGCTTATGCAACATGGCAGCGGCTGCTGTTACCTCAGTGACACAGCTGCTTGCAGACGTTGCAACCTACTGCTGCCACCACCTTAAATGTTCACGTCCGTCACCCTATATTTTTATCGTTTTCTTGACCATCACTACCACGTGACAATAGTGCACTACCGGGCTGACCCGCAGTGGAGGTGCAGCAGGCTTTAAGCACTTCCCATACATGGGTCGATCCCAAAAATAGTGCAATACAAGGCCAAACCCTTGCAGAGGTGAAGCAGGCTTTAAGCACTTTCCATACATGGCCCGATCCCGAATATAGTGCAATACCGGGCTGAGCCGCGGCAGAGGTGAAGCAGGCTTTAAGCACTCCTCATACACAGGCGGATCCTGCATATAGTGCATTACTGGGCCGACCCACGGCAGAGGGGCAATTTGCCATTAAGGGGCACACATACACAGCTAAGCTGGTCATCCTTCACAGAGTGGAAGGGCACTGAATTTTTTTGATACTAAAGTAGTTTTAGGTTTCTTAAGTTATGTTTTCCTACATGTTATCTGTCCTAGAAATTCATAGCACATTCTCTCATCTGAGGGTGTTGCTGTGATAGTATCACTTTGTATAGCATGTGCCTCCAGTCCCTTGTGTTCAAGGGCCCAGCTAAGGCAGTAGGGCTTCTTGCAAACTTTTGGCACTGCAAAAGGCTGACATAGTAAAATTTGTCAATTTATCTCTCATGTTTCTAGTACGCATTATTAGTAATTGCCATAATTTTATTTCATATACACTTTATGCTTTCCCTCAAGTCTAAATATTTTAAGGCAGTTTGTCGTGTGCGTATCATGGCTACGCACGCTTATATCGCATTCCGTTTCTCTACCACGGGTGCGCTTTAAAACCACGGCGCTGCAGTTTTTGCTTTTCTTTTCTTTCTTCTTCTCCGCCCTTAAACTGGCTTTCTTAACTATACTACACGCAGAGACAAAGCAACAGCGCGCGCATGCGATCCCATAGATGAGATGAATATATATATATATATATATATATATATATATATATATATATATATATATATATATATATATATATAGAAAACTATCAGTCATAGCTCTCGTAGTATAGCCCTCTGGGCCGTTTCTTTTCTTTTTTTTTTTTTTTCGAGAGTAGTCCTATTAGGGTTATTATAATTACACGAAGGTATTTCGCCCTCATCAGCAGCAGTCCTTGGTATAGTTATTCTGGCGGCTAGCTTCCCACGCTATGCGTGCCGCCATCGCACCTGGTTAAGCTTTTCCTAGACGCTAGAGTTATGCTTTGTCCGCGCAACCTTGAGCGATCGGAAAGCGCGTTTCCCCCTCTTGGCCGACGGAGAGGGGAGGCTTCGTTCCGGCCGCGAAGCTCTCCACATCTCTGTAAGGTGCCTTGTGGATGTCTCGTGCTGAAGATGCCCTCTCGGTGAGCGCATATTCCCCCCCCCCCTCATCTTTTAAGAGGTTCAATACATACAAGCATTTGTCTCGCAAACCAGATTTTTTTTTCAAGGGAATTTTCCACGTCTCAGTAATTTCTCTCGTCGTATTCGAGTGCTGATTGCCGTGTTATAGTTTGTTAACGAAGCTTTCCCTCAAGTCTAAATATTTTAAGGCAGTTTGTCGTGTGCGTATCATGGCCACGCACGCTTATATCGCCTTCCGTTTCTCTACCACGGTTGCGCTTTAAAACCACGACGCTGCAAGTTTGCTTCAGAGACTATCCTTTCCTTCCCACTTCTCCGCCCTTAAACTGGCTCTCTCAACTACTACGCGCAGAGACAAAGCAACAGCGCGCGCATTAGATCCCATAGATGAGATGAATATTTACAATTATTATTAGGGTTATAATTATATTCCGAGTGCTGATTGCCGTGCTATCGTTTGCTAACGAAGCTTTCCCTCAAGTCTAAATATTTTAAGGCAGTTTGTCGTGTGCGTATCATGGCCACGCACGCTTATATCGCCTTCCGTTTCTCTACCACGGGATGCGCTTTAAAACCACGGCGCTGTAATTTTGCTTCAGAGACTTTCCTTCCCTCCCTTCTTCTCCGCCCTTAAACTGGCTCTCTTAACTACTACACACAGAACAAAGCAACAGCGCGCGCATTAGATCCCATAGATGAGATGAATATTTACAATTAGTATTAGGGTTATAATTATATTCGAGTGCTGATTGCTGTGCTATCGTTTGTTACCGAAGCTTTCCCTCAAGTCTAAATATTTTAAGGCAGTTTGTCGTGTGCGTATCATGGCTACGCACGCTTATATCGCATTCCGTTTCTCTACCACGGGTGCGCTTTAAAACCACGGCGCTGCAGTTTTTGCTTTTCTTTTCTTTCTTCTTCTCCGCCCTTAAACTGGCTTTCTTAACTATACTACACGCAGAGACAAAGCAACAGCGCGCGCATGCGATCCCATAGATGAGATGAATATATATATATATATATATATATATATATATATATATATAGAAAACTATCAGTCATAGCTCTCGTAGTATAGCCCTCTGGGCCGTTTCCTTTTTTTTTTTTTTTTTTTCGAGAGTAGTCCTATTAGGGTTATTATAATTACACGAAGGTATTTCGCCCTCATCAGCAGCAGTCCTTGGTATAGTTATTCTGGCGGCTAGCTTCCCACGCTATACGTGCCGCCATCGCACCTGGTTAAGCTTTTCCTAGACGCTAGAGTTATGCTTTGCCCGCGCAACCTTGAGCGATTGGAAAGCGCGTTTCCCCCTCTTGGCCGGCGGAGAAGGGAGGCTTCGTTCCGGCCACGAAGCTCTCCACATCTCTGTAAGGTGCCTTGTGGATGTCTCGTGCTGACGATGCCCTCTCGGTGAGCGCACATTTCCCCCCCCTCATCTTTTTAAGAGTTTCAATACATTTGTCTCGCAAACCAGATTTTTTTTCAAGGGAATTTTCCACGTCTCAGTAATTTCTCTCGTCGTATTCGAGTGCTGATTGCCGTGTTATAGTTTGTTAACGAAACTTTCCCTCAAGTCTAAATATTTTAAGGCAGTTTTCCTAGCCTCTAAAGCCGCTCGAGTTCGCTCTTCTCCTTGAGCGGCCATTTTTCCTAGAAAGTATGCCTTCCAACTACTCGGAATCAGCAAAAACCGACTATCGCGGACAACATGAGTCTCTTTCCACGTAAGTGTGGGGCTTGGAGCAGGAGCTGTGGCGCTTAAAAGTAGCCTGGGGCCTGACAAACCAACCGACTGAGCTATCTTTCCGGGCAACATCGAAGGGTCACGAGTTCAAATCACCTGTTATGTTCCTTTTTTTTTCGCCCCTTTTTCTTTTTTTTTTCTTTCTTTTAATGTCTTTTCCTTTATTTTATCACTGTACGGGAACCCTCCTAAAAAAAAAAAAAAAAAAAAAGAACGATATATATCTTCAAATATGTATGGCCTCACACTCACATGTGCAGGTCATAAATACCAGGTTCTGTAGCCGAGTGCCATCCATGCGGTATAACCGAGCTCAGATTGGTCCACCTGGACTGACCAAATAGGGCACCACTGTAGGTTAAATGAGGCGTACAACTCCTGCGGGACCCGCCGTGGTTGCTCAGTGGTTATGGTGTTAGACTGCTGAGCACGAGGTCGCGGGATCGGAACCCGACCACGGCGGCCGCATTTCGATGGGGGCGAAATGCGAAAACACCCGTGTACTTAGAATTAGGTGCACGTTAAAGAACCCCAGGTGGTCGAAATTTTCGGAGTCCTCCACTACGGCGTGCATAATCAGAAAGTGGTTTTGTCACGGACAACCCCATAAATTAATTTTTAATTTAACTCCTACGGGGACGGTAGAGTATCCGTCTCCAGTGCAAGAGGACCAGGATTCAAATCCCGGTGCCGCGCTATTCTCCACCGGAAAATACAAAAAAAAAAAAACCGTGTGTTGAGAAAATTGCACAAACAGGCCTGGAGTGCGGCCTGATCCCGGTGACCAGAACCGGTAACGCACTCTCTCACCAGAGCAGGACTGGCCACCCTGGTGCAGTACTTGGCCACAACCTCCTATATGAATACAACAATCGAACCCCGGCCCTCAGTCCCCAGCAGCCGCGAAGCAACTGACCACGGCGGCGGTCAGATCTGTGACGCTGCAGAGGGTGCTAAGAATACCTGGCTCCGGACAGGCTGCCATTGGAATCTGAACCTGGCAACGTTTAACGTTAGAACGCTATCTAGTGAGGCGAGTCTAGCAGTGTTATTGGAGGAATTAGAGGGTAGTAAATGGGATATAATAGGGCTCAGTGAGGTTAGGAGGACAAAAGAAGCATATACAGTGCTAAAAAGCGGGCATGTACTGTGTTACCGGGGCTTAGCGGAGAGACGAGAACTAGGAGTCGGATTCCTGATTAATAAGGAAATAGCTGGTAACATACAGGAATTCTATAGCATTAACGAGAGGGTGGCATGTCTTGTTGTGAAACTTAATAAGAGGTACAAAATGAAGTTTGTACAGGTCTACGCTCCTACATCTAGTCATGATGACCAGGAAGTCGAAAGCTTTTATGAAGACGTAGAATCGGCGATGAGTAAAGTCAAAACAAAATACACTATACTGATGGGCGACTTCAATGCCAGGGTAGGCAAGAAGCAGGCTGGAGACAAGTCAGTGGGGGAATATGGCATAGGCTCTAGGAATAGCAGAGGAGAATTATTAGTAGAGTTTGCAGAACAGAATAATATGCGGATAATGAATACCTTTTTCCGCAAGCGGGTTAGCCGAAAGTGGACGTGGAGGAGCCCGAATGGTGAGACTAGAAATGAAATCGACTTCATACTCTGCGCGAACCCTGGCATCATTCAAGATGTAGACGTGCTCGGCAAGGTACGCTGCAGTGACCACAGGATGGTAAGAACTCGAATTAGCCTAGACTTGAGGAGGGAACGAAAGAAACTGGTACACAAGAAGCCAATCAATGAGTTAGCGGTAAGAGGGAAACTAGAGGAATTCCGGATCAAACTACAGAACAGGTATTCGGCTTTAACTCAGGAAGAGGACCTTAGTGTTGAAGCAATGAACGACAACCTCATGGGCATCATTAAGGAGTGCGCAATAGAAGTTGGTGGTAACGCCGTTAGACAGGAAACCAGTAAGCTATCGCAGGAGACGAAAGATCTGATCAAGAAACGCCAATGTATGAAAGCCTCTAATCCTACAGCTAGAATAGAACTGGCAGAACTTTCTAAGTTAATCAACAAGCGTAAGACAGCGGACATCAGGAACTATAATATGGATAGAATTGAACAGGCTCTCAGGAACGGAGGAAGCCTAAAAACAGTGAAGAAGAAACTTGGAATAGGCAAGAATCAGATGTGTGCGTTAAGAGACAAAGCCGGCAATATCGTTACTAATATGGATGAGATAGTTCAAGTGGCTGAGGAGTTCTATAGAGATTTATACAGTACCAGTGGCACCCACGACGATAGTGGAAGAGAGAATAGCCTAGAGGAATTCGAAATCCCACAGGTAACGCCAGAAGAAGTAAAGAAAGCCTTAGGAGCTATGCAAAGGGGGAAGGCAGCTGGGGAGGATCAGGTAACAGCAGATTTGTTGAAGGATGGTGGTCAGATTGTTCTAGAGAAACTGGCCACCCTGTATACGCAATGCCTCATAACCTCGAGCGTACCGGAATCTTGGAAGAACGCTAACATAATCCTAATCCATAAGAAAGGGGACGCCAAAGACTTGAAAAATTATAGACCGATCAGCTTACTGTCCGTTGCCTACAAAGTATTTACTAAGGTAATCGCAAATAGAATCAGGAACACCTTAGACTTCTGTCAACCAAAGGACCAGGCAGGATTCCGTAAAGGCTACTCAACAATAGACCATATTCACACTATCAATCAAGTGATAGAGAAATGTGCAGAATATAACCAACCCTTATATATAGCTTTCATTGATTACGAAAAAGCGTTTGATTCAGTCGAAACCTCAGCAGTCATGGAGGCATTACGCAATCAGGGTGTAGAGGAGCCATATGTAAAAATACTGGAAGATATCTATAGCGGCTCCACAGCCACCGTAGTCCTGCACAAAGAAAGCAACAAAATCCCTATAAAGAAAGGCGTCAGACAGGGAGATACGATATCTCCAATGCTATTCACAGCATGTTTACAGGAGGTATTCAGAGGCCTGGAGTGGGAAGAATTGGGGATAAAAGTTGATGGAGAATACCTTAGCAACTTGCGATTCGCTGATGATATTGCCTTGCTTAGTAACTCAGGAGACCAATTGCAATGCATGCTCACTGACCTGGAGAGGCAAAGCAGAAGGGTGGGTCTGAAAATTAATCTGCAGAAAACTAAAGTACTGTTTAACAGTCTCGGAAGAGAACAGCAGTTTACGATAGGTAGCGAAACACTGGAAGTGGTAAGGGAATACATCTACTTAGGGCAGGTAGTGACCACGGATCCGGATCATGAGACTGAAATAACCAGAAGAATAAGAATGGGTTGGGGTGCGTTTGGCAGGCATTCTCAAATCATGAACAGTAGGTTGCCACTATCCCTCAAAAGGAAAGTGTACAACAGCTGTGTGTTACCAGTACTCACATATGGGGCAGAAACCTGGAGGCTTACGAAAAGGGTTCTGCTGAAATTGAGGACGACGCAACGAGCTATGGAAAGAAGAATGATGGGTGTAACGCTAAGGGATAAGAAAAGAGCAGATTGGGTGAGGCAACAAACGCGGGTAAACGACATCTTAGTTGAAATCAAGAAAAAGAAATGGGCATAGGCCGGACATGTAATGAGGAGGGAAGATAACCGATGGTCACTAAGAGCTACGGACTGGATTCCAAGGGAAGGGAAGCGTAGCAGGGGGCGGCAGAAAGTTAGGTGGGCAGATGACATTAAGACGTTTGCAGGGACAACATGGCCACAATTAGTACATGACCGGGGTAGTTGGAGAAGTATGGGAGAGGCCTTTGCCCTGCAGTGGGCGTAACTAGGCTGATGATGATGATGATGACACTTTATGCACTTTACTGTGCTTGTTTTTAGGACCCTTTAGAGCCACATCGCATCCACTTTATGTAATTCATTACTCTATTGCCAACTCATTAACGCTCGCCTGGCACTCTTTGGCCATATATATCTCTTGTGCCAGAAGACACCAAATTCATCATTATCATCAGCTGTCAGAGTGCTGGTATAAAGCCACTATCCTAACAACCCAGGAGCTACGGATTTGACTCAACTGTGAATTCACAATAAAATCGCAGCATGTACTTGGACAATGCCAGCAATGAAAGGCATGAACGCAGAAGACCTCAATGCGCTACTGAATTTGCACTGCACAAACTTGGAACTGTGCAGTGAACTCATGAAAAAAAAGTGTAAGCGAATTGAACAGACCAACTATATGCAACGCATGCCACAATCTGATCTGTCATGGCCACTTTCCTGTTTCATCATTATCATCATCAGCCTAGTTACGCCCACTGCAGGGCAAAGGCCTCTCCCATACTTCTCCAACTACCCCGGTCATGTACTAATTGTGGCCATGTTGTCCCTGCAAACGTCTTAATGTCATCCGCCCACCTAACTTTCTGCCGCCCCCTACTACGCTTTCCTTCCCTTGGAATCCAGTCCGTAACCCTTAATGACCATCGGTTATCTTCCCTCCTCATTACATGTCCAGCCCATGCCCATTTCTTTTTCTTGATTTCAACTAAGATGTCATTTACCCGCGTTTGTTCCCTCACCCAATCTGCTCTTTTCTTATCCCTTAACGTTACACCTATCATTCTTCTTTCCATGGCTCGTTGCGTCGTCCACAATTTCAGCAGAACCCTTTTCGTAAGCCTCCAGGTTTCTGCCCCGTAGGTGAGTACTGGTAAGACACAGCTGTTATACACTTTCCTCTTGAGGGATAGTGGCAACCTGCTGTTTGAGAATGCCTGCCAAATGCACCCCAGCCCATTCTTATTCTTCTGGTTATTTCAGTCTCATGATCCGGATCCGTGGTCACTACCTGCCCTAAGTAGATGTATTCCCTTACCACTTCCAGTGCCTCGCTACCTATCGTAAACTGCTGTTCTCTTCCGAGACTGTTAAACATTACTTTAGTTTTCTGTAGATTAATTTTCAGACCCACCCTTCTGCTTTGCCTCTCCAGGTCAGTGAGCATGCATTGCAATTGGTCTCCTGAGTTACTAAGCAAGGCAATATCATCAGCGAATCGCAAGTTGCTAAGGTATTTTCCATCAACTTTTATCCCCAATTCTTCCCACTCCAGGTCTCTGAATACCTCCTGTAAACACGCTGTGAATAGCATTGGAGATATCGTATCTCCCTGTCTGACGCCTTTCTTTATTCGGATTTTGTTGCTTTCTTTGTGGAGGATTACGGTGGCTGTGGAACTGCTATAGATAGCTTCCAGTATCTTTACATATGGCTCATCTACACCCTGATTCCGTAGTGCCTCCATGACTGCTGAGGTGTCGACTGAATCAAATGCTTTTTCGTAATCAATGAAGGCTATATATAAGGGTTGGTTATATTCCGCACATTTCTCTTATCACCTGATTGATAGTGTGAATATGGTCTATTGTTGAGTAGCCTTTACGGAATCCTGCCTGGTCCTTTGGTTGACAGAAGTCTAAGGTATTCCTGATTCTATTCGCGATTACCTTAGTAAATACTTTGTAGGCAACGGACAGTAAGCTGATCGGTTTATAATTTTTCAAGTCTTTGGCGTCCCCTTTCTTATGGATTAGGATTATGTTAGCGTTCTTCCAAGATTCCGGTACGTTCGAGGTCATGAGGCATTGTGTATATAGGGCGGCCAACCTTTCTAGGACAGTGTTCCCACCATCCTTCAACAAATCTGCTGTTACCTGATCCTCCCCAGCTGCCTTCCCCCTTTGCATAGCTCCCAAGGCGTTCTTTACCTCTTCCGGTGTTACTTGTGGGATTTCAAGTTCCTCTAGACTATTCTCTCTCACCTTATCGTCGTGGGTGTTACTGGTACTGTATAAATCTCTATAAAACTCTTCAGCCACTTGAACTATCTCATCCATATTAGTAACGATATTGCCGGCTTTGTCTCTTAACGCACACATCTGATTCTTGCCTATTTCTAGTTTCTTCTTTACTGCTTTTAGGCTTCCTCCGTTCCTGAGAGCCTGTTCAATTCTATCCATATTATAGTTCCTTATGTCCGCTGTCTTACGCTTGTTGATTAACTTAGAAAGTTCTGCCAGTTCTATTCTAGCTGTAGGGTTAGAGGCTTTCATACATTGGCGTTTCTTGATCAGATCTTTCGTCTCCTGCGATAGCTTACTGGTTTTCTGTTTAACGGCGTTACCACCGACTTCTATTGCGCACTCCTTAATGATGCCCATGAGGTTGTCGTTCATTGCTTCAACACTAAGGTCCTCTTCCTGAGTTAAAGCCGAATACCTGTTCTGTAGTTTGATCCGGAATTCCTCTAGTTTCCCTCTTACCGCTAACTCATTGATTGGCTTCTTGTGTACCAGTTTCTTTCGTTCCCTCCTCAAGTCTAGGCTAATTCGAGTTCTTACCATCCTGTGGTCACTGCAGCGTACCTTGCCGAGCACGTCTACATCTTGAATGATGCCAGGGTTCGCGCAGAGTATGAAGTCGATTTCATTTCTAGTCTCACCATTCGGGCTCCTCCACGTCCACTTTCGGCTAACCCGCTTGCGGAAAAAGGTATTCATTATCCGCATATTATTCTGTTCTGCAAACTCTACTAATAACTCTCCTCTGCTATTCCTAGAGCCTATGCCATATTCCCCCACTGACTTGTCTCCGGCCTGCTTCTTGCCTACCCTGGCGTTGAAATCGCCCATCAGTATACTGTATTTTGCTTTGACTTTGCCCATCGCCGATTCCACGTCTTCATAGAAGCTTTCGACTTCCTGGTCATCATGACTAGATGTAGGGGCGTAGACCTGTATAACCTTCATTTTGTACCTCTTATTAAGTTTCACAACAAGACATGCCACCCTCTCGTTAATGCTATAGAATTCCTGTATGTTACCAGCTATGTTCTTATTAATCAGGAATCCGACTCCTAGTTCTCGTCTCTCTGCTAAGCCCCGGTAGCACAAGACGTGCCCGCTTTTTAGCACTGTATATGCTTCTTTTGGCCTCCTAACTTCACTGAGCCCTATTATATCCCATTTACTGCCCTCTAATTCCTCCAATAGCACTGCTAGACTCGCCTCACTAGATAATGTTCTAGCGTTAAACGTTGCCAGGTTCATATTCCAATAGCGGCCTTTCCTGTTTAAGTCACGTCAACTCTTGGATACTCTAGGTGTGCTGAGCGACAACTTGATAACTGGTGTAATTTGGGGAAATCAAAACAAGTACACGTACCAATGCTGTCGTGACTTGAAACAGTATTATTGCAGACACCGTAGAAATGCAGTGTGAGCACAGCTCCTTCAATACCGATCACTACAAATTCCTACAGGGTACAGTAATGGCTTAAGTGTCATGATATGACCTATAATGCTTTTATGTGTTTTCCTTTCTTACATATGTAGGCACATTCTTACTTTGAAACCAGTTGAAGCTCATATTTTTTTGCTCCTGTAACCACGTAGCAAGCCTGTAAGCATGTAACACAGTAAGGCTGGTCTGGGTGAAGGCACGTTTTGTACATATTTTATTGGCTTGCTGTGTTACAGGCAGACCCAAACACACTGCCGCTGCTGAGCTGGCAGTTTGTGGTTATCCAGGTGTCAGCTTCAGCACGGATCATTGACCCTGTACTGGCGTTTGGTCGCCATAGCACCATCTTCTTTTTCCAGGTGAGATGCGTTTCACCTTGCAGTTGCTGGCTGAGTGAGTATCTTTGAACCTATGGAGGTTCCTTGTTCACAATGCACCAGAGTCTTGATTAGTTTAAATATGTGGGAGTAAATTTGGGGTATCTGATTCGTAGTGGTCTTCAGTATCAGTAACAATTTGAGCTGTCTGTCACATCAGTCAACAAACTGTTCAACAAACAGTTGTGCAACAAGCTTCTTTTCACTAGTGTTGCATTTTCTTGAACCTTTTCTGAGAAAGGGTTTTCTTTGTAATTTGTTGTGTGGATGACAGTTTTTTTCTTTTTGTCAGCTCTCAGTCTTACTCCACCAGCTAAAAATGCTAGCTCTTTACCAGGCAAAAAAAAAAAGTAAGAATCAATGCACTGCTTCACACTGTCCTTTATGCTTAATATAATCTTTCACGTTAACTGATACTCACTTCTTGTGATTTGTGTGCAGTTATTCAACATGGGCTTTCACTGCATAGGAAACCACCGTCCCTTTTATTTTTGACGTTATATATGCACTCGCGCAACCTATTATTTGTCCCATGTAAAACCAACCATCATAACACTTGCTTTTTTGTCACACCGTTTACTGGCCTAAGGATGAGTAATCTTTCCATGCTTATCCAATGCCTAAAAATTATGCATTGTGCCTATCTTCTTGTGGCTACAGCAATCATGTTTTTGATTACTGCACCTCACTCTCCCTCATTGAGCTGTGCTTGGGATGGTTATGTTCCACATTATGAAGGAGTATCTGTTCAAAACTGTGATAACAGCACAAAGACTAGGCAGACGATATACAAGTATCGTATTTTCCAGTTTATAAGCCACATCTTTGTATAAGTCGCACCCCTCTCAAAATGGCAGTCCTTCTGAAAAAAAAAAAAAAAGTGTATAAGTCACATTGGTGTACAAGGTGCACTTGTTCATTCAGTAAACGATCTAAAAAAGAATACAGTGACGTTTCACTTCATGAGTGCGAGTCACGTGCAAGCGTGTTAGTGCCATTCCTAAAGAATTGCAATAGCAATGAGCTGGACCCTCCAGGCACAGTTCTGCCGTCGTGGTCGCCGGGATGTTCTATATAGAGTCCAAGGGCGATAACATCGTCCCCGCTCACCATATGCTGTATGTGCAAGTGAAAGCGTGCGGCAGCGAGCCAAATAGTGCACAAGGGGGGAAAGGGGGAAGGCAGCAGGGGGGGGCTTGTACTCTGGTAGCAACTGCGTAGTTTGGACAGCGGCGCGCACCATATCTTGAAAGCGATCTGCAGATGCGAGGACTTCGGAGTCAGTTGACTCGCGGTTGTCCTGCTGCCGCTTGCGTTGCTTCTCCGTCCTTCTCGCACAGCGCTTCACAGCTTGATCACGAGAAGAACCCGGTATGTCCATAGCGTCCATATTTCTTATTTTAGAGTTATTAAATCATCGCAAAAAGGAAAGAAACTGCACTTTCTTGCATGACATAAATCTGCCTCACTGAGAGTTGCTTGTACCACATCGTAGCCAGGCTGGCCAGGCTTGCTAATATGAGGCAACCTGAGCGTGTGATAACAGAGAGGAGCTGATCACCAGGGTCACACCGGGTTTGTATGTGTACGAGCTGTGCCACACTGTCTGCGTATGTGTGGGTGCGTGGGCGTGAGCTTGCACACCTCCACAAGTATACATGTGGTCTAGGCTTAAGACAGTTGTATTGAGGCAAAGCTGACTTTAGGAAACTGGCTGCCACTGTACAACATATGTTAGACCTTTGCTAATTTTTCTTGCCAAGAAATTGAGCGTGCATTCGATGTCTAATTTGTTTAGAAGCTTCAATGTTATTTTTACATTAGTATTCTACTTTGGACAGATAGAAAGCGGTGTGCATTTTGATTTGGGGCATGCTAGAATAGGGCAACTACTGCCAAATGACTTAGCAGTGTGTTTTGACGTTTATTCTGCATGTTGTTGAATTTGACCTATCACATTATTCGTTCATTTTCGTCAGTTCCGCCCTGGTCGAATTAATGGAAGTCGACTGTACAAATATTTAACTATTTATGTTTTGTCCATAGAAAACCATGTACAGTAAAACCTTGTTAAACCGTACCCGTTTAAACAGTAGTTTCGTTTTAAAAGTAGTAAAGTCAAATCCCTCACTCAGTGGCCATTGAACATTATGTGTTTTGTAACCGTATAAACTGTACCAGCTTATTGCGTACGTATCAGTTAACGCGTAGTGTTTCCACTTTTCGTCCCGAAATCACGATGGAGCTTCGGCCCGGCAGAACAATGAGCCTCAGAGATCAGAATGGCCTCCAAGCACAAACGCAGAGGGCACTTGGAAGGGTGAAGCCACATCAATGTGCATGCCGCACATGTGTGTCAGCGTGGCTGAGCACATACGCAGCCCATGTGCCCTGTTTTAGAGGTAATGTGCCGTGTGTGTGCAAAGTGTGGGCATGCCAAGATTACGTGGCATCTTGTGTGCTGCCCTCCTGCTTGTTCAGTACTGGTGGTTGCGTAATCTTGAGTTTCTGAGATGTGTTGGGGGCGGAGTGTGGCTGGCTTCACTTAATTCGTACCGCCGATGTGAAGATATCGATACAGCATGAAGCTATATATAAATAAAGGGAAAATCAGACATCTGCTCGTTCGTAGCAACTGCTACAAAGAAAACCCATATGGGTTCCTCGAAAGAAAAGCCTCAGAGTTGAAGAAAAATTCGTCCTGGTCTGGGACTCGAACCCGGGACCACCGCCTTTCCGGGGCAGCCGCTCTACCATCTGAGCTAACCAGGCGGCTAGCAGATTGCAGGGCGAAGTCAAATTTGTCGCCAACACGAAGCAAAGGCAAGTGTTTGACGTAATATTTCTGCGGAAACCCGCAAGGTGGAGAGCCTTGCGGGTTCTGCACCTTGCGACAATACAATACTTACAATATTTGTGCTTGTTGTTCAACTTGAGCCAACTGTATTTCAGCTGGGTACACATGTGCAGCACCTGTTCACTTCTTTTTAACTGAGTCTACTCATATTGCCATTTTTAAAGATAGCTTATTTTGTGACTACTGTTTTGTGATGAGCACACAGTTTTTCTGGAATATACATGATTCGCAGGTCAACATTCCCAGCTTGGACAAGATCATTTTTGTGCCCTTACAGAAGATACAAGTGCAGTACACAGTCCAGAATTTTACTGTAAGTTCCTCTTACGCAATATGCAGTGTTTAAGGGGAGGTGCACCTTAGAGATCCACTTTCTTTGAGAATACAGCTAATTGGATTAAGTTTATCCATAAAATAGAGTTCATATTCTTCTATGCCAAATATAATTTTAATTTTTCAATACCTCATATCTGGTTATCTTTATGTGCCCCCTGGAAGGGGGAAAAGTTACCTGTGCAAGATTTAGGCTTCATACCAGGCTTTTGAGAATGTCATAAAATGGCGTATATTGCTCCTTATAAACAAATAATTGCAAAGCTCTAAAGCTTTTGATGCAGAAGCATCAGATGGCCCATTGAGCGAGAAAGCCAGTGTCTGTTGTCTGTAACAGCGAAACGGCACCTAAATTCCCAATGGCTGCGACGCCATGTCACAAGCATGCCTCGATGGAGCACACCAGGCGAAAGGGAACACCTACTGCTTTGGTAGCACGCCAGGTGCTGCTTGAGGGGAGAGGGTATCACCGCTACCTGCCTCTCTCTCACCCCCACTGGGCTTAGCTGCTACACTCCTGCTGGCCTTGGTGGCCGCTGTTGTTTCCTCTGTCCCTCGTCGTGCAGGACGTTGATGGCATGCTTCGTTGGCACTGCAGTCTGCTGCTGCTGCTGCTTGCTGGCTCGGGCAGCACAAAACTCGGACTGCTCAACGGCGTTCAAATGGACATTAATGCTTTCGCATTTACAACTTCTAAGTGCTCAGGTGTCCTCGGATTTTCTTTTAGCTTTATTGTACCATGTGGTCTTATTTAAATGAAAGCAGATTTTAAATAATAGGATTACCTCGATGCAATTATGCTTTCTTCACTATTCAGACAAAAGATAGTTGAGTAGCTGTTGTAGTCTGTTTGCTAGTTACTAAGATTGGTTAACTTTTTAATTACTGCTATTAAAGCCAATATTGCAATGGTAGTATCGGAGGTGGGTGCCGCAGAAAGTAAAAGTAACTTACATAAATTTAGAAACGCTATCCATTCTTAAGATAATTGGCTATGAAAATTTACATTTTCCTGCTTAGATATAACTGAGACTGGGTGCATGAAGAGCACCCATAGAACTGCCCACGTGATTCTTCCCACCTTGTTTGGTTTCTTTATGGTGATCATTTTATCTGCCAAAGAACTTGGCAACCTACAATTGTCTGCAGTGCAGGCATGCAACGATGGATTTGAGGCATCTGCATGCCATCGCAGCAAGCTGCTCTACATTCATTCATTCGATTTATTGATAAATCACAAGGGATGGTTGCAAACTATCTGGACCGATAGCCTGCATTGGCGAGTGGTTGGTCTAGTGGAAAATACATTGAACAGGTTAGGAGTGCAAATATATATGTATACAAATAATGAAGCCTGATAAAAGAAAGAACATAACAAGGCATGTTTATAATCACATCATTACAACATATAACAGGTAAAATAAGTAGAATACACTGACAACAGCATGTGAAAAGGACTGTTTACAAATCTTGATATTGCAAATACAGTATTTTCACACTACTATATAAAGTTCTATGCTACTTTTAACTACTAGGCTAGGGTAGTTGATTCCAAACGTTTGTCCCGTGAAATTCAATTAATCATTTTCCATATAAATTACAGCATGTAGGCAAATTAAAATTGTCATTTGATGCATGTCTAGTGTTATCTGATGGTAGGGTTAAAAGAGCAGAGGAGAGGGGAAAGCTGGTGCCTATTGTTTTGTTAACAAAATGGGCAATCTGATAATTATAAAGTGCCGAAACTGATAGTGTACGTTGTTCCTGAAATATAGTGTTCTTAGCATTCACACAGTTACCACTGTTGGGGTCTCGGTGCTGACGCCCGTTATTGCCAATGGGTCGCAAGCCCCAAGGGTAGCGTTGGCCTGGCGGCCTGGGGCACTGGAAGCATCCGAAGGTCCCGGCAAAGCATGAGAAGACTGGTAACAGAACAACTTGTTTATTCTAACAACGCAAAAGAGCGGCCGGTCAGGTCGACCGAAGTGGAGAGACGGGAGAGCACGTAACTCAACAGAAGAAATCGGAGCCTCTCTCCTGGCGTCCGGGGGCAGCTGCTCTTATACTCTCGGCGTCGCGGGCCAGAAGGAAGGTCACGGGATGAGCCCACGCGACGGCGGAGCATGAGCCCACGACGGCGCGCACGGTCGAGCCGAGAGACATGGTGAGCCGAGTGTAGTGACGCATCGCCAACCCGCCGACGGACAGACCTCCTGGCACCTCACTTGGGGAGCTCCGCTCCCCGGCTGCCGCGCTTTGACAAGCGTGGGCACACACACACACACGCACGCACGAAGACACGTGGCACTGAAACACGCCTGGACACGCTTGGCGGGGAGGCATTGCGGCGGCGTCGAACGGCCCAAAATGTCCGCCGCATTGAACGAAGCCCCGGCGTCCGTTGCATCCGCGCCGGCATTACCGCGCGTTGTAGGCGAAACGTAACAGACCGCCCCGCCGGGGGAAGGCGATCCCGATGGTCAGGGGACTGCATCCGCTGTCCGGAGGGATGTCGCTCGATGATGCTCATAACCGAAGTCGGGCGTCCTTTGGCGTTTCTTGAGCGCAGCGCACAGAGAAGGCCTCGTTCTCACGTTCAGGTGCACACAGGACACTGCAAAGTGACTTCGGGAGAGTTGACATTTTTGTTCTCGTTTCCGGCAAGCGTTAGAACTACGCCGAAAGTCAACCGCTCAGTCAGCAAGCACGGCACAACCCTCACTAAGCCCTGCCAGGCTCTTTCCCCTTTTATACTGCTGCCTAGTTCCTTACAGTAGTTTAGCAGCACTCAGAACGCGTCCACAAATCGGAGAATTGCACTAGAAAGCACATCATCACTTTGAAACACTACACGAAAGCAATAGGTTAAAAATCCTGCCTCAGGAAGAAAAACATCAGTAACAAGCAATTTTGAGGCTGATTCCCACGTTAGGGGCGTCGACTTAAGCCATCGGCGTTACCGTTGAGACTCCCCCTTTTGTAACGCACCTCAAAGGAATATTGTTGCAAAGCGAGGCTCCAGCGCAGGAGGCGGCCATTTTTGGGAGAGATGGTCTGCAGCCATTGGAGAGGGCAGTGATCCGTCTCAATGATAAACCTCGAGCCAGCTAGGTAACATGACAATTTCTGAACGGCCCACACGATACACGCACACTCTTTCTCGGTGGCGCTATACGCCTGCTCACGACTCGTCAGCTTACGACTAGCATACAGGACGGGGTGTTCTACTTCTCCATTTTCCCGTTGGCACAGTACAACGCCCATGCCTCGCTCACTAGCATCACACTGAACAACGAACCCTTTTGTGTAGTCGGGCGATCGTAGCACAGGCTGGCTTGTTAGGGCGCTCTTTAGGGCGCTAAAAGCTCTTTCCTTTGTCTCATCCCAGACGACTGTTTGCGGCTCTGTCTTTCTTAGAGCATCCGTCAAGGGAGCCGCGATATCAGAGTACCTGGGGATGTACCTCTGATAGTAGCCGGCGACACCTAAGAACGACCGAATATCGGTCTTCGTGCGCGGTTGCGGGAAGTCTCGCACAGCGGCCACCTTTATTTCAGAGGGGCGGCGACGACCCCGACCAACCACGTGTCCGAGGTAGACAACCTCGGCCTGTGCTAACTGGCACTTGGGAGCCTTGACTGTCAAGCCCGCATCGCGCAGGCGGGTTAGCACTGCCCGCAAGTGCGCCATATGCTCAGGCCAGGATGCGGAGAATATCGCTACGTTGTCTAGATACGGTAAAGCGAACTCTTGCTGTCCCCGCAACACTTTATCCATGAGGCTTGAAAAGCAGTATGGCGCGTTCTTCAAACCAAAACTCAAAACTTTAGGACGGAATGTCCCCATTGGTGAAATGAACGCCGCATACCTACTAGCCTCTTCTGTAAGTGGAACCTGCCAATAACCCCTGACAAGATCTAGGGTGGAAATAAACTGAGCGCTACTCACTCTCTCAAGGCGCTCCTCGATGTTAGGGATCGGATAAATTTGATCCTTAGTGATGGAATTAAGCCTGCGGTAGTCGACGCAAGGACGAGGTTCCTTGCCCGGTACCTCAACTAAAATCAAAGGGGAGGTATAATCACTCTCACCCGCTTCAATAACACCGAGCTGTAGCATTTTCTTTACCTCAGCCTCCATAATATCGCTCTGGCGGGGTGACACCCGGTACGCCTGGGATCGTACTGGCTCTGGGGAGGTAAGTTCTATGTCATGAGTAAGGACAGAAGTCCTACCAGGCCTCTCAGAGAACAGACCTTGAAACTCTTGTAAGAGCTGGTGTAGTTCGGTTTTCTGCTCAGGTGACAGCGATGCTTTACTTATTAAGTCACTAATGACTTGATCGGTGTCTTTCCTGTTCGTCACTGAGCCTAGTCCCGGAAGCTCGACCGGAAGCTCTTCTAACTTTCCCGCATCGGGAATTTCCTCTCCAGTATCTGGTGCCTTTAACGCTACAGGCTCAATTTTATTCAGTTCGGGCGTGCTCTGAATACCAGCTTGCTGCGCCTCTGACCCTTTTTCATCGTTCAACAACGTCGGCCCCGCAACTACCGCCTTTGCAGCGAGCTCCCGAACCTTCGATCTGGTTAAGGCCTGAACGCTAGCCTCACCAAACAAAAGCCCCTTCTCGCGCAGGAGGTGATCGGACCTGTTCGAAAATAGGTACGGGTACTGGGGGGGCAGCATAGATGACACTGCGGCCTCCGTCTCAAGTGCTCCGAAAGGTCCTTCAATAAGCACTTTTGCTAACGGCAGACACACGCTATGAGCTTCCACTGCTTGCTTGATCCATGCGCACTCGCCCGTGAACATATCGGGTTCTACGTAAGAGGGGTGAACTACATCCATTGTAGCTGCGGTATCGCGAAGCACTCGGCACTCTTTCCCGTTCACGAGGAGGTCTCGCATGTAAGGCTCGAGAAGCTTGATGTTCTCGTCAGTGCTGCATAATGACAAAAACACGACTTTTGGTTTTGTTTCTGGACACTGCGCCGAAAAGTGACCCGGCTTCTGACACGTATAACACACGCGCACTTGCCTCATCTCGAACCGCTTTCTGCGTTCGGCTTCGGCTGCCGCCGTCTCCTCACGTTCGGTCGGACACTGCGCCGAAAAGTGACCCGGCTTCTGGCACGTATAACACACGCGCGCTCGCCTCGTCTCGAACCGCTTTCTCATGGGCGTGAACTTCGGCCTCTCAAACTTGGAGCCAAATTCACCCTTTTGACCGTCCTTAGCTCCGCGAGCCCGACGCGTCACAAACTCCTCGGCTAGCTCAGCGGCTCTAGCCACCGTACTAACGTCTGGCCTATCCAAGACCCAGTACCGCACGTTCTCAGGTAACCGACTATAAAACTGTTCTAGCCCGAAACACTGCAGAACTTTCTCGTGGTCACCAAACGCTTTCTCTTCTTTGAGCCACTCCTGCATGTTTGACATAAGCCTGTAGGCAAACTCTGTATATGACTCACTCTTGCCTTTCTCATTTTCCCGAAACTTCCGACGGAACGCCTCCGCTGACAGCCGGTACTTTTTTAGCAGACTCGATTTCACTTTGTCGAAATCCTCTGCCTCCTCTCTCTCCAAGCGAGCGACTACGTCGGCCGCCTCGCCGGGTAGCAAAGTGAGCAAGCGCTGTGGCCACGTTTCCCGAGAGAACCCCTGCTTCTCGCATGTTCGCTCAAAGTTAACCAGGAACAAACCAATGTCCTCTCCAAGCTTAAACGGCCGCATCAGGTCAGTCATTTTGAACAATACTCGTTCTCCTGCACCGTGTGCCTGACTTCCATTACGAGCGCGTTCCATCTCTAACTCGAGACGCTTCATTTCCAAAGCGTGTTCGCGCTCTTCTTTTTCTTTCTGTTCTTTTCGTTCACGCTCATCTTTCTCTTTCTGTTCTTTAAGTTCATGCTCATCTTTCTCTTTCTGTTCTTTAAGTTCACGCTCCCTCTCTTCAATGGTCTCAAGGCATTCCGACAGCTCGTCATCCTCAGCTTCTAACTCAAGAATAGCCCTTAGCAGTTCTGGTTTTCTGAGTTTGTCTGAGACATCCAGACCCAACTCTCTTGCAAGCTCCAGCAATTTCGGTTTGCGCAACGACTTCAAATCCATGGCTGCTCTGAATGCTGCTTTCTCTACTGCCTACTATTGTCTTGCCGCAAACTAACCCGGCAGCAACGACAACCACAATTACCAGCTCTGTTTCTGACACTAACAAAAGCCTGGCAAAACTCAGAAGAAGAAAGTCCCGCACTCACCAAACCTCGCAGCCAAGAATTCAGCGCAGTCGTTCCGCTGCAGGCAACCAGTCATCACACAGGGCTCGTTGCACTGCTCCCGGATGGTCGTTGTGCTGCTCAGCATACAGTCAACCGCATCTCTTCGCTGCTGGCCTCCGTTGTCGCGATCCCACCGCTGCCACCAGCTGTTGGGGTCTCGGTGCTGACGCCCGTTATTGCCAATGGGTCGCAAGCCCCAAGGGTAGCGTTGGCCTGGCGGCCTGGGGCACTGGAAGCATCCGAAGGTCCCGGCAAAGCATGAGAAGACTGGTAACAGAACAACTTGTTTATTCTAACAACGCAAAAGAGCGGCCGGTCAGGTCGACCGAAGTGGAGAGACGGGAGAGCACGTAACTCAACAGAAGAAATCGGAGCCTCTCTCCTGGCGTCCGGGGGCAGCTGCTCTTATACTCTCGGCGTCGCGGGCCAGAAGGAAGGTCACGGGATGAGCCCACGCGACGGCGGAGCATGAGCCCACGACGGCGCGCACGGTCGAGCCGAGAGACATGGTGAGCCGAGTGTAGTGACGCATCGCCAACCCGCCGACGGACAGACCTCCTGGCACCTCACTTGGGGAGCTCCGCTCCCCGGCTGCCGCGCTTTGACAAGCGTGGGCACACACACACACACGCACGCACGAAGACACGTGGCACTGAAACACGCCTGGACACGCTTGGCGGGGAGGCGTTGCGGCGGCGTCGAACGGCCCAAAATGTCCGCCGCTTTGAACGAAGCCCCGGCGTCCGTTGCATCCGCGCCGGCATTACCGCGCGTTGTAGGCGAAACGTAACACCACCTATTATGCTTAGCGCTCTCTTTTGTAGTCGTAGTAGTGGTTCTAGATATGACATATACAATGCAGTCCACTTATAACGATACCACATATAACGCTATATATCAGTTATAACGATGGGTCGACATGAGAGTGTAATTTTATGCATTAGGTCTATGGGGAAAAAAAACATTTATAACGATAGGTTATTCACCGCATATTGGATATAACGATCAAAATTTTGCCGTTTGGACGGCGTTTTCCGTGCCAAATAATTGTAACACTTGCATTGCTTAGTTCCCTGAAACGAACAATGTCGAGACGAGGCGATGTTTACCTCCGTAAGTTCGTATCTGCCGCCATTACTGCGCAGCACGTCCCGCCCCGACCTCGCACCGGTGAGTACCTGAGTAGGCGCAGCACGCCACAAGATGGCGCTAGCTGCTTCATGCGCGTTGGCCACAGTCGCTCCGAAAGAGAGAGAAAGAAAAAAAAAAAGCGACAAGCAAAGCGGCGCGGTGGAGCCCGTCCCGGCGTATCTCTCGCGATAGCAGGCTGACGCCACCGAAGCAGCATGCAACGAATGGTTCAACCCACTTCAAAGATGGTGCCGACAAAGCACAGAGCTGTGTCACTTGACACGAAGATGGATATATTGCAGGACTCTCAATGTGGCTTCAAGGTGGGCGCCCTTGTGAAGAAGTATGAGCTCACCCAGTTAACGATATCAACCATCTTGAAAACCGGGAGCACCGCGATTGTGAAGGCAGGAGCTATCAGCGGCCATGCCGATCAGCGGAAAAGGGTTAGAGACCCTTTGTACGCCGATGTTGAAGAGGCGCTTTACCAGTGGTTCATCACCAATTGCTTCAACAAGGCGGGCTTTGTGCGTAAGGACGAAATTCCCCAACCCACTGAGACCAACACGGTGGAAGCCGCCGACATAACCGAGCTCTGGGAGCTCGTTCCTACTGGTGACACAGGTGGTGCGTCGAAGGAGGAGTTTTTGACTGCAGACAGTGTTGCCTCATTCTGCGATGAGGTCACCGACGAGGCGATCGCCGAAGATCTGCTGTCTCGACAGACGGCAAAGTTGTGTGATGGTGGCGACGACAGCAGCGGCAGTGAAGAGATTGACAGTGGCTTCTTGACCCCGACCTCGATGTCCACACAAAGTGCACTGTCGTCGATCGACTCCTTAATTGATTTTGTGCATGCTATAGGATTACCGGCAGTGTTGGCGCAGCCGCTGGAATCCATGCACACCACGGTTGTGAAGCTGAAGCTGCCGCAAAATCAAGTGCAGATTTCTGACTATTTCGGCGCGCCTAACCCTTGACACGGTCATTGGCGCTAGAAATAAACTTTGTTTTCCACAGCCTACTTTCTACATCATCTATTCTTTAGAGCAAGTAGCGAATTCGAGTTCGGAGCTGCAAAGGTATGTTCCGCGTTTTTTATTTTTAAAAATTTTTTTAATAACTGCAGTCCAGATATAGCGATCATCGGTTATAACGATCATGTTTTTCGTCTTTCTCGATGTCGTTATAAGTGGACTGCACTGTATGTTACACCCCATGATTCTATACTATAGCTTATATGAGAATGGCAAAAAGTAAAGTGCAATGTCTGAAGCACAGAAAGGCGTAAAGCAGTGATGTGCTTAAATTAGGGTACAACCATATGCCACCTTTGGGCAAACATTGTGGATTTGTTCTTCCCAATGAAGGTGGGGTTAAAAACATACCTAAATATTTAAAAGAAACAACTTGTTTGGTTGGTGGCTTGTTGTGCAGATAGAGCTTTATTGATGTAGTATCAGTGTTCTTTCTTCTAGATCGAAAAACAACGTACTTCATTTTTCAGAATTTAGTATTGATTTGTTTTGAATAAACCAATTGCTTAGCTATGTCCACTCGGAGCTTATGTTGGCTTGCATTGCTGACAGACTATCTCCTGTGAATTTTATGGCTGTATTGTCCTCGTACATTAATGTTTTAGAATACACCAGTGTTTTGGGAAGATCATTTATGTACCATGAAAAAAGTGCAGGGCCGACTACAGATCCTTGAGGTACCCTGCATACTATGGTACTGTATGTGGACTCGTTATTGTTAATCACCACTTTTTGTCTGTACGAGGACAAGTAGCTCGAGAACAACTGAAGTGAACTGTCGCTGAAGCCATAACTTCTGAGTTTATGTAACAATATATTGCGAGAAGCTGTGTCGAATGCCTTTTTGATATCTAAGGAAAACAGGGGGAAGGCGGGAGCCTACGTTTCAAGACGATGAACAAAACAAGAACAAGGTGAAAGCGGGAGCCTACGTTTCGACAAGTGTACTTATCTTTTTCAAGGTGACATACGCTTTCCTCAACACAGTATAGAGTAAAACCTCTTTAATTCGAAGTCATTGGGACCGCAAAAAATCTTCAAATTAAGCGGGTTTTCGAATTAACTGAACACAAAAAAATGCAACCCAAGCAAAAAATTTTGCTGCAGGAATGCGCTACCTTTATTCGGCGATCTTTCAATTACTTAAAGTAATCAGAGATGCTGGTTTGCCGCGTCCTGTAGTTCGAGGCTCCAAGGGTCACGTTTTCTAGTTGGCCAACTACGTGCAGCATTTGAGAATTTCCACCGTGGCACTCAACAAAACTGCGGATAACGTTCTGCGATCTGATAACTTCCCCGACAGCGGGTGCTCGGGAAGGCTCGTTAGCGTCGTCATCGTCGCTATCATCGCACATGGTCGCATCGGCGGTAGCTTCACTCTACAAGTCTGAGTAGCTCGTTTGTTAATCATTTTCAAAGTTCAGATACTCGGTGAAGCCGACTGCACCGGATTCACTATCCTCTGCGCAGAGTGCATTGATGCGGTTGTGATACTCGGCTCCTCCTTCAACAAGTGCACATGAATAGTCAGCATCAGCATCAATGGTGCTTTCCTTCAAGAAGCTAGCGTGTTCAAAACACCGCATGATCAAAGTGGGTTCCACTTGCTTCTATGCACACACAATAATACATATGGCCCCCGAGGAGGTCAATGGAATACTCCTTGCCATTGTCGTAGCAAAGGAGCATGGGCTTGAGCAGGTGGTGGCGGTAAATCTTCCTCGTGTGGTGAATGATGCCTTGGTCCATTGGCTACAAGATCGACGTGGTGTTCGGAGGAAGAAATACCAACCCGATAGCTTTCAGGTGTGGAATGTCACCATGCACCGGGCAATCATCAACAACGAAGACTACATTCTTGCCTGTGGTCGCGAACTTGCGGTCAAGCTGCCGAACGTAATCTTCAAATATTGCACCTGTGACCCATGCTTTCTTGTTGTGCTGGTAGATAAGCTCATCCCTTGGCGGCAGCCGTGCATTTTTAAAGCAGCGAGGCTTGCCACTCTTTTCAACTGCAAGTAGCGGCAGCTTGTGTTTACCCCACATGTTCATGCCGAACAGAACGGTAATTTTTTCCTTGCCCTGCTTTCGACCCTTGACCACGGTGTCCTTCACTGTGAACATTTTTGTGGGCAGAATCTTGCAAAAAAGGGCTGCCTCGTCAAGGTTGTACACATTGTCTGCACCATACTCGCTAAGCAACAGAGCCAACGTGTGTTTCTTCCAGTTGTCGACGTCGCTCTCGTTTGCGTTGCCACTCTCGCCACAGATGGCTACGAAAATCAAATTATTGCGCTCTTTAATATGGCTGAACCATCCATTGCTACACTTGAACTCTTCATGCCCAAATTGTAGAGGCAAGTCGTTGGCCTTCTCCCGTAGTATCGTTCCATTGACGGGAACGTGGGCTTTGTTTGCTTTCTGCAGCCATCGAAGTAAAGCTGATTCCACATCTTGGTACGTGGGAGCCCGTACTCGCGACATATGTAGTGTTCTACTAAATACTCCGTGTCCCATTTCATTCCGTGAGCACTGTACCTCGATCCCTACATCCTTTGGACGCCTTGCCATCGAGTAGGTCTTTGTGAAAAACTCCTGTCTTGTTAGAAAGGCCCATATCGCGTGGTTCGTGAAGTCACTGATGTCACCTATGAAATCGTTCCAGTCAGCCTCACAACCTCCTCCATTTCGACCGCCAGTGATATTATCCATGTCGCCAGGCACAAGCCCTACAACTCTCTGCTTGCCATAGATATCTAGCAGCACCGGGACGGCATTTTTGTCCCCGGGGCGTGTGTTGCAATACAACAGGCGCTTATGAGACATGGCGTAAAGGAAGACAAAGACGGGCATCTGGGCTTGGCACGAGCTGGTTACCATCTTGGTCTCTGGCTTCGCTGCTCTTGTAAATACAGTGTAAATAGTCTGTTTTGTCTGTCTTTCCGCATGTAACAATATGTTTGATTTGGTTTTCTAGTATTGAAAAATAGAATACGAAGCATGCTTTGTGTTCTCAAATAGCATTGTACCTTTACAATTGCCTAGTCTCTGACTGTAGACACACCGCACAAGACATAGTGAAATGGACATCAGCAGAAAAACCCCTATTTCGACGGCGTTTGCTGTTGGCCCACCCGAAATCGCAGGTATCGCTACGACTCCCGATGGTGCGACCAACTTTGCGGAACCCAGTCGCGGGAAGTTGCAATGGTCGCGGGTGTCGGAGAGCGAGGGATATCGCTGTGTCGCTGACTTGAGAATTGCACCATGTGAAACGGCCTTTAGTTATGAGCAATTAGATCGCGTACATGTTGTCGTATCTCATCGTGGGATATGAGCTCCGAAATGTGTTTAATGCAGGTGAGGCAAGCTTGTTTTTTAACCTTCAGCCTGAGAGGAGCCTCTGCTTTAAAGGCCAAGTATATGACATAACAGTTCTGCAGAAACCCGCAAGGTGGAGCGAGGTAATTAATAAAGGGAAAATGAGACATCCACCCAAACGTAGCTAAGTGCTACAAAAGAAACCTATACAGGTTCCTCGAAAAAAAGCTTCGCAGTTGAAGAAAAAAAAAAAAAATTCGTCCTGGTCCGGGACTCAAACCCGGGACCACCGCCTTTCCGGGGCAAACTAGGCGGCTAGCAGATGGCAGGCGAAGTCGAATTTATCAACTCAGAAGCAAAGGCAAGAGTTTGACGTAATAGTTCTGCGGAAACCCGCAAGGTAGAGAGAGAGGTAATTAATAAAGGGAAAATGAGACATCCACCCAAACGTAGCTAAATGCTACAAAAGAAACTCATATGGTGTGCCATGGGTTGAGAGTTCAGAGTTCTTTATTGTGCATAATAATAAGGTTACAAATGGGATTATACATACATAGAAAGGGAGGTCCCATAGTCAACGACTATACAGGGGATCTCCCATTACAAATGAGTAGGATATGTAAATACAAAGCAGCTATATGCAAACACACAAGACACCATATTAAGTTAGTCACAAGCTAACGCTGTAAAATATTTAATCACACAAAGCACTTATTAATATAATGATAACGATCAAATTGTTATATTGAGTGCAAAAATTTACGAAGGTGCGAGTTTAATGTGTAAAAATGAAAGAGTATTTTAATATTACACGGTAATGAGTTCCAAAGTAGTGTGGCTGAAAAATTAGCAGTAAGTTTACCATAATTAGTTTTTTTCCCTTTAACCATGGAATATTGGAACTCCTTGCCTGGTGCCATTGGTTCTCTTCTGTTGAACGATTTCTTACTTAAACTTGAGTGCTACCGATCTTTTTTTTGTTGTTTTCTCTCTCTCGTGCTGCTTACATTGCACATTTTTGTACGATACACAACTGTATAATTCCCCACTTCTGCCACAGCCCTTAAAGGGCTGCAGTATGTAAAAATAAATAAATAAAATTTAGCGGCCATGCAAAGGATCTTGGAGTGTATAGAGCGCGTGTTACTGGCTTCTCCTGTGTCAGAAAGTTCTGTAAGCAATGCCATGGGTATCGGCGAGTCTTCTTGAAATGTGGCAAGCTTTAAGCCTTGAGACACCACCGCTGTTTGATTAGAACAATCTATCACCCACAGCCCTGTGCATCCATTCAGCATTGATACCATGCAATAAGTCAGCGATGACATGTGCGAGCGTTTCTACATGTCATCTTCTACAAAAAGCAAAAGCAAAAGGGTATTAGAGATTTCTTTCTCAGCAAATAAATTGTTTGGTTTAGAGTGAAAGCTCTACTAAGCCATGTCTCACAAGGTCATTCATCGTGCCGCAATGACCTTGAGCCGCCGGAGCACAAGTGTGGCAGGTGTAGCGACACGCCACGTGATCCACTGCGGAGAGGCATCGCAGCTGCGCTTGCTCGGAGCCTCGCCGCTCTGGCACCACATGACTAGGCAAGGATTTAACAGTTGCTTCACTGGCACTTGGTCGCCCAGTCTCGCCATGGATGGCTGAAACAGTGGAGCAAAGGGAGGCCAGATTAGCATGTTATAGAGAAGCTTACCAAGCGCAGAAGCATGCCAAGATCGAAGCTAGTGCATCCACCACCGTCGTTCAGCAACCTGAACAACGAGAATGAGAAAAACCCGTTAATACAAGCAACAGCACAACAGCTCACTTCTACACACGCGCGTGTGCGCACACAGGCACGCACACAGGTGAGGTCGCTGGAAAACCTTTGCTGCCGACTGAGATACCTCTAACTATTTTTATGCTGAAGAGTAGGGTTCGTATGCTCATTGATGGTGTCTTCACCATGGCTTTAGTCAGCACGAGTGCAACTGTTTCCATCATGAGTCTGCTGTTTAAAAGCCTTCTGGCATGCAAGGTTATGCTTCATTGGGACCAGAGCGCTAGTTTTGTGGAATGAGCAGTGACTCGTTATACTCGGTTGGTGTTTGCAATGTGGATGTGTCCTTGAGTGGCCGAGTTTTTAACACTGCGTTTACTGTTCTTCCTTGTTCCGATCACGACGTGAGTTTAGGGATCGACTTTTTTTGCAATTGTGTGGTGCCAATGTTGACTGCCGAACGGGTGAACTCAGTGTAGGCAGGAGTGTTACATCCGTGATCTTGGAATACTCGCCCAGCCAAGAAAGTGTGTTTTGTGTTTCCGAGGATACAGTTGTGCCCGCTTTATCCGTGATCCGTGTTTCTGTTGTTTGTTCAACTTGCAAGCCATTTGATGCTGTTGTGGATCCTGTACATGTGAACTGCCTAAAGAAAAATGTGTTGGTTCCGCATCACATGGTATCAATGTTGAATGGATGCATATGACTGTGGGTGATAAATTGTTCTACTGAAGCAGCGGTGCTTTTCAAGGCTTAAAGCCTGCCACATTTCAAGAAGACTCGCCGATACCCATGGCAGTGCTTACAGAACTTGCGGACACAGGAGAAGCCAGTAACACGCGCTCTATAGACTCCAAGATCCTTTGCATGGTCACTAAATTTTATTTATTTATTTATTTTTACATACTGCAGCCCTTTAAGGGCCATGGCAGCAGTGGGGAATTATACAGTTGTGTATCGTACAAAAATGTGCAAGGTAAGCAGCACGAGAGAGAGAAAACAACAAAAAATAGATCAGTAACATTCAAGTTTAAGCAAGTAATCGGTTAACGGAAGAGAACGAGTGGCACCAGGCAACGAGTTCCAATATTCAATGGTTAAAGGGAAAAAACATGTTTAAAACGCATCAGTTTGTGACCAATAGGGTACCATATTAAGTTGGTGATACCTCCTAGATGAGGAAGGTTCAGCAGACTTTATGTATATACTAAGGGAAGAAGTGTTCGGAGAGTTAATGAGTGCAAGCGCTTTATGGATTCTGTGTTATGACGGATGCTGAGAGTAGTTAGATTTAACTCTGAAAGTTTAGAAGACGGAGAAAAGTTACTATCGTATTGACGGTATATGAACCTGATAGTCTTTTTCTGAACCATTTGCAACTTCACGGTGTCTTTCTTATGTGGATTCCATACAACACAGGCATACTCTAAAATTGGCTGGATAACTGTTTTGTAAGTGACTACTTTAATTTTTAAAGGAGCTGTGCCCATAGTACGCCATAACTAGCCCAGCTTTTTAAGTGATTTATTACAAATATAATTGATATGATGAGACAAAGACTTTTTGTGCATTTAAAATATGTATATTAATATGATCAATTTATTTATACTATGTTAACATTTGGTGTGCTTCATATTGTAAATCTGTTATTTTCATAAGTACCAACATCCACTGTAATGTTTGCTTCATTTTCCGCATTCGTAAAATTGCAGAAGGAATCTCACATGCTGCCAATGTAACGGCCTTCAAGGACCCAGTCAAGCTGCCTAGAGTGGCTTTTAGTCCTGAAGACCAGGGGCATAGCCAGGGGGGGGGGCTTAGGGGCTTCAGCCCCCCCCCCCCCCCCCCCCCTCGCAATTTTTTCATGCTGTCCATGCACCGCCGACCAAAGCAACCTCGGGCGCTGGAAATCATTCTGGATTTTGTCTAGAATGTCTTTTTCATGCTTGAAAAGACATTTCACCACGAACATTGCGAACTCGGGCTGGATTTCATGGCAACGGCCATGTATTGGGAGTGGCATAACGCAAGCAGCCGCATCCGAGCACAAAGTTTCAAGGGTGTTTTGATGGCGAACGGGCTCGCCGCAGCATCTCGTGGAGGCTGCGGAATCTACGGAGTGCATGGATGTCAATTCCGAAACCTTGTGGATATAAATCTCATAAACTTTTGATGTGAAAGGTGCATTGAGATTTTCAAAGTTGGGCTTTAGATTTTCAGTTGCGGAACTTTGTGGGTTTAATGCTGTTATAAACATTTGATGCGAAAGGTGCATTGACTTTTCTAAAGTTTTACATCGGAACATACAACGAGACAGCCAAATCAACACACTATCAGACAAGTTGACAAAGCACGCAGCGAGGTCCGATGAGACGAAGCTTTGTAGCGGTTCGTTTGGGCTGTCATGTCACATAAAAAAATATCAACATTTTTCTTTCACCTATGCCAAAGCATCCATGTCAAGACGCCAAAGCCAGCCAAGGTAACTGTGTTCTTAATTATTTTTTCTACTTTGGCTTTTATTGGCGAGGATGAGCCTCCTCAATTTTTTTGTTTTCGCTACCCTACCTGTGCGCTGCCAGAGCCAGCCAGAGTGCATACGCTTTTCTCATGTTGCCCCGACCACCGCGCGGCGCACTTCGGTGTGCGTCCGGTTTGCGCTGGCCGAGTGGCTTTTCGACTGACAGAGTTTTGGACGCTTTCTGGCTAGCAGACGAGACAAAGAAACAATGGTCGCTCGCCGCCATCACTGTGGGGACTCGACGGATCGCACCGTGTTCGCTTGGGCGCAAGCTCTCCGGAAAGTCTTGTCTCGCCGGTGCAGGATACCGAGCAGTATGCGTATGGTTCTCGGTGGAGCAAGCGTCTCACGTTTTCTTCGATATTCCTTCAGTAGCCACATTAGGTGCCTAAAGAGGCATTCGGTTGTGGCCAACATGCTTTCCTTTGTGTTTTTTTCATTTCGGTGCCCCCGCTCCACAAAAGAAAGAAA
The DNA here is from genome assembly GCF_023375885.2 of Dermacentor andersoni. Taxonomy (NCBI): domain Eukaryota; kingdom Metazoa; phylum Arthropoda; class Arachnida; order Ixodida; family Ixodidae; genus Dermacentor; species Dermacentor andersoni. Next base: position 11,659,539 of record NC_092814.1, read on the forward strand.
AAATACATTGTTGCGGCGCAGTGAATTGTCGCATGGTGAAAGTTCGATTTCGTTACTTCTTTTGCGGGAAGTAATGGGCCATGGGACGGTTCAGTTGCCGGATACTCTTATTATATTATTGTGATAGCAATTATATACACTCCAGACACATTCGTGCCGTCGCCGTCACCCTCATGTTTCGTATAAAGTCCAAGAGCGATAACATCGTGACCGAGTGCCGCATGCTGTATGTGCGAGTGAAAGCGTGGGGGTGGGCGGTTAAATGGGTGAGCCGACGATGGTGACGCAATCTTGTGTGCGCAAAAGAGAAAAGGGGGAAGCAAGTGCGTAGCGCACGTGATACATCGGGCGGAGTGGATGGAATGGCGGCGGGATCTAGGATTCTGTGTACCTGTGATTGCACAGCATGCTTATTTTGCCTTGTTTGACACATTATATATAGTGACTTTTTCTTAGATACGTGGATTCATTATAGACTTATACGTATATTTAAATATTGTTACGGGGTTAAAAACAGTCAGACGTGTATTTACAGAATATTTACAATAATTATATCAGCTGACAAGATAATAGACAGTGCACGAAGCCCCGAACATCGTCTTCTTCCGACGATGATTAAAACATCTTCTTCGTCAGCGTGTCACAATATTGTTGCTAGGTTTTGTGTATACGTGCAGTGAACTTTGTTTACAGTGATACTATGTTGCCCTTTATCAAGCTGTATCTTCGCATTTGTGTATCCCTTTGTATCTTCGCATTCATAATGTACAAGGGCGAGTCAAATGAAAGTGAGCCAGCCCACTCGGCGCAGTAATGGTTCAGTTCATTATCTGCGAGGCATGCACGTAGCACACAGGCATCTCTCATTTACAAAAGTGACATGCAGGTGTGAGCACAAAGGCTCTTTAATCCTCTAATACACTGGGTTGAACATGATTGTGTGCCATAAATGACACTCCAAAAGTTGAACAGCGTGGTGCCGTGAAGTTTTCGACAGCTGAAGGTATTTGCCAAAAAAGAAATTAGTCGCCGTATGGCTGCCGTGTACGTTGAACATTGCATTTCATTGGCCATTGTGAAGCATTGGAGCAAACGGTTCAAAGGACGTGAAAGTTGCAAAGGCGAGCAAAGAGCAGGCCAAAGCCATCGTGCAATCACCCCTAACAAAATAGCAAAGGTTGATGAGCTGATGAGACAAGAACGGAGGATAAGCGTCGATGAACTTGCAGAGCATGTGAACATCAGTCACGATTCGGTTCACGCCATAATTCATGAACCTCTTGGTTATCGGCTCTTGTGTGCGCAATGAATGCCCAAGATTTTGAACCACCACCAGAAGACAAAGACGTTCAGCGCTGCCTTGGCTCATCCGATCCGGTATCACAATAAGGGTGACGACCTCTTGTCTGCAATTGTGACTGGGGACAAACCATGGTGCGACTACTACGAGCCTGAAACAGGACTGCAAAGCTTACAGTGGAAACACTCTAATTTACCACGGCCAAAGTAAGCAAAGGCCGTCATTTCCACCGGAAAGGTGTTGTGACTTTTTTTCCCGATCATCAGGGGCCATTACTGATAGAATTGGCTGAATCTTGAGAGACCATCAATTGTTTCCAATATGATGAAAAGCCAGAACGGCTGCCTGTTGCAATCAAGAACAAACGACGTGGAAAATTGAATAATGGGGTCATCTTGCTTCACGACAATGCCCGTCCCCACGTCATTGATGTGGTTAATACAATTCTGGCAAAGTTCAAGTGGGAAACTCTGCCACGTCCGCCATACAGCTTGGACCTGTCGCCTTGCGACTTCCATTATTTGGGCGACCGAACAAACAGCTCAAGGGAACCGGATTCGTGTTGGATGATGATGTGAAAGAGTCAGTTGCAGACTTTTTGAAGCAGGGACCCAAGGAGTTTTATGAGACGGGAATCACGCAACTCGTTAGTCAATGGGACAAATGTCTAAATGCTCATTGAGACTACTTTTAAATAAAGTATCCCGTTTGTCATATATTCGCATTGGCTCACTTTCATTTGACTCGCCCTCGTATATTTTGCAGAACTCCTGCTTTTTATACGTGCTCACTGTTGCGACTATGATTTCGGTGCAATTACTCACGATACACACGACCGGTGACAGCTGCTCCTGCGTAATATGTTGGAACAAATGACAGCATGATTGAGATTTTTCACTGGCCGTTGCATATGTACAAGGGTGTAAACACTGTTCTTGAATGACAAAGTTTCATTAACATATTTGTCCAACTTGTTCATTTCATGGCCATTACATTTTTCATATCAGCGGCATGCACTGCTTTGCTGGTTTCGAACTGATATAGTTGTAAAGATTGTGTGATATTTTCTTACTTATTAAATAGACAAAAAACATGGAAGCACTGATATCGCTTATTTTGGGCACAATTTTTGGCATACGAGTATATTCTTTTATGAAAAAATACATATTTTACTTGTATTGACAGTGCTTAGCGTTCAAGAATTCGTTTGCAGCATCTTTGGCAATAGCAATGCGATTATTATTCATGTAGATCCCTCGACAAATTGTTTAAGAGGAAGCTTTAGTTCGGGCTCAACTTCGGCGCGGCCTATTCAAATACATGTAAAACACAGAAACGCTTTTCTGAGATAACCCCTGGATTGCTTTTAATGAAATTTGTTGCATTTGAGAGAGAAAGTTTAATATTAGTGTCTGTTGGAAGCAGAATTTCAATTTAGGGCCTGGATTTTGTTTAAAGTATTTCGAAAAATTCAAAAGTTCGAAAAAAAAATTGAAGCACGACGTTTACAATCTAATAGCTCTGCATCAAGAACAGATATTGGAGGTCTGTAAACGGCATCTATTATAACAGTCAAAGCGGACAAATTTGGTCTGTCAATTTGTATCTTACGTGAATTGATTAGGTTGTGTACAAAGGTTCTGCAAAAGCCGTATTTTCATAATACAAAATTTTTTTGAGATTTATGTGTAACATATCAATTTTGTCCGCTGTAGATGTACTATTAGATGTAATTAACAGAATTGTGATATCATTTTTCATTGTTAAGCTACAGAGTTTTAAGCTTGATAGTGTCATTTTCTGAAAACTTACGATTTTGGCCAATTTTTAATAAGGCATTGACAACCTAAATGAAAAATTTGAAACCTGCAGTCACTAGAATTTGTTTTTCTTTTAAATGCAACAAACCTCGTCAAATTTGGTGCAGTAGTTGCCAAAAAAAAAAAAAATGAATTCCCCTTCTACATGTATTTAGATAAGAGCACCCGAGCTAAAGCTTCCTCTTAAGGAGGAGGCTATGCTGCTACGTGAGCCCCCCCCCGAACGAAATTTCTGGCTATGCCACTGCTGAAGACCATCCAGATTTTCTGGATAAATAAAGATTGATTGATGGATTGATTGATTGATTGATTGATCGATTGGCCAGGACTTGTTATTAGTAAAATAAAGACCCAGGTGTTTATATTTAGACACTTTTTCCAGTGCGCAGCCATTAAATGCATAAGGAAACGTGGATGGAAACATACACCTACAAGATGACATGTACACAGTTTTCTTAAAGTTTATAGTCATATTCCAGGTTTTACATCATTGGCAGAAATGATCAAAAGAATCGTTAAGAAGAATATGATCTTTAGGTGAGGCGATAGTTTGATAAAGCACGCAGTCGTCGGCATATAAACGTATATTAAAAGGTATGTTAGAAGGTAGATCATTGATAGGTAGACCATTGAGAAAACTTTCTATCCAGTGAGCAAGAGAAGGATTGTTAAATATTGAGTCAAGCTTGCATTAAAGTTTGGAGTAAGTAACTGTATCAAAAGCTTTGGAGAGGTCAATAAAGATAGAATCAGTTTGGTAAGCTAAATCATGCGCACTAACAATGTCGTGACTAAATTCTGTCTATTGAATGGTAGTACTGTAACCAAGACGAAAACCATGTTGAAAGATAGGTAAAATATTGTTATTGACAAGGTAGTCTGGAATACGCCTGTGTAATGTGTGCTCCAACATTTTGCATGAGGAAGATGTTAGAGAGATTGGCCTGTAATACAACAAACATTGTTTGTTGCCAGATTTATATAACGGAATAACTATTGCTGTTTTCCATGATGAAGGTACTGTACTAGTTGATAGTGATTTCTTGAATATGAGCATTAGATAGCGACAACACGAAAGAGAATAATGATGCAGAAAAGCATTAGGAATCTCATCTGGCCTGCAACTCTTTTTCGTATCAATGTTCAGGGTCATATTAAGAACACCTTCCTCTGAGACAAAGGCATCTTCAATTGGGGGATACACATCACTGTTGTAAGGAGGAATATCGCGGTTGTCTACTGTGAAAAGAGATTGCAAATACACATTAAATGCTGTGGCAATTAGCTGAGGATCACTAGAGGGTGCGTTAACGATAAAAGTATTGCTAGGGCTTACATTAAGAAAAGTTGTGCTCCAGAATTTTCTAGGATTACTGTGCAGTAAATTAGTTAAGGTAACATTATAATAAAAACCACTGGCTTCCTTTGACTTAATGGGATATTCATCCTTACTAATATGGAACTGTGCATGGATGTCACCCGCCCGCTTTAGAGGTCTCAATGTGGAAATACAACGGGACATGTGTAGTAATTTTCTAGTCATCCAAGAGGCCTTTGGGCTTTGTTTCTTAGTTTTCAGAGGAACACAGCTTCGGATGCACCTAAGGACAATATCTTGAAACAACGAAACTAATATATTAACATTGCAGGACGAGCTAAGCTGTTCGAACTGTTCGAAAGAATTACACTACACATCAGTAATTGAGTCATCATCAGCACGATTGAAATCGTGAAAAGTAGTATAAATACAATTAGATGCAGAGACGCTAAAGGAAGGGGACACTAGTACAGCTTTATGATCCAACAAACCGCCTACAACTTCGCTTTCATACCCGTCATCAGGAAAACACACACTTACGAGCATAAGGTCCACAATGGCTGCCCCTCGGGTGCTTCAATCAACCATCTGCTTTATACCAAATGAAAGTGAAAGATCAATCAACTCTTTGCACAATAGGACATTGTGACAAGATACAGATAGACTTGGCCAGTCTATACCAGGAGCATTGAAGTTGCCCATTAATATAACATTAGCAGAAGTGCTATGTTCTTTCATGGAATTGCTTATTATATTAAGATCTGTAGGGGGTGATCCTGGAGGGTGATAGACAACACCAAGAGTTTTCTTATGAAGATCAACCTTATACCAAACTGTTTCAAGCTCATCAGGCCCTTCAACACAGAAAAGTTGAGGTCTGACCACAGGAACTGCCACACCACTGCCTCTTCTTCCATCTTTACGGTCATTCAGAGCTATTGTAAATCTGGGTGGCGATATTTATGAGTCACAGATTTCGTCATGTAGCCACGTTTCAGTGGCTCCGACTATATCTGGGGAGTAAGTTGTTGTTAAGGATATGAAATCAGAAAGTTTATTAAGCTTCTGGCATTAGTATTCAAAAGCAAAAGGTTATCACAAGAATCTTGGCATAATCAGTCTGAACCAGCTCGTTGAGCAGTTGGGTGATCCTTTGAAGAAATAGAAGTATTGATCAAGGTTTTGGCACTGTCATCCCAGGTGTATTTCACATTGTCAATGAAGGCATGATCATAGCGCAAACGGATTGTGTGACCATTATTCCTTTAAGAAGCAGTAGCTTCCCACAGACTTTTTCTGATGGAACATACACAAGCCGAGAAATCTTCAGTTATATGAATATCAGTGCCTTTCAGTTCAAATGCATTTTTAAGTACAACCAATCTGCTGCAGTAATCCAGGAGCCTAATGATAATGGGACGCGGTCAGTTGCCGTTTCTTTTGCTTATCCTATGACATCGTTCGATATGGTGGCATTCAATCTTTAGTTGTCCTGTAAATAATTGTGAGACCTGAGTAAGCAAACTTCGTTAGTTTCTTCTGTAGGTTGAGAAACTCCATGCTAAATAAGATTATTTCTGCATGATCAGTTACCAAGATCGTCGTTCCAAGACACAATTTCGTTTACTGTATCTTTCAATGAAAGGATTTCAACACCAATAGTGCCGTATTTACTGTAATATAACGCACACCTTCTTTCTGATAAAACGGGTCCAAAAACTGCATGAGCGTTAGAATCGAGTACAACCCTAAATCCGCGATACCATGTTGCCATTGGCATTCGAAAAATGACCACCTTGTACGTGCTTCTAGCCTAGCTGCCGTAGCTTCCTCCATGTGCATACCTACATGTACGTGTGCTGGTGTAACCTAGCCTACCCGTTTTCTGCATTTATTCAATCAGCATGAAAGCGCCGACTGCGAAGGCACGCTGAGTCCATCATGATGCCGCATTTAAAAGCAAAGTTATCATGTGCGCAGAGACGAACCAAAATTGGGCTGCATTGCGGCCGTTCGCAGTTCCCGAAACTTGCGTATGGGTCTGGTGCAAACAGAAGGAGAATATTTTCGCCAGCAAAGCAACAAGGAAGGGTTTCAGTGGACCAAAGCAGGGCCTGCCGAAATAGAAGGTTGCTCGCAGAATACTTGCAAGAACAGCGAGAGGCACAGTGGCCTGTGACGACCGATCTGCTCAAAGTACGGGCGATGCAGTTAGCCCTACAGAAAGGGCTAATGCGGAGTGACTTCAAAGCAAGCAGGTGCTGGCTATTAAATTTTATGAAAAGAAAAGGCTTTTCTCTTCGAAAGCTGACAGGGATATGCCAAAAATTGCCCGAAGAATATGAAGAGAAATTGCACAGTTTTCAGCGGTACATTTTGAAGTTGCGCCATAGAAACGGCTACCACTTCGGACAGATTGGAGATGCCGATCAGACGCCGCTCTACTCTGACGTGCCTGCCACCACAACCGTTGAAAAGAATGGGGCGAAGCAAGTGCGCATTTCGTCATTCGGCGAAAAAACTAAAGTCACCACAATGCTTTGTTGCACTGCGGATGGGCACAAGCTGGCCCCATATCTTATCTTCAGACGGAAGACGCTCCTGAAAGGAATTATGTTTTCGAGTGGCATGATTGTGCGCGCTAATGAAAAAGGTTGGATGACCACGGACTTAGTCGCTGACTGGATTGATAACGTTTGGTGGAAGAGACCTGGTGGCAGTTTGGGTCTACATGGGATGCTTGTGCTCGACGCATTCAGGTGCCACCTTGACCAGTGCATCAAGGACAAGCTGGATGCATGCAACACTGACCTTGTCGGGATACCCGGCGGCATGACATCCATGACAAGCCAGTGAAAGATAGAATTCGGGCGCTCTACACTGAATGGCTTGTCAGTGGCTGCCATGAATTCACGCTTGCCAATAAAATGAAGCATGCCTCACTGCACGACTTTGCTGGATGGTTGAAAGATGCATGGTGGACGATCCCGTTTGCCATGGTCAACAAGGCCTTTAGAAGTGCGGGATTTCGAATGCCATTCACGGCACCGAGGATGAAATGCTTTGGTCTGTTGATAGCGATAAGGAGTTGTCTGACAGCGACGACGAGTGATATCTATTGCCCCACGCGACTCGTACTGGCGTAGTGAAAATCTAGGCCGCAAGGTACGGAGCTTCCATTTGCATTTTTATTCATTGCAACTTTAGTGTATTGGGAATAAATCTGTTTTTTCAAAATGAGAGAAAATAGTATTCCTGTATGAAAGCATGAGGTGCATGGTATTATACTCTTCTTTTTTTTTTGGTAATGGAAAACGGTTGCGTGTTACAATCGAGGTTTTAATATTTTTATTTTTTGGTCATGGAAAACGGGTGCGCGTTACAATCGAGGGCGGGTTAGAATCGAGTAAATACGGTATTATCACTGGAAGTACTGGTTTTAGAAGTGGAAGACAGGGACTCAAGATCGGATACTCATTTCTCAAGTGCATCAAAGCTAGAGTTAACTGTGTTTTGGAACTGCTTAATGTTGCTGATATCTTCTGCCATTCTCTTCTGTTCTTCAAGTAGTTGAGCAAGCACATGTTAGGATTTACACCAACAGAAGCCATGTCATCAGATTTGCCGTCTGATGATGCCGTGTGTGTTAAGTCTGGGGTAGAATCACCTCTAGAAAGAGTGAACCTTTCGGAGTTATCTTTACAAGGTTTCGGGGAGCCTGGATTCAACTCAGCGTCTCCGCTCAGAAGCAGTGCACTGAGGCAATACATGACATGACAGTGCAAAGAAACAAGCAAAAAACCATGACCGTGTAGGCAGGCAACGATTGTCTGAGCAAACAATGGAAGCTGCTTCAAAATAACATACCTGCGCAAAAAGCAGAGTACGGATGAGCATACTGTCGTTGCTGCGATTGGCTCGCCCACTGAAGCCAGAAGCACTTGGTGCGGGTTTTATATCCGGGCTCGAATGTGTCACAGGACCATGCTGACCGGTATCAGAAACGTCCAGAACAATGTCATCGACGCCATAGGGATATGGATCGCTTGATGTGCACTGAGACAAGCCATGACTATCGTCCCCTGGGTAGACAAGCACATCCAAGCACAGACAGAAGGTATGCGCATGCTGAGCATGTTTCCGTGAAGCATGTATAGCAGACTGTAGGCCACAGGTTTCCACATCCGGTGCAGCGCTGGTTCGATCGGCAGGGCAGGAGAAAGACTGCGCAAAAATCAGAGTGCAGATGAGCCTACTGTCGTCGCTGCCGTTGCCTTGCCCACTCAGCAACCATAAGCGTGAGGTGTTGGTGGCCCTCCTTGCAAAACACTCCTTAGTATTCGACTTCGCGCAGAATGACAGCCCGCCATCGATCCCTGCATATAGAACTCATCATCACATCAACACAGGGTTCCCAACCGATTCGACAAAAACCTTATTGTGTGTCACCCGCAGAGCGCAAGATAATCGGCGATCAAGTCGAAGAAACGCGAAGCAAAGGAGTCATCCAAGAATCATCTAGCCCTTGGGCAGCACCAGTGACATTAGTGAAAAAGAAAGACGGTACATGGTGATTCAGCGTTGATTACTGATGCTTAAATGCCATATTACTAAAAATTATGTGTACCCAATTCCCCAAATTGACGATGCAATCGATTGCCTTTTTGCAGCCTCCTTTTTCTCTTCTTTTGATCTGCGGTCAGGTTACTGGCAAATTCCTATGCACAGGGGCGATAAGGAAAAAACAGCATTTGTAATGCCCGGCAGATTATTTGAATTTAACATCATGCCTTTCGGGCTGTGCAACATGCCTGCAATGTTCAAAAGGTTCCTGGACACTATACTGTGCTGCTTAAAATGGGAAGTTTACATGTGCTACCTGAGTGATGTTGTGAACTTTGGGCAAACATTTAGTGAGTATAGCAATCGTCTGGAGTTGGTGCTGAACTGCTTGGCGAAGGCCAGCCTTGTCCTGAATTCGAAGAAGGGCCATTTTGGTGAACGACAAGCTCTTGTGCTGGGACATCAGGTCGATAAAGATGGAATACGACCAGATCCACAAAAGACTGCAGCTGTAGAAGCATTTAAGGAACCTAACGGTGTCAAGCAGCTACGAAGCTTTTTAGGCTTATGCTCCTACTTTCGCCGAATAATTCCCAGATTTGCCGACGTGGCCCATCCTCTTATGTGCCTTGTCCAGCAAAGTGTTCCTTTTGAGTGGACCACAGAGTGCGACTCTTCACTTCGTCAATTAAAGTTGCGCATGCATTGTGCATGCGTTGCGCCGCCTGGCAATTGCGTGGACGACCGCTGCACCTCCAAGGGGAGGCTGGTTACCCCAAACAAATGGTGCAGAAAGCCAGCTTGCCTCTTTCAACCCCTATAATGCTGGTTGTGTTCAAAGGTGCATTGAATTCTTTGCCAACCTGAATCAAGTGTTTGGTTTCACTTTGCACTCACACTGAACACAGACACGTGTTTCGGCAGTCTTTATGCATTTACTGAAAGCTTTGCTTCAACAGGATCCAACAGGATCTGCACGTTGGATCTGCACGTTGGATCTGCTGTAGTGTTTCTTTTTTTTATGTGAAAGCATCAAATGGGCCATTGAGCAAAAAAGCCGGCCCGGTATCTGTTACAGTAAAAGCTCGTTAATTCACTATTCGTTAATTCGAAATTTCGGATAATTCGAATTAGTTGCCGCGGACCGTCCCTCAATGTATTGAAAGCAATATGTAACACATCCCGCTAATTCACACTGAAATCCGCACCACCACCGATAATTCGAACTCCGCATCATCGTGGATGGGGAGAGTGCTAGTGCGCGGAGCACGCTGGCGTCGCCGCGCGGGTCGCGCAGCTTTGCTTTTTCGATCAGCGGCAAGGACGATAACACCCTCGCCTCGCGCCATGTTCTTTGCGTACGAGCGTGCGAGGGTGAGCCGGCGAAAGCGGCTCAATCTCGCGTGCGCGAGAGGGGAAGGTGGGGCGGTGCACCCTCTCTTGTCGCGCGCGAGGCAGGGGGGTGAGGCGAGGGAGGTACCGGGGGACGATCTTCGGCGGCTGCTGCTTACGGCGCGGCCATGCTGCCGTCGCATCTTGAAAGCAATCTGCGACGTGGCCAAAGTGCGCGCCCGCGTGGGCCTCGTCTTCAAAGCGATCTGCGATGTTTGCAGAGTGCGCGTATTGCCGGTAGCTTCATATGCGATGTGCTTTCTACGTTTCGTTCGCGTTAAAGCGAGGGCTGTACGAACGTCAATTCGCTCGCTACTACTGCTGCGTGCCCTCACTCCAGCGTTTTTCAGCGAGTTTCCGCGGTCATCGAGCGAGATGCGTTCATGCTCACCTGTGCGCGCGTGACACAGTGCTTGTTAATTTAGTTAGTAAGCAAATGCTTACAAGTTTATACGGCCGATAAAACTATTATCCTTACTTCGTATAGCTATCTACTAATTTTCTATCGCAATCGATGCTTCGCTTTTTGCGCGAGACGGAGACTTTTTTTTTTTCTCTGCCCCAGTCAGCGCGACGAACGCGCGGATGGAGCAAGAGCCATCTCGACGTCGGGCGCGTCGGACCGCACTGGGCGCGTCGGACCGCACTGGCCGCGTCCGGTTAGGTTGGCTGCGCCAGAGCTTCGAAGTATAGACGTTGTTCACGCCAACGTGACGTAGCGTGTGCGTGCGTGCTCACGCCACGTCAGACTATATCCGCGCCTTAACCGAGCGATTTCTTTCTCTGACTTTCATTAGTTCGAATTTTGTATAATTCGAATTTTCATAGCATCCCCGCGGAATTCGAATTAACGAGCTTTTACTGTATCTGGACAAGCGAAAAATGGCACTGCAATTCCCAGTGGCAGCAATGCCATGTCACAAGCGTGCCTTGGCAGAGCAGAGTGGGCAAAAGGGAACATCTGCTGCTGCGCTAGCATGCCTGGTGTTGCGTGAAGGGAGAGGGGCATTGCTGTGACGCCACGTCACCCTCACTCTTGCTCTCGGAACTCTGTGGTGTCCGGACGTCCCTTGTCCATGCAAGCTCTCGCCTGTGTTCTAACTGCTCCTCGGTAATTGCTATATAAAGAAATTAATGTATGAAGAAACAATGAATTTGAAAGGAAAAACATTGGCGGTAGTGCGTTCTGAACCTGCAACCCCATGCTCAGAAGCCAAGTGTCTTACCCACTGGGCTAAACCAGTGCCTCCAATATAGCAGGCCTGTGCACTCTGCTTAGTGACATCATACTACTTGGACATAAATTTCCATTGCCAAGTTCGGCGTGACGAAAGTGGTCACCGCGGCTTACTTGGGAGCATCCCTATTAGATTCTATGGCACTTGGGCAAAGTAGCATGATGTCACGGATCAAAGTGCACCGGCCTTGTGCTGTCTAGGAGGCGTTGGCCAAGCATCTCAACGTGCTCGCTTTCTTGCGAGGAGGTCATAACTCGAAGGACCGCTCAGCGGTGTTCAAGTGGACGTTAATGCTTTCACATTCACAACTCTTAAGAAGTGTTTAGGTGTCCTCGGATTTTTTAACGAGCCATTTTAGGTTTCCTCAATGATGTGGTGTTGCATGTAATTAGTCCAAGAGATTCACAGCACATTTTCTCGCCTGCTGGGATAGTAGTGTTTCACAGGGCATGTGCTTCCCTGCCCTTATGTTTAAAGGGACACCAGAGGCTAAGTTGACGTGGACTGTTTAAATTTCATTCCAGAAACCGAGCAACGCTTGTTTCGTGCCAAGTAAATACTTAGTTTCGGAGAAAATTGCATCTGAACGGCCCGAATACCTTTTTCAAAATTCAAATCTCCCCCCACCCAACTGTGGGAGTGGTGATGTTGCATACGCCAAGACCACCCTTTGCTGCGGTGCCCGACAGACGGCAGTACCGAGCCAAGGCAGATAAAGTCAGAGTGGCGGATTCGCCGCTGCAGCTGCTTTTTGGCCAAGTTTGCGCATCCTGCGACATCACGTGGAAGTTGAATTCTCTGATACTTGCAGTTTGTGCGAAATTCGCGAGCCAACAAAACCAGCGCAGCACTACGCGATACCTACTGAAATGCAAAAGCGTGGGCGGTGCAGAGCCGAGAGAAAACGAAACCGTTGACCACCTGCGTTGTGGTCAAGGGTAATTTCAAAGAGTTCTTTTGTCTAAAAATAAAATAGAACTGGACTAGTAGCATTTATTTCGTCTTATAATACAATACAAGGATGTTTTGTGTAAGGAGTAGTTGAGTACTAGTGACAGAATTTAACTGAGAAGTACTTTCGTCATCGGACAAGTACTTCAATTTCCCGGGGGAGTCTCTTATCATATCCTGCATTTACCTCAATTTTTCTATTATTAAGGCTCTGTTCGTGATAATATTGATGCCTTGGAGATTCTTGAGTATTTATCTATCACTTTAGCTTGACTTAATATTTGCCTTTAATGTTCTTTCAAGGGCCCTGTTGAGGCAGAAGTGCTCCTGGCAGCGACATTTTAGTATATCATCCCTTTGTAGCATATCTTTTATGTTCATAGCTTGGCTTGCTGGCCATTGTCATAATTTTAATATCGTCGACTTCCTTTCAGTTTCAGTTTATTGATGCGATTGAGATTTTGTACAGAAAAAGTAACTCTAGGAGCTCCCACAGTCAAAGACTGGGGAGGGACCTCCAACAATAAATACATAGAAAAAGTACACTTAATGTGGTTAACAGCAGTAGCAGTGCTATGAAACAAAAGGTATTAAAAAAAAAAGTCAAGTCATGGTAACAACAATAAAGTATAAACACAAAAGGCAGATCCTGAGAATAATATTCCACATAGAGAAGCATAAAATAAACAAAACAATCACTTTCTCAACAAGTGGTGACGAAGTTTTCTCTTAAATAAATGAATGGAAGGAGATGATTTAATGGAGGGAGGTAGTGAATTCCATATTGATGTTGCCAAAAAGTTCGCAGTAAGTTTGCCGTGGTTAGTCCTTGGTTTCGGTAGCAGGTAGTTATTATGGCGTGAAAATCGAGTGCCAGTGAAGTGTGGAGTTTGGTCTTTTGTTATCAACGAAATTGCTAATTCTCCTCGACAAAATTTATACGTCAGGACACCAAGAGAACATTTATTTAAATCCACTATTGACAAAATATTATATGTGCGGAGTAATGGCCAGGCACTAGATGAAAAATGGCTGGAAGTGATTATTCTCAAAGCTTGGTTTTGTGTGTGCTGCAGGGGTGCCAAGTGAGTTACATAGGTATTGCCCCAAGAACAAATGCAGTAAGAGATGTGACTGTGAAAAAATTTATACATAGTAAAGTGAAATAATGTACGTACCGGAAAATAGGGGTGGACTTCAATTCAGTTTATTTGGACATACATAGATGGTACAGGATGTCCACAAGGCGCGGCAAAAGGAGGCAACAATGCCTCCTGACAGGGCCTTCACCTCGGGACCACACATCATGACAGTAGGTTGGCATGACAAAATACTGCACTACGTTGAGAGATCAAAGCAATCAGTGAAAATTCAGCAATACATGCTGTTTTACATATGACAAGTTATCCTATGATTTGACATTATACATTGATTACATCATTCTAACTCACGGAAACAATGATGTAGAAAATCATTCAAATTGCTTTTGCTCAAGACAAAAGAAAGGTACAATTCTAAGCCAAAGAGGCAGGTGAAGAAAGCATCAATTTCATTCTTTTCTTAAATTGAGAAAGGGTTTTGCAATCCTTTATGCAGTTGATCATAAAGGATATGTGTTACAAAGCATAACTATTTGGTTGTCTATGATCTGAGTATTAAGCTATCGCAGGAGACGAAAGATCTGATCAAGAAACGCCAATGTATGAAAGCCTCTAACCCTACAGCTAGAATAGAACTGGCAGAACTTTCGAAGTTAATCAACAAGCGTAAGACAGCCGACATAAGGAAGTATAACATGGATAGAATTGAACAAGCTCTCAGGAACGGAGGAAGCCTAAAAGCAGTGAAGAAGAAACTAGGAATTGGCAAGAATCAGATGTATGCGCTAAGAGACAAAGCCGGCAATATCATTACTAATATGGATGAGATAGTTCAAGTGGCTGAGGAGTTCTATAGAGATTTATACAGTACGAGTGGCACCCACGATGATAATGGAAGAGAGAATAATCTAGAGGAATTCGATATCCCAGAAGTAACGCCGGAAGAAGTAAAGAAAGCCTTGGGAGCTATGCAAAGGGGGAAGGCAGCTGGGGAGGATCAGGTAACAGCAGATTTGCTGAAGGATGGTGGGCAGATTGTTCTAGAAAAACTGGCCAGCCTCTATACGCAATGCCTCAAGACCTCGAGCGTACCGGAATCTTGGAAGAACGCTAACATAATCCTAATCCATAAGAAAGGCGACGCCAAAGACTTGAAAAATTATAGACCGATCAGCTTACTGTCCGTTGCCTACAAAGCATTTACTAAGGTAATTGCAAATAGAATCCGGAACACCTTAGACTTCCGTCAACCAAAGGACCAGGCAGGATTCCGTAAAGGCTACTCAACAATAGATCATATTCACACTATCAATCAGGTGATAGAGAAATGTGCGGAATATAACCAACCATTATATATAGCTTTCATTGATTACGAGAAAGCGTTTGATTCAGTCGAAACCTCAGCAGTCATGGAGGCATTGCGGAATCAGGGTGTAGACGAGCCGTATGTAAAAATACTGAAAGATATCTATAGCGGCTCCACAGCCACTGTACTCCTCCATAAAGAAAGCAACAAAATCCCAATAAAGAAAGGCGTCAGGCAGGGAGATACGATCTCTCCAATGCTATTCACAGCGTGTTTACAGGAGGTATTCAGAGACCTGGATTGGGAAGAATTGGGGATAAGAGTAAATGGAGAATACCTTAGTAACTTGCGCTTCGCTGATGATATTGCCTTGCTTAGTAACTCAGGGGACCAACTGCAATGCATGCTCACTGATCTGGAGAGGCAGAGCAGAAGGGTGGGACTAAAAATGAATCTGCAGAAAACTAAAGTAATGTTTAACAGTCTCGGAAGGGAACAGCAGTTTACGATAGGTAGCGAGGCACTGGAAGTGGTAAGAGAATACATCTACTTAGGACAGGTAGTGACTGCTGATCCAGATCATGAGAGTGAAATAATCAGAAGAATAAGAATGGGCTGGGGTGCGTTTGGCAGGCATTCGCAGATCATGAACAGCAGGTTGCCATTATCCCTCAAGAGAAAAGTGTATAACAGCTGTGTCTTACCAGTACTCACGTACGGGGCAGAAACCTGGAGGCTTACGAAAAGGGTTCTACTTAAATTGAGGACGACGCAACGAGCTATGGAAAGAAAAATGATAGGTGTAACGTTAAGGGATAAGAAAAGAGCAGATTGGGTGAGGGAACAAACGCGCGTTAATGACATCTTAGTTGAAATCAAGAAAAAGAAATGGGCATGGGCAGGACATGTAATGAGGAGGGAAGATAACCGATGGTCATTAAGGGTTACGGACTGGATTCCGAGGGAAGGGAAGCGTAGCAGGGGGCGACAGAAAGTTAGGTGGGCAGATGAGATTAGGAAGTTTGGAGGGTCAACATGGCCACAATTAGTACATGACCGGGGTAGTTGGAGAAGTATGGGAGAGGCCTTTGCCCTGCAGTGGGCGTAATCAGGCTGATGATGATGATGATGATGATGATGATGATCTGAGTATTATAATTTGAGCGTGACTTCGACCAAACCATAGATACAGTGCGCAAGTTATGGGTAAGGTTCCTGTTTAAGTACTTAATGGAGAAGGATGTAAAATCATGGTTAATGTTATGAAAAATAAGTACAGCCAATGAGAAACTGTGAAGTTGATAGTACGGCAGTACCTTAACTGTGTCATGCAGGAATTCTTTGGTAATAGGTGCGGAACGGGATACCGTCTTCTCAACGCCCTGAACTGAAGCAAGAAAAGGCGGTTTGAATCTGATTTGTTACATGTGCCCCAAACTAGCTGACAGCACATAAAATAGGAGTGAACTATGGAAAAATAAATCTGCTTTCTCAAACGCAGAGGTAAAAGACATTTTACTCATTGCAACAAACCAGTAGACCTAGATGCTTTCAAACGAACCTGATCCACGTGATCCATCCATGTTAAGTCATATTTGAAACAGACTCCCAGGAAGTGGCAAGAATTTGTTGGCAATAGATTTGTATTGTAGATCTGTAGTTGGACATGATTATTCAAGGGCTTGTTTTTGGGGTGGAAAATAATATATTGTGTTTTCTTTATATTTAAGTCAAGTTCGTTGCTATTTAACCAGATGTGTAGCTGACTCAGCCACTGATTTGCATGCTGTTCAAGTGAGGCTAGATTTGGACCAGAAAAGAAGACATTAGTGTCATCCACGTAAAGGATAATATCAGGTGTTCGGGGATGTTAACGAGATTATTAATGTATAAAATAAATAACAAAGGCCCAAGAATAGATCCTAACCAGTGTTTTTCCATGTGAACTTAAACGCAGTTGAGTCACTCCTGTTTTCAAAAACGGTGATCGCACGCTTACACAGAATTATAGACCCATTTGCATTCTTCCATTTTTTAATAAAGTTATTGAAAAACTTATCGAAATGCGTCTGACAAAATATTTATATAAATTCAGTATTCTTTCCCCTTATCAGTTTGGCTTTCGTTCTGGCTTTTCAACTAATCTAGCACATATTTATGTTACTGATTATCTTAAAAAAGCAATTGACGATGGTAGTTTTGCAGCGTCGATATTCGTTGATCTATCCGAGGCCTTTGAAACACTTAATCGTACAATTCTTTGTGCTAAACTTGAGGCCATCGGAATAACTGGTCCGCCTTTACTTCTTATCCGCAGTTACTTACAAGATAGAAAACAAGTCGTTAACATTTCTGGGTACTACTCTAAAGAAGCCACTACTAACATTGGTGTACCACAGGGGTCCAATTAGGTCCTCTACTTTTCCTAATTTATATTAATGATCTGCCTAGTTGCCTCTCCTCATTGAAGTGTATTCTTTACGCTGATGATACTACTATATTTAGTTCTAACAATTGTATATCAACGCTAACACGTAAGCTAAACGAAGATCTCGTGAAAATTTCCACATGGTGTCAACTTAACAAGCTGCAGATTAACCATAATAAGACCACTTTTGTCGTCCTTGCCTCACATCAGCGATCGCCTGAGCTCCTTCAATCTATTTCCATCAACAATCACCTAATCACTGCAGTCGATCATTGAACCTATTTAGGTGTGGAATTTGATCGTCATCTTAAATTTCACCTTCACATAGCTAATGTGAAAAAGAAAATGGCATACAGAATATGCGTTTTGATCAAAGCACGACCATATTTTTTCAACTCTCAAGTCGCTTTAATATGCTTTTGTTCATTCTCATATTAACTATAACATTGAATCATGGGGAAACACTTATAACAGTCACCTAACTTCGTTGCAAGTCATTCAGAATTGAGCTATTCGACTAATAACATTTTCACCTCGTAGCATTAGCACAAATCAGCTGTTACATGCACATGATATTTTGAATGTGACTGATCTTGTTAAATATAACCTGGCCATATTTATTTTTAGGGCATTAATCAATGATATTCCGATAACCATCATACCAAAGACATCCTTTTTTAATGTAAATAATACTAGATTTGCAAGAAATATGAACTTCATTTTACCCATCGTTCGCACCAACTGTGGTAAGCAGTCATTACATTTTTCAGCTTTATCTCTGTGGAACACATTACCATTCATTTAAAATTGTTCAAAGCTCACAGGTTTCGTACAGAACTTAAGTATTTTCTTTTAGCTTCCTCCGACTTTCCCATTTGAGTGCACTATGTGTCATATTTTTAACTTTCACTTCGTTTCTCTACATGTCTCTCGCATTTTTTTACTTCTTTTTTTTCTTTAGCTATTTTTTGTAGTTTCACCTTTTGTCGTTTAATCCAAAGCTTTGTTATTGCTTAATACATTCATCTGCTGCTTTTCTGTTCATTTATGCCTTGTCTCCTAAAACCTTTATTATCGGAAATTTCACATGTTGCCATTGTTGTTTTAATAATTCTAGTCATCATGCACAGGAGGTCCCATTTCAGTTTCTAACTACGGGACCTCCTTCTGTATATACTTATGTAATTATCCCCATTTTTGTCTTGAATAAACTGATTCTTATTCTGATTCTTGTGGCACACCATACCTGATTATTCCTATATCTGACAGAAAGTGATTCATACTAGTGTATTGTTTTCTTCCTGTCAGATAACTGTCTACCAGCTCATGTGCTATTCCTCTGATACCATACTTTGCCAGTTTTTCCATTGGAATCTCATGTTTAATAAAATCAAAGGCTTTTCGAAAGTCAAGAAAAATGCCCAGTGTATATAGTTACTGTTCAAAGTTTTCCAAAATACGGTCCTTTATATATAGCAGTGCTGTCTCCATTCATTTTCCAGCCTGAAATCCATATTGTTGTTTACATATTATATTTTGAGCATTAAAAAATCCGTTTAACCTCGTGTATATTATGCGTTCGGGAATTTTAGAAAAGAGCGGCAAAACACAAGTAGGTCTGTAATTATTCAGATCATTTTTTCCTCCTCCTTTGAATATTAAGGTTACGCGTGCAACTTTTATTTTATCAGGGAATATACCGGTCTCTAATGTGAGATTACAAAGATATACTAGAGGACCCACAAGAAATAGAAGTACGCCCTTGATAGAGCACGCACTAATATCGTCATTTCCTGGCGAGCACCCATCCTTCATTGCCTTTACAACACTTACTTCTTCCTCCGATGTAGGTATTAGAAACAGTGAATTACTATTAGTGAAAGGAACATATGAATCGATAAGCGTTAACGCTTGGGTCATTCGTGAGTAATTTCGCGCGCCTGCATTAAGAAAATGTTCGTTAAACTTGTTTGCAAGTGGTACACCTGAAAATATTTTACCGTCTATGTAAAAATCCGGCGGAATGCAGGCTTTGCCACTTTTTATAATGATGCTAGCTGTTTGCCATAATAATTTAGGACTATTCATGACTGTGGAAAATTTGTTGTCATAGTAAGTTGATTTTGCTTTCTTAAGATCTGAAGTTAAGTTCTTACGGAATTTTTAATCTCTGTAAAATGAACCGGATCTTTCATTTTTATGAAACAAGCAAACAGCCAGTTTTTCCTGTTTATACGTCTGTATAATACCGGAGTAATCCACTTTTATCCTCCTGTGCTTTTTTATAGGCACGAGTGGAAAAGGACGGTTATAGTGGTGAAGCACTTTCTCTAAAAAAATGTCACATGCCTTACTTTCACTATATATATCATCCCAGATTGATTATACTTTGATTAGTATTCTGATACCATATGTCGCTTTATGGGTTAACAAAGATATGTGAGTTGTAAACTTCAAATGATTGTCGAGTTCTACTCCAAGAAATGTTGCATGGTGAACAGCCTGAAGTGAAGTCGGACCAATGTTAATGCATGGCTTCTGCTGTACACTTTTTTGCAGGGATGAAAAAATTACAAATTTCGATTTAGTAGCATTGTTATTGAGCATATTATCTCTGTACCAATTAACGATTTTAGCCGCGTCAGCATTAAGGTAAGATATTAATGATTCCAAACACGTGTTAGAAGAATAAATTGTTGTGTCATCAGCATATAAAATACAAATAGAATGTTTAATGTGTTCTGGAAGGGCATTGATGCACACGAGACATAACATTGGTCCTAGTATTGAGCCTTGTGGAACCCCTATGTTAGTTTGGTATGAGAATGAGTATCAGAAATAGAGACATGTTTTCAATCATGTAAATAACTGCGAATTAAGGAAAGTGCTGGACCACGTACGCCAACAGCATTTAGTTTAGCAAAAGGTATGTGATGATTTAATGAATTGAAAGCTTTAGAAAAATCGATAAACAAGGTACCAGCCAATTTACCTGAGTCAGCAGCTGTTTTAAGATGATCAATTAAAGAAATGAGCGCTAATTCAATTGAGTAACCAAATCAAAAGCCAAATTGATTAGATGACAGAATACTGAGCTTTGTGAAACAGTTAGTTTAACGTACTATGAAATTACCTTGCTGAAAATGATAAAATAGATATAGGGTGGTAGTTTAATAACAAATTTTTGCTACCCGTTCTGAAAACGGGAATAACTTTGGCGTTCTTTAAGAAGCTAGGAAAGATGCCAGTTTTGAAAATTAGATTTATTATGTGTGAGAGTGTGTCACTGATAAGAGGAGCTATAAGCTTTACATGAGATGAGTTAAAGTTATCTAAACCAGCTCCCGTGTTTTTTCAGCTTTCAGTGCAGGTCATGTGCACTTCTGGGGAAACTGGACAGAGAAAAAACCAGTGTGGCAAATGATGATAAGCCTTGTAGATGTGAACTGAGAGATGTGGCTGGCTGGGACAAAATGAATCGACAAAGGTGATAGCAATGGCTAAAGGATTATTAAGGGTTTGTTCACCAACTTCAATAGCAGTTATGGCGGGGTTTGGCGATGTTTGGCGATGTTCTATCTAAAAACTCAATAATTTTCCACTGTTTTTTAGAATCGTTGCCAGCATGGTCAATTTCCTTTTCATAATACTCTTATTTAGCGTTTTTAAGAAGCCTACTCAAAATATTTGAGTAGCACTTGTAACGAGCCACCAGGGTCATATTAAATGGCTTCTTTTTTTGTTTTTTTATAAAGATCATCTTCTCTGTGCACGCATTTGAGAAGATTGTCAGTCATCCACGGACAACGAAGTAAAGCGAACCTTTTCTTACTCGTGGTTATTGTGGTTGATTCGGAAGTAGTGTTAGAAATTAGATTACGGAACAATTCGAAGGCAATTACTGGATTTTTTTGCGACGTAAGTGGGTTCCAATTAACATCGGCGATTTTCCTAACAAATGAAGTTTTGTCTATATTTTTTCTTTGAACATGCATGGCCTGAATAATCATATTGCAATTTATATGCACGGATATTGGATAATGATCAGTTAATGAAACTTCAATGACACCAGATCCAGGAGTAATCATGAGGTTCGACAATGCGTGGTGAATTAGTGTATCCGGACCATTAATATTCCGCCGAGTAGGTACAGTTACAAGTGATTTGAGGCCATGTCCGTTCAAGGTATCTGTATAAGTAGTGTGTGATGAACTGTGAACATCTAAAAGGTTAATATTGATGTCACACATAATAATGATGTTTTTATGTTCTAGCGATAGCGTGTTCAAAACATGGTTTAGTTTTAAACAAAACTCAGTAATGGATGACGAAGGCGATCAATATAATATAATATATATAATATAATATACATAATATATTATATATAATATAATGTGAATATAATATATAATATATTATTACAATATTACGATACCCAAAAGACGAGCCCCCGCGAGAACGAAGACGAAATGGGTCGGTGCCTTTGGCGCGAGCGAATGTCGGCCTGGCGCTCTGGCTCCAGTCAAGTGTAAATAGCCTGTAAATAGCCTCTTTCGTCTGTGTCTTTCTACACGTAACATTCTGGTGGAAGTGAGCGATCCCCTTCCTCGCCACGGAACTCCGGAGTGGTCGGTGCATCGAGCTTGTCTCCATGATTCCGTGACGAGCCCGCTTTTGCAACTCGGCTGGTCCGACTCTGCTCCAATTGTCACGGTCACCCAACATCACGACCCTGGTGTGTTCTCTGGCCTGGAGGGACAGGACGTTGACGAATGGATCAAGCTATATGAACATGCCAGTGCTAATAACAGGTGGGACCCAACTATTGTGCTCGCCAATGTCATCTTATACCTCGTCAGCACCCCACGCGTGTGGTACCAGATGCATGACGACGCGATAACCAGTTGGGACAGTTTCAAAGAAAAGCAATGGGAACTGTTCGGCGACCCCATTGGCCGCAAGGTTACCGCAAGAAAGGCTTTTGTGTCTTGTGTTCAGACATCTACAGACCCGTACGTTTCATACATCCTCGATGTCTTGGCTCTATGCCGCAAAGCTGACGATGTTACCTCTGAAGCAGATAAAGTGTCACACGTTCTAAAAGGCATCGCCGACGATGCTTTCAATTTGCTTGTTTTCGGCAACGTCTCGACAATCGACGCCATCATTAAAGAATGCCGTTGCCTTGAACAAGCTAAGAGCCGCCGTATCACACACCACATCACGCGGCTACCCAACACTGCTGCTATGTCGACATGTGAGGGTCGGCCGTGTCAG
Organism: Dermacentor andersoni; assembly: GCF_023375885.2. Taxonomy (NCBI): domain Eukaryota; kingdom Metazoa; phylum Arthropoda; class Arachnida; order Ixodida; family Ixodidae; genus Dermacentor; species Dermacentor andersoni. Next base: position 11,682,232 of record NC_092814.1, read on the forward strand.
GCCACCACCTGTGACGACGTCACCCGTATTGTTCGCCGCGAGCTCAAGGCCGCCTGTTTGCCAGCTTTCTCCGCGACGCCTCCCGAGCCGCCAGCAACCACGATTGCCATGATTCAGGCTGTAGTCAAACAGGAATTTGAGAACATGGATCTGAACTCCGTGTGTTCAACATCTCAATCCAGCATTTCCCAGTTCTCTACTGGCCCTCCTCGTCCCTCGACAGTCCTTTTCTACCACATCTCACCGCAACCCGTACGAATGGCGTACCCCTGATGACCGACCAATCTGCTTCCACTGCTGTCGCATCGGCCACGTCGCTCGTCACTGCTGCAACCGATGGCCACCGCCTTCTCGGACATACGCCGCCACAGATTCCCGCACCTTTGGAGCTTCTGTTCCCTATGCCACCTGCCATGAACCCACTGCCGCTGATGCCCCTGCTCCGAACCTTCGCTACAGCCGCTCGCCTTCACCTCGACGCCATTAGTCTCGTTCGCCCCATCCCCGCCGCTTCTTTTCGCCGCCTATCGCCTCCCGGACCCAGCCGGAAAACTAGGCACTGCAGCTTCTGGAGGTGAAGCTGCATTGTCGACCCTGCCCTCAAATCCTCTGCTCACGTTACATACGAACCAAAACCTCCTTGACGTTGATGACTATCCTGTCACTGCACTCATCGATACAGGCGCACATCTTTCTATTATGAGTGCTGCCTTCTGACGACGACTCAAAAGGCTCCTCACCCCAGCGTCATCACGCGTCATCCGCATTGCGGATGGCGGTACTGTGCCTATCGTCGGCATGTGTACGGCACGTGTCAGCATTGCCGGCCGCCACACTCCTGCCCTCTTCACCGTGATTGCTCATTGCCCCCACTACCTAATTCTCGGCCTCGACTTTCTCTCCGTGCATTCTGCCCTTATTGGCTGCTCTGCCAGTACCCTTCCCCTTGCCTTGAGTTGCCGATTCTCGCAGAACCTTCTGACGCCCCCCAGTGTCGCTTATGCCCCACCGGCTTTCTTCGCCTGCCACCAAAGTCAATAGCCTTTATTGAACTGTTGTCTTCCCCACCATTTCCTGATGGCGAGTACCTCGTCACTCCTCTGCCCGACATTCCACTACATTATGACGTTACCATGCCTCACACTATACTCACTATTACTGTGAACCGCACTCGCATACCTGTCTTTAACTTCGGATTGGCTAAGCAAATTCTACCACAAGGTATTTGCCTTGCCAACGTTGATTGTCTCGGCGACCATCATGTGGCAGCGTTATAAACCGATGGTTCTGGCGAGCTTCGCTGGCCCCTCGTGCCAGCCTCGGGCGCCGATTCCAACATGAAAAAAATGGTTGCGACGGACCTGTCCTCTACTCGGGCTGAAGACGTTTGCCAAGTATTATCGTCCTACCGAGATATTTTCGGCTTCGACAATGGCCCTTTAGGCCAGAGCACGTAGTCAAGCATCGGATTCTTACTGGCGATGCTGCGCCTATTCACCGACGACCGTATCGAGTTTCTGCCTCAGAATGCCGAGTAATTCAAAGTGAAGTGAACAAAATGTTAGATAAAAACATTACTGAACCTTCTTCGAGTCCCTGGGCGTCACCTGTGGTGTTGGTTTAGAAGAAGGATGGCACATGGCGCTTCTGTGTAGACTACCGTCATCTGAACAACATTACTAAGAAGGATGTCTACCCGCTCCCACGTATAGCCCTTGCCCTTTCTGTACGACGTTACATCGCTGCTTGTGAACTTTGCCAACGACTCAAGAAGCCTTCTCAGCTCCCGTCTGGTTACCTGCAGCCGCTCGACATCTCTGCCGAGCCCTTCCATCGTGTTGGCTTAGACCTTCTCGGCCCATTTCCAGAATCTACATCAGGAAACAAGTGAAATAGAAATCCAATGTGTACCCAACTTTTCAGCTAGAAAAATGGGAAAAGGTGTAATATGTGTTGTACAATGGCGACCGGTTTTCTAAAGTCAGCTTCACTCCACAATATTTAATGTCAGCTTTGCTGCAGTGCATTCGTGCTATGTGGTAAAGCATACAAATGGTGTGGAAGCGGCTTTGGTTTTGTATTCAATTGTGCCATGCTGGCAGCAGGGTGTCTACCAACTGGGAATTCTCAGGGATTTTGAATAGTCTGGAAAAAAGTAGGGAAAACTTAGGGAAATTTGTGCTTCAGTCAGGGAAAATTAGCTGTCATTTTATTGAAAGGGAACGATAGTCGCCCTACTGCTGGCTCAAGTAAAAGAGAGGAAAAGTAACGAATTGTCGTTGATGCCGTCTTGTCAGCTGGAGGAGTTGCCAGTGTACAGTCAACGACCGATTTTCCGTACGGCCGTTTTTTTGTGAAATGCCCGATAGTGCGGACGATCTCGCGGGACCACCACATGCCCCATAGTGTTAATATATGAGAATGTCTGTAATTTCGGACGCAAGAACCCTTTGCTGTCGCAAGAACCCTTCGCTGTCTGATTTTCCAGGGTTTTTGCCGTGACCGCAGGTCCGAAACGGCATTAATCAAAGCCACCATCGCTGCTGTTTTGATTACCTGGCCGCCTCAAACCGGCGCTCTCGCACACATATCCGCTGGCAGCCATAGCCACCACTGCGGCAACGCTAGGCTTAGCTGCTTCGATGTTTGCCATTAAGGTTCTTGCCGTTGGGTGCCGTGTTTTTCATTGAAAGAATTCGCCGTTGTCAGTAATGGCACCGACTCTGCCTCTGTAATCCTCGCGATTGGCTTCGAAGCTTAGAAAGCATGGCACATTGCACAATGCCGGTTTCCGAAAGGCAGCTTCGCTTCAGCATTGGGATATTACACAATGAAGCGTACGTGAAGTATTGCGGCGAAGCTTAACCAGTGTGGGAAAGGGCAATTGTCATCACGGCCGACTCAGTACGTATTCCATAATTATGCATGTGTCCAACCGCCATCTCCTGTTACAGTAAGAGCACTGATATGCCTAATAAGTGTACTAGCAGGCCTTCAGAGCTTTTTTGGACGTGCCTGTGAGGATTTGAGCCCTTAAGGGCCATAAAAGACATGCATTCATTTTTTCGGACTGCCCGATTTGATTTTTTGGACGTTTTTGTGGCCCTTAAGGAGTACGAAAAATCGGACATTGACTGTATAACTGACCAAGAAGGTGCTTCAAGTGGTCTGTGGGGCAAACGCTGTGGCAGAACGACGACAAGAACAGCAATGACCGTCGCATTGAGGAATGATCAGGAAAGAACTGTGCCGCCTCCTATTTGAAGGAGCTTAAGCTCAAAAAGTGAAGTGTTGGCTGACGCAAAGATGACCCTCATCCAAACCAAAATAAGTTCTTGAAAGCAGTGAAACACAAAACGGAAGCAATGTGCATGGGCTAAAAGCATATGATGACAGTTAAGGTTGACTTTTCAACTGCTGAGAAAATCTCACTTGTGGCAAAGTTCGGGCCTAATACCAATGATCTTGCTATCACTTGATAGAAATAGCTGATTTTCGAAAATATTTGCTTCTGTATGCATCTCTCTTTATTTGTATTTGAAAATGTTCGACTCGATTTACAATGGACTTCATCATTTTTCTGTTTTGAAGTTATCTTATTTTCTGTGCATTTTATTATCCCCTACCTTCAGTTTTCTATTTTGAATAAGATAAACGCTACTCCTTACTATTCAAACTGGATTAACTTCTTTTTTTTATATGCTTACTCTAGAGTGACAGCATTGGGCGACATGGTGTCAGCCTATCTTGACATAAAATAAAGTTCTTTGTCGCTCAGAGAAAACCTGGAGAACTCAGGGAAATTGAAAATGTGAACTTGGTAGACACCCCGAGGCAGTTTCTGGCCCAATTTTCTTGAAAAAAAAAAAAGTACACATAACATAATCAGACATTGCGACATAAAGCCAACAGACAATGAAGCCACAGAAAGCATAGGGGAAATTAACTCTGGTGATATTTGAAATGTATAAAATAATGAAAAAAAGGGAAATGAAAATGGAAAATAACCGGTTGCTGTTGGGAGCTCGGGATGCGGAGGTTGTGGGTTCAGCTCCCACCGGCACCAAGTTATCTTTTCATCTATCTTCATTTCCCTTTTGATTATTTTCTACAATTTCAACCTGAGCTAATTTCTCCCATGCTTTCCATGGCTTCTTTGTCTGTTGGCTTTATGTGGTCATGATTAACAAAAATCAAGCTCCTTGGTTTCTCTTCTTCTCTCATTCATTCATATCAAGGGTCTAGAATCTGGCAGCCGTGATGTTATTAGGTATAGCATACGAGGGTTTCTTTTAGCCACGTGCCTGCTCTCCTAAGTTCATGTGTTACGTGACGCCATCGGGCAGTAAAGGATGTTTCACATCTGCCCACCATGGCTCTGAGTGGCATTGGCTAACACTCCCAGGGCTAGATGTAGTATCATGAATACATAAATATCATGTTTAGTGCGAAGCGGCACAAACCCAAGGGCCCATTAAAGATAATAGTTTCAGAAGCCGGGTCATGGCAAAAAAAGTTTGCTCTTTTCTTGCGGGAAAAACTCAGAATTATTCATATTGACAACCCATTTTTGGTTAAAAGCTCTGAAGAAATCATAGATTTCCTGAAAGAAAATTCTGGCAAAAGCATATAAGCTTGCTCCTTTGACATAAAGGACTTGTACTACTCCTTGCCTCAAAAGAAACTAATAGCATGCGTAGAAGAGTGCATCGACGAGTATGACGTGGTTGCATTTCAAAATTCAGCCGGTTTATTGGTTCAGGCTTTTTTAGATGCTTAATAATTGCTACCTTCACTCGATGTATGTAGCATGGAATGACTAAATATTCATTCACAAGCAGGGTGTCTGCATCGGTTCATGTTTGGCACCTATACTAAGTGACATTTACTAGCCAACCATAACAAAGACCTGTCACATACCTTGTCGGAACACAGGGTGGTTAAAGTTGTGAGGTACATTGATGACTTTCTAGTCGTTTTCGAACCAGATGCACATTCTACAGTAGACAAGCTTTACGAAGTTTTTTCTGCAGGCCTTAGGCCACTTACTCTCACGCTTGAGGAGCAAACTGATAACATGCTGCGTTTCTTAGATATTCAGCTCGAGTTCATGGAACGGCACACATGTTGGGAGTATAAACCCAAGGCAGCCCCTGTTGCCATATCGGCCCGCCCACTCGATGCTCGTCAAGGAGCATTGCCAACTTGTGCTTTGGAAATGCCTTAAAGAAATCTTGCCACCATAAGATCTATATGAGTCTTATGGATCAGTCGGGAAGGTTGTCAGCAACAGGGTTTCTGGAGTAAGTGCAGGTTTCAGTCATAGAAGGGCTGCTAAATATATGCGTGTCAGACAGCACAGCTCGGGACGTGGCAAATCAACGGACGGAACGCAGAGGGAAGGTAGCACTACTGGCCTATCTGCAAAAAACGGCACATAGGCTTAAAAAATGGCTAGCCATGTGAACACAAAAGTGGTCTTTTCAGCGCCAGAAAAACTTGCGAAAATATGTCGGTTAACGGACTCGTATTGTAAGCCAGCTGTCGGATGCTCTATGAATCATCGTAAAGCACCAGTGGGTTGCATAGAAGCTGTTGTTCACAAGCTTTCGCTGTCCTGTGGGAAAAAAAAATACATCGGACAGACGGGAAGGTGTCTTAATGACCGGTTAACAGAACATAGTCTAAATGGGAGAAATAAGCAATACAGTCATCTGTGAACTCACTGTCAGGAATGCAGCTGTGCGCCGGTTTATGGATCCTGCCGTGTTCGTGTGAAGCACTCAGATAAAGATGTGCGAGAGATTACTGAAGCTCAGGCTATCTGTCGGAATAGTGATACGTGTGTTAGCGCCCCTTCAGTCGACTTGTCAGATAAGGAGACGGGTTTTTTGAATGGTTAAAAATTTTGGTGATGGGGTGCCACTGTGCATGGGTTAAATAGGTGGTTGTTTCTTGAAAATAAAGTTGTTGAAGTTAGCACATTGTGGTGTCGTCTCCCTTCTGTCCTTGTTCGCTGGCGCTAAATATGCTTTTAATGTCAGTTTACCAATACACCCAACAAATGGCAGTGCCATAAATACCCGCCCAAGATAGTGGCCAGAGTGATCTTCATCACCGTAGCACAATTGGTAGTGCAACATACGAGTAATGCTGAGTGTCTGGGTTCGACCCCCAGTGGCAGCCAGTCATCTTTTTGTCCACTTTCATTTCCCTTTTTTTCTTTTTCATCATTTTGCACATTTCAATTTCAACCACAGCTAATTTCCCTTGTGCTTTCCTTGGCTTCATTGTCTCTGGGCTTAATGGGGTCATGATTAACAAAAATAGAGCCCCTTGGTTTCCCTTCTCTCGTAATCGGACATTGTGAGCTATGGTTATTGCTTGAAAATCTTCCTTGGGCAGGTTGAAAATAGGTGTTTTTGATGGCAGATGACTTGTGTTCAACACATTCACTGTCCCCTAAGCTCTGCCAAGACAAACGCTGCCACTAAAGGGGTTGCTATTGGGGTCACCATAGGGGTCAGGCGCATTCATGTTTACTGGTCAAGTTCTAATTATCCTGCAAAGGCCAATTTTAAGATTGAAATAATGAAAGTTTTGGCGCTGTTGTGACCGGGAGTCCGAGGATGTGAGATATCCATTCACTGTGGGAGAGTGAGGGAATTTGAGGCCAGAACAGATATCCAAGACGTTTTAAACACACACACGTTTATATTACATTATGTATACAAATGATGCAGAAATACTGTAGATGAGCTGATCACGTTCAAGTTCCAGCTGCCGATCTGCGCCACCAAGCATCAGTCTGCTCTTTTTAACCCCTCCGTCAACCTGGTCCCATTGCCTTTCCCAATCCAGCGTCAGGAGATGGTTGACATCATGCTCCACCATTCCAGAGGTTGGTAGCCATTTTCCTCTAAGAAGAGCTTGCTCAAGAACACGGACATCACTGTGCACGAAAAGGGAAAGGGGGAAGTACAGTGATCCTGTCTACGGCGTGGACTTGGCAGTTTGGGCTGATGTCAGATACTTGTTTTAAGCCGCTGGACTTGATTGGAGAGGCTGCTGGACATCGAGTGGTGGCAAGAGCGAACGACCGCATTTCTAAGGGCCCCTAGGGCGATGGAGTGCTTCACCACTTTAGAATGGTTGGATGTGTAGAGGAGAAGGTGTTTTTTGGAATGCGGGGCATACATCCAACACGTGTGCCCTTCCTGGAGGTGTAGTGCAAGGTCTAGGAAGCGGATTTGGCCGCTTCCTAGACCTGCGGTCGTTAGAAATGCGGTCGTTCGCTCTTGCCACGACTCGATGTCCAGCAGCCTCTCCAATCAAGTCCAGCGGCTTAAAACAAGTGACTATCCTTAACAGCTGCTGTCATCCTTGGCGGAAGTTTTATTGCAAGAGGCTCGTTCCCCCAAGAAACAGCACGAAGTGGGTGATGTATTAACCAAGACTGTTGCGATCCCGTATATACATGGTGTGTCCCATCGCATCAAGAAAGCCGCAGGCCGGGCTGGTATAAAGGTTGTGTTCACTGCGCCTAACAAGTTGGGAAGGATGTGCAAAAAAAAAAAAAAATCATCGAAAGCCGGAGAACACCTGGACCATGCAATAAGCAACATGTCGCCAAGCCTGTAGATTGCAGTACCAATGTAGTGTATTCCATTCCCACCTCTTGCGGCTGCACTTACATAGGGCAAACAGGATGCTGTATCAATGAGCGTTTGCGTGAGCATGCGCACTGTGTCAAGATTAAGACTGGCAGTAATCTGGCTGTTCATTGTGCCAAGTGTGGCTGTTCTCCACTCCTTGACGACACACGTGTGTTGAAAAGGTACAGCAATCAGATGACCAGAGAAATCTTTGAGGCATTTTCAATGTGTCAGTTAGGAGCCACCTGTGTTAGTTCCCCTTCCATAGCACTTTGTGATAAAGAACTTAAGTTCCTTAGAAGTTAAGCAGTTTGGCCTGTGTCCACCGTGTTATGGTTTCTTTTATATTGTTTAATGTTGACGCATGCGCAGCAGTAGTTGACCGACGATGACTCGCCTTCCCCTCCCCTTCTTTCACTCTCCTTATGCCTGTTGCAAATTGTACTAGTGAGGGTTAACCTGCTGTAATCCACACCAATAATTTTCCATCACTCCTGGCTCCCCATCAACTTTCGTGTCTTACAAGCCTCTTCAAGTAAGGCTTGTATCTTTCACATTCTCAAATTACTAGCTAATTCTCTTTTGTCATGTAACAGAAAAGAAATAAAAAAGGCATCAACATTTGTTGGTGTTGCCACTGTTTTACAAAAACACAAGGGTCAAGTATCTTCATTGTTCATAATGACTGTAGACAAACAAATTATCAAAGCATTGACTAATAATTTGGAAAAAGAACTTGTTAATCTCCCCTGCTTTTCTTCTTGCACTACTTTTCTGCATTTTGAGGTTGGAATACCTTTAGAAGTGGTTTTACTTTTCATGCAGAAATGCCATTAAAGTGTCTGTTGTACCATTGTTTTCTTTGCATAATACTTACCTGTTTGCATTCATTCAGCTATTGTAATTTAGGGTTGATATAATAAAATACACGTGTCTATAGAAAGAAAAAATTGCTGTTCAAGAACTCAAGTTAAGGTTGTTGTGTGCAGTGATAAATTTAGACAAATTAAAGTGTGCACGTGCTACAAGTTCACTTTGGCATGACTAAATTAACAGAGGTGGCATGTCTACTGTGTTCAAGTAATATATGTTGCACCTATGTTTAAAAAATGATTGCAGGGCAAAAAGAAATTTTCATTGTCGAAAATGCATACTTACAGTTGGTTTGTAAGGAGAGATTGAGTAAACATGACTGCGGGAATGGGTACCAAAGTTTACCTTGGCAATGCTTTACCGTATTTGATTGCATTGTTTCTTTTTATTTATTTCTTGTACTCAGTGGCTGAACTCTCGAACATTGGCAGCCTTAGATACATCAGAGAATCTGCACGTGCTTGATGTAAGATCACAGGAGGAACTTGAGGTAAGTGCAGTAATTGTTTTTCTTTTTTTATTGCAGTTAAAGATTGCGCTTTTATGGCTTTCAGATGGGGGGCTCTTATATTCAAGCAGGTTCTATATCTTTAAAAGTGTGGAATGCATCTAAGCTCTTAGCGCTTTTTCCAGGTCAGACCTGTAGTACCAGCTTGGCTGGATTTTGAGTTTCGTGACACTACTGTGTTGGCGCATTCACTTGACTACTGCCATTGTACAGAAGGCAATGTACAACGGTGAAGGGCAATATCTGCCACTCACTTTTAGTTATTTCTAGGAATAATCCTGAAAATAAAAGTGACATTAAGAGATAATTTGAATTCGTTTAAAAATCTGCGTACTGAGAAGTTTGAAAAATAAAGCACACCCTTCTGTTGCACATACACTTAATGAAGCCCTTTAGTCTTGCCCATGTAAACACGGTGGATGATGACAAGTGAGGGCCAAAACTAATGCTTTGCTTCGTGTAATGTCGAACCAAAGGGGTGACTCTTGTTCGGAGTGTAGGTGTGCGAGCAGTAATTTTTGAGACCGAATCAAATAGCGCCAAAATTGAATTGAATCAAATATGGAATAATAGCCTTTTTGACCATCATTATAAAACAATGTTGGCATCCCAGTATTTGATACAGTTTCAAGTTGTCCTAATACTGCCCATTATGAATCATGCTTTAAACAAACAACCAAGTTTCTTTGGAGCATGTATGGTCGTCATTAGCAGAATGAAGGTTTAACCCATTGAGTCGATTTCGCCATATGCGACCGCCCAGGGTCGATTTTTTTTATTGCAGATTCCATTTCTTCTTCGGGACTTATTTCGAAAAACATTTACTGTAATATTTTTAGGGTGACCGTAAAATGAGAAAAAGCTATTTTGAGTTGGTATATATGTACTCTTCATTTATTTATTTATTTTATTTCGGATACTTTCCTGGCCCGAAGGCATTACAGAAAGGAGTGGTAAGTGAGAAAAAAAAAGTACATAATTATACAATAATAGGTATTACAAAACGGCAGAAAATACAGCAGTCTTGAAATTGCCAACGTCAGAAATGGCAGCGATGGAGGGAGGAAGGTCGTTCCAGTCGGCGCTGGTTTTAGGAATAAAAGAACTATGACACATCTTTGTTTTAAAATATGGAACACCAACTTTAAACATGTGATCGAAACGGGATGAAATGTATGAAGGGCGAGTAATAAGATGATCCTTTAATACTGGGTTGTGGTGATACAGCCTGTGGAAAAGACACAGTCTAAAATATTTACGGCGCAATGAAAGCTCCGGTAATGTAAGTGTGTTTTTCATGGAAGTAATGCTGGCGTAACGGGAATAGTTAGATAAGATGAAACGTGCTGCGCGATTCTGGATGGATTCTAGAGTGTTTATCAGTGTGATTTGATGGGGATCCCATACGGTGGATGCATATTCTAGCTTTGGTCGCACTAATGTTTTGTAGAGGGTAAGCTTTATCGGCATAGACGCAGCAGAGAAATTTCGACGCAAGTATCCAAGAACCCGGTTAGCGTTATTAGTGACGTGTTTGATGTGCGTATGCCATGATAAGTTACGTGAAATATGGACACCTAGGTATTTGTACGAGTTGACGGATTCAAGAGAAGTATCGTGAAGTAAGTAAACACGCGTATTGTCAGTGTTAGTACGGCTCGATACATGCATTGTTTTACATTTATTAACGTTTAGTCGCATGAGCCATTTATCGCACCAGTTGGATATGCTTCTAAGATCGTCTTGAAGCTTATCAGAATCAGTGGGGTTAGTTATTTTGCGATAAATGACGCAGTCATCTGTGAAAAGCCTGATAGATGAATGGGAAATGCATTTAGGAAGGTCGTTTATGTGAATCAGGAAAAGCAGGGGTCCCAGTACCGATCCCTGTGGTACACCCGATGTTACGGAAGTGCGAGAGGATGAACATTCATTAGCTGAAACGTACTGAGTTCGATTAGACAGAAAGCTTTTAATCCAGTTTAGTACATTAGGGTCAATGTTAAGCATGCTAAGTTTAAGAATGAGAAGATCATGTGAAACAGTGTCGAAAGCTTTTGCAAAGTCCAAAAACACGCAGTCTACATCGAAGCCCATATCAGTATGGGTAAATAGGTCATTAGTAAAACATATGAGTTGCGTTTCACATGAAAATGTTTTCCTGAAACCGTGTTGTTCATTCGAAAAGAAGAAATTAGACTCAAGGAAATCAATAAGATGAGAATGTATAATATGCTCCAATATTTTGCATGGTATACTTGTCAGTGATATAGGACGATAGTTATCGGGGGAATGCGTGTTACCTGATTTAGGGACCAGAACAACCTTGCCAACCTTCCAATCGCTTGGAAGAACTGAGGAACCTAGAGACTGGGAAAAGAGCATCGAAAGCATAATGGAAGAATATGGTTCAGTAATTTTAAGCATTTTACAGTTAATTGAGTCTTCACCTGATGAAGAAGATATTTTCAGGTTTTCAATGAACTTTTGTATGCCGACCCAATCTATATAAATGGAGTTCATTGGTAAATAGGAGCATTTAGTTACCGACGGTAGAATGGCAGGAGCACATTTGTGAAAGACGGAAGCAAATACATCATTCAAAACGGAACAGCACTGGTTCGGAGGGATCGCGACATTGTCAGAACGGGCTAGTTGGATTGTTTTGCTTTCTTTGCCACCAACAATATTCCAGAATTTACGTGGATTAGGCTGTAAAAGTGATGGGAGGGTGTTATCGAAAATATCTTTTTTGCATTTGTAATAGCGATAATATATTCTGCGTGAATGCAATGATATGCTGCCCAGCGTTCGGGAAGGTTAGTTGCTTTGGCGCGACGAAAAATACGTTTCGTTTTGTTGCGCAGACGGCGCAGAATTCCAGTAAACCATGGCGAGGAAGGACTCGAAACAATCTTTCTTTTAGGTGCATAGCGATCCATTAGTGTTAGCAGTTTGTTCTTGTACAATGACCAGTTCTCTTCAACGGTACGTTCAAAAAAGTTGTCTGTGTAGTCAGTAATGAATGATTCTAGTTCATTTAAAATGGATGTGGTATCGGCGGCATTGTAATCACATATAGTTTTAACGGTGTTCTTCGAGCGAACTTTCTTCTTAAGTGTCAAGTGGAGAAGCGAGTGGTCACTTATTCCTTTAAGGTATGTTGGAGGAGAAACCAAATCTGGAGCTGTTGTAAAAAAGAGGTCTAAAGTATTAGACGAAGTGCTGGTAGTGCGTGTGGGTTCATGAATCAGCTGAGTTAGATTAAAATCAGCGCAGATGTCTAAAAAATGGGTGCACTCGGAAGATGACTGCTTAAGGGAGGGAACACCGTTTTGCCACACTATGTTTGGAAAATTGAAATCACCTAGTAAGAACAAATGTGATTTTGGGTATCGAACAACTAATTTGTTAAGGACATCATGAAGGTCAGTGCAGAAATTGGTAGTGGAGGATGGGGACCTATAACACGCGCAAAAGATGAGGTCGCCAGTGGGAAAAGCAACACGAGTGCAAACTATTTCTAATGGTGAGTCAATGGAGATAGTCAAGGAATGGATAGCAGAGCTCACGGCAATCAGTACACCTCCGCCCGTACGGAAATCGCGATCGTACCTGTAAAAGTTATATGTTTTTTGACAGTCTAGTATTTCACTATCTTTAATTTTTGCTGAAAGCCATGTTTCGGTGAGCACAACTATATCAGCTGAGCATGCGTCGATATGTGATGACAGTGATGTGCGTTTGTTGGCGATACTTCGGACATTTGTAAAAAGAAGTGATAAGGAGTTTGCTTGCTTTGGAAGACGAGATAGCTATGCTGCACCCAAATGTGAAGATTGTGGACCCGATGGTTTGTTGTTTGTTGGGGTAATCGCGCTCCTAGCTGGTCCGATCTCGCATACTTCATCTGTAGCTGCGCAATAAACGTAACATTTTTTACCTATGATTAGTTTGTTATGTCGCAAAGAAAAAGACTGGCCGCTGGCCTTGCCAAAGTCATTTAGTGCTTTCCGCGATTGACGAGTGGCTTTGCAAAAGTCTTCGCCGACTGAAATACCATCGGCTTTAAACTTCGCTTTTTGCGAGAGTATATGGTCTCTCATCTTGGAAGACACAAACTTAGCTATAACAGGCCGTGTCTTGCCGACAACGTATGTGCCTAGCCTATGAGCCCTATGGATTGCGGCTTCCGAGGGAGTCATGTTGAGACAATTTCTAAGAAAGTGATGGATCTGGACTTCTGATTGAGCCCACGTTTCTGATACGTTGTCCGAGATACCATAGAAGATCAAGTTGTCGCGTCTTGAATGGTCCTCCAGAACGTCTAGTCTTGACGCGAGCGCAGCGCTTTCATTTGAAACTGCTTCATGGACTGTGGTAGTAATATCACTTCCTGAAGGCATATTTTCAAAAGACTCAACCGCAGCTTCCACGGCAGTCACTCTATTGGAAAGGTCTGAAACGGTCTCAGTAAGGTTTTCTTGGTTAGCCTTTAGTTCAGCTATGGCATTCATCATCTCGGCATGTCGCGTGTCAAATTTTAACGACAAAGCAGCTATGGCGGCCATAACTTCGTTGTGCTTATGTTGAGCTTCAGTATGGGGACCAGGGTTTAATTCTACATCCCCGGAAAGTAAGAGCAACATAGCAACAGAGACACAATCACTCAGAGTGGCAGCCAGCACTTGTGGGCAAGGGAAGAGCAGCAAACCGACATTGTTTGTACGTTTACAAAAAAGCGATTCAGACTGACTAACCTGCACAAGAAAGCAGAAAGGAGAGCTTAGCAGCGACCGCATGGTAGCTGCTCTCCCGTGCCCACTGGAAGCGCCTTGCTGATGCCAGTTGCTTAAATCTGAGCGCTGCAGTGCTGCCGCTGGCGGCAGTGTCCGTGTCCCACTTGATACCGGCGTGAAGATGATGACGTCTTCCATGCTCAGATAATCAAGGCTGTTGTCAGCTGCTTGGGGCGGTGGATCCAGCAGGAAATTCGATAGAGATGTAGACGTAGCACACGTGCTAGACAGTGACAACGATGAGCCGAAAACAGCAATCTGCACAAGAAAGCAGAAAGGAGAGCTTAGCAGCGACCGCATGGTAGCTGCTCTCCCGTGCCCACTGGAAGCGCCTTGCTGATGCCAGTTGCTTAAATCTGAGCGCTGCAGTGCTGCCGCTGGCGGCAGTGTCCGTGTCCCACTTGATACCGGCGTGAAGATGATGACGTCTTCCATGCTCAGATAATCAAGGCTGTTGTCAGCTGCTTGTGGCGGTGGATCCAGCAGGAAATTCGATAGAGATGTAGACGTAGCACACGTGCTAGACGGTGACAACGATGAGCCGAAAACAGCAATCAGCACAAGAAAGCAGAAAGGAGAGCTTAGCAGCGACCGCATGGTAGCTGCTCTCTCGTGCCCACTGAGCTGTTGTTATTCATGAATAACAACAATAAAAAAGGAAATAAACTTGTAAGAATTAAAAATTTGATGCATTGTTTTACACATAGTTCAAGGCTGAAATGCGCACGCAAGAATATTTCGCAAGACTCAAATGTTCCTGCTCTTACACTAATGTGTACATCCATAGCGTGATAGAATTGTGGGCCTGTCGGAGTTGTCCAGCTCATCATTTGCGCATTTTTCTCTTGTCAGATGTACGTTGTAGTACCATCTTACGGGCGCTTTATTTCGGTGTTCATCGAACCCGCCAGCATGGTACCGCTGAGTTTGCCGTAGGAGGATGTCACATTTTAGGATTAACGGTAGGCTTTTTGGATGTTTATGGGTGATAGCGGGACTTTGCAAAAGAGCTGCTGTGATCAGAATTGCACGTGGTGCATAGTTAAGAATGGTATTAGTGAATGAGGTCAAATGTCATACACCGTGAGAGCCAGCACTTCGATGGGTGCCGCCATGTTCATTGACACAAAACTTTTGCATTGAGCTTAGATCACTGCGCTATTTCAGTGGAGTAGCGTCGTTGATGCAAACACAAAACCCTATTTGCATCTCGCGCATGTGCAGTGGCACTGACACTTTTTTGCCTGCAGAACCTTTGCGGCGCCTATTCAAAAACTTCCTAATGTACATGGCATGACATGAGTATATTGCATGATGTCATGTTTAGTACAGGTGCATGTACTCGATCGGTCTTGTCTTGCAGTGAGCCTTTGCCCACAACCCATGACTGTCACACTGTGTGGCATTCGGGGTTAATAAACACGCATTTGTCGATGATCTGTCTGTGGTGCTGCCTTCTCTGCGCCATATTGACGAACCCGGCCGTAGCGCCCTTTGCGTCATGGTATGAAGGAGCGTCGTGTCCTTTCTTGAATGCACTTGCAGGGTGAGGTCACACAAGCCTGTCTCCACGACATATAGGCTATATCAGTTGAAATTTGCATGTTACAGTGAACTCTTACTTGAGTGAACTTCAAGGGACCGAAGGAATAGTTCACTTAACTGAAAGTTCACTAAACTGAATATTCACTAGACCAACATAAGACGTGGCATACAGAGTCAAAAGTTTGAAGTGCAATTCATGGAGCAAAAGACATGGCATTCATAGTGTTAGAAATGTGTGAAATGGAATTTGTACATATCAATGAAAAACACACCACGTGGGTCGTTTGTGTGCGCACGCGGAACCGACGAGACTGGAAAGAAAGAGATGACGACCATGCTACGACTAGCCGGTCGCAAAAAAACACACACCACGTGGTTTGTGGTGTGACAGATCGCTGCTTTGCTCTGGCGGCTTTGTAAGCGCCAGCGATTTTACTTTGTTCATGGTCTCCGAGATTACATGCTTGCTCGTTTTGTGCGGGCGATCTCGGAGGCCATGCCTCGTTGCCGTTCATTGTCCACGCCGCCGCTTTGCCCCAGGGGCACGGTAGCGCCGGTGACGTTACATTGCCGCTGGAGCAGCGGTTTGATGAGGGCAGGCATCGGTTGCGCCTGCAGTGCAGTGCAGTGCAAGCCTTGGTCCTCTGAGCGAGTTCGTTAAACTGAAATATTGACTGTTCCGAAGTTTGTTTAAGTGAAACATTTTTGCATAGTATGTATAAGAAAACTGCTGGGGATTTTTTGTTCGTTATTCGTTATTCTGAAATATTCGATAAACTGACGTTCGTACAACTGAGAGTTTACTCTATATAGACACGTGGTAGTGACGATAAACAACACTAGCAAAACTGTGAACGGCAAAACTAACTCTTTATTGGGCCACCTGTACCCAGAAAATTAGGCTACACTCAAGGCACAACGATAGCGGTGAACACACAATTCACTGTCTTCCTTTCTTCTGTCCCTTTTCAAGAAATGTATTTTGCGCCACAAAGTATACCTAGAAAAGCAATCGGAGGTTTCTGTGGCAGAAAAGTAAGGTGACTGCAAACAGCGGAGGTGTACAAAAAGTTCCCGATAGTGGTTCAGAAAGTTTGATGCTGGGAATTCTTTGTGTCGGTTTCTTTTCTTTCTTCTTTTTTTTGAAGATAGGTAGGACATCAGGCAAAATAAGATCAAGAGCTTGGTGGTGCAACCCACCACCCCATTTCAAAGGGGACCCTCATAGCATCCATCCATCCATCCATCCATCCATCCATCCATCCATCCATCCATCCATCCATCCATCCATCCATCCATCCATCCATCCATCCATCCATCCATCCATCCATCCATCCATCCATCCATCCATCCATCCATCCATCCATCCATCCATCCATCCATCCATCCATCCATCCATCCATCCATCCATCCATCCATCCATCCATCCATCCATCCATCCATCCATCCATCCATCCATCCATCCATCCATCCATCCATCCATCCATCCATCCATCCATCCATCCATCCATCCATCCATCCATCCATCCATCCATCCATCCATCCATCCATCCATCCATCCATCCATCCATCCATCCATCCATCCATCCATCCATCCATCCATCCATCCATCCATCCATCCATCCATCCATCCATCCATCCATCCATCCATCCATCCATCCATCCATCCATCCATCCATCCATCCATCCATCCATCCATCCATCCATCCATCCATCCATCCATCCATCCATCCATCCATCCATCCATCCATCCATCCATCCATCCATCCATCCATCCATCCATCCATCCATCCATCCATCCATCCATCCATCCATCCATCCATCCATCCATCCATCCATCCATCCATCCATCCATCCATCCATCCATCCATCCATCCATCCATCCATCCATCCATCCATCCATCCATCCATCCATCCATCCATCCATCCATCCATCCATCCATCCATCCATCCATCCATCCATCCATCCATCCATCCATCCATCCATCCATCCATCCATCCATCCATCCATCCATCCATCCATCCATCCATCCATCCATCCATCCATCCATCCATCCATCCATCCATCCATCCATCCATCCATCCATCCATCCATCCATCCATCCATCCATCCATCCATCCATCCATCCATCCATCCATCCATCCATCCATCCATCCATCCATCCATCCATCCATCCATCCATCCATCCATCCATCCATCCATCCATCCATCCATCCATCCATCCATCCATCCATCCATCCATCCATCCATCCATCCATCCATCCATCCATCCATCCATCCATCCATCCATCCATCCATCCATCCATCCATCCATCCATCCATCCATCCATCCATCCATCCATCCATCCATCCATCCATCCATCCATCCATCCATCCATCCATCCATCCATCCATCCATCCATCCATCCATCCATCCATCCATCCATCCATCCATCCATCCATCCATCCATCCATCCATCCATCCATCCATCCATCCATCCATCCATCCATCCATCCATCCATCCATCCATCCATCCATCCATCCATCCATCCATCCATCCATCCATCCATCCATCCATCCATCCATCCATCCATCCATCCATCCATCCATCCATCCATCCATCCATCCATCCATCCATCCATCCATCCATCCATCCATCCATCCATCCATCCATCCATCCATCCATCCATCCATCCATCCATCCATCCATCCATCCATCCATCCATCCATCCATCCATCCATCCATCCATCCATCCATCCATCCATCCATCCATCCATCCATCCATCCATCCATCCATCCATCCATCCATCCATCCATCCATCCATCCATCCATCCATCCATCCATCCATCCATCCATCCATCCATCCATCCATCCATCCATCCATCCATCCATCCATCCATCCATCCATCCATCCATCCATCCATCCATCCATCCATCCATCCATCCATCCATCCATCCATCCATCCATCCATCCATCCATCCATCCATCCATCCATCCATCCATCCATCCATCCATCCATCCATCCATCCATCCATCCATCCATCCATCCATCCATCCATCCATCCATCCATCCATCCATCCATCCATCCATCCATCCATCCATCCATCCATCCATCCATCCATCCATCCATCCATCCATCCATCCATCCATCCATCCATCCATCCATCCATCCATCCATCCATCCATCCATCCATCCATCCATCCATCCATCCATCCATCCATCCATCCATCCATCCATCCATCCATCCATCCATCCATCCATCCATCCATCCATCCATCCATCCATCCATCCATCCATCCATCCATCCATCCATCCATCCATCCATCCATCCATCCATCCATCCATCCATCCATCCATCCATCCATCCATCCATCCATCCATCCATCCATCCATCCATCCATCCATCCATCCATCCATCCATCCATCCATCCATCCATCCATCCATCCATCCATCCATCCATCCATCCATCCATCCATCCATCCATCCATCCATCCATCCATCCATCCATCCATCCATCCATCCATCCATCCATCCATCCATCCATCCATCCATCCATCCATCCATCCATCCATTGCTTAACTATGTCACTTTTTTGCTTAACGGTCAGGTTCGGTACACAAAACCCCTTCCTTTTGTTAGTCTGGACCGTAGGGGAAGAACAGAGAGGTGTCTTGATGACGTGCGGGAATCGGTTTCTTTCTTTTTCATAGTTTCCGCTTCTCTCACTAAGGGTGCAACAAGATAGGAGGCATCATTTTCCAGTGCGAAAGCGTGGAACCTTATGGCACAATCACAACAAGCATGTATAAAATTCTGTAAAAGTTCAGACAAAATGCAAATATTATGTTCAGTCAACCATGGTAATAAGTGATGTTCATCTTGAATGTAAATGTGTTACTTTTCTCGCGTAAGTGATTACTGGGGATACAGGGTACAGCTTTTTGGTTGCACGCAGGATGAAGCACAGAAAGGTTCTTTTCGAGTCACTCGTAGTCACACTGGGTAATTGTATCCCGAAATTGTGCTTATCAGTGGTATTTAGGCCATGCTCTTTTTTTTTACTGTGATACTTTTCCCAACGCTGAAGTGGGAGAGTGCATGCTGACTAGCTGTTCATCAGGTATTTTTTCAATAAATTGCACAGATTGTCTGAAATGCATGTGCTGCAAGATTAAAAGGGCAACTACCCCAGTTTTCAAGTTGTGCTTACAAAGCGAGGGACCGCGGCTTGCAGAGTACAGCAGTGTGCGTGGTAACCATGCAAGTTACATATAACTATGGTTATTCGAATCTAAGGTAACTTGCAAGTGAACTCTTTTCCACTCTTTTATTTACGCCGAGTAGTGTCCGCCTTGTCTATCAAATGCTAACATTGTGCACTGGGGCAAACAAAATACTGTTTGGTGGAGTCGTACTCGCATTATAGAAAATTGAAAGCTTCTTGTACACCCAAACATAAATGTGCACGCGGCCTCAACCACACAATACATCTCTGTCACTTCCTGTAGGCTTATGAACAACTGAGGTGACAGTACAGAAATTTTCGCCTTGACACACAATACAAGCACATTTAGAGACGTAGAGGCAGAAAACTTGCTGAAACGCTCTAAGTAAGACCTACAACGTTAGATAACCGCACTGCAAATCAAGATTTAAGAACGAGCTTGGTAGGTGGTTTCTAGTTACATATTGTTGCGTGTGGAAAGACACAGACAGAAGAGGCTATTTACAGGCTATTTACACTGGAGCCAGGCAGCCAGGTCGACACTCACTCGCGCCAAGCGCACCGACCAACTTCATCGTCGTTCTCGCGGCGGCTCGTTTCTTGAGCATCGCTCGATGATACCGTAATACTACCCCCCCCCCCCCCCCCCCCCCCGGCGGCAAAAGCACCGTCACGGTGCTGTTAAATATCCAAGGCGCGTGGAGAGTTGTAAGGCTTGAGTCGGGCGACGTGGACAATGTCACTGGTTGTCACAGTGGAGGACATAGTGGGCGTGGCTAGAACGATTTCATAGGTGACATCGGTCACTTTACGGAGCACGCAATATGGACCTGTGTAACAAGAAAGGAGTTTTTCACATAGGCCAACTTTACGCGAAGGTGACCAAAGCAACACGAGGCTGCCGGGCACAAAATGAACATCACGGTGACAGAGGTCGTAGCGTTGCTTCTGCTTGTCTTGAGACACTTGTAGACGAGCGCGCGCAAGTTGGCGAGCGTGGTCAGCATGGGCGATTGCATCACGGGCATAATCGCTAGTTGAAGCTGTGGCGGACGTAAGCACAGTGTCCAATGGTAGCGTTGGTTCGCGGCCATACAAGAGGTAAAAGGGGGAAAAGCCAGCAGTTTCGAGACAGGAAGAGTTGTATGCAAAGGTAATGTAAGGTAGAGCCAGGTTCCACTCACGGTGGTCGTCAGAAACGTATTTGGATAGCATGTCCGTAAGGGTGCGGTTTAAGCGCTCAGTGAGGCCGTTCGTTTGGGGATGGTAGGAGGTGGTAAATTTATGCCGTATGATGTCTGATGATGTATGATGGTGGTAATTTTATGTATGATGTTAGGCACGCATGATGTCGTCGATGACTTTGGCCAAAAACGTACGGCCACGGTCTGTTAGCAATTGACGCGGAGCACCATGCATCAAAATAATATCATGTAGGAGGAAGTCCGCAACATCAGTTGCGCAACTGGTCGGAAGAGCACGGGTTACGGCGTAGTGGGTCGCGTAGTCCACCGCGACTGCAACCCACTTGTTCCCTGATGTAGATTCCGGAAATGGGCTGAGAAGGTCTAAGCCAACACGATGAAAGGGCTCCGCAGGAATGTCGAGCGGCTGCAGGTAACCAGCGAGGAGCTGGGAAGGCTTCTTGCGTCGTTGGCAAGCTTCACAAGCGGTGACGTAACGTCGTACGGAACGGGCAAGACCCGGCCAGAAAAAACGGCGACGTACACGGTCATAGGTTCGAGATACGCCGAGATGTCCTGCCGTTGGCGCGTCGTGGAGCTCTTCTATAACGGTGGAGCGGAGGTGTTTAGGTATTACAAGTAGGAACTCAGAGCCGTCCGGATGAAGGTTACGACGGTACAGAGCACCGTCGCGGAGGACGAAAAGGCATAGAGTAGCATCGGCCGGAGAGTGTTCAAAACGGTCGATGAGTGCTCTGATGTAGGCGTCACGGCGTTGCTCGTCAGCGAAATGAAGCAGCTGTGATACAGAGAATACGCAAGAAGCACTGGCAATATTAGAGGAGTCAGAGTCGTCAACAGGGTAACGCGACAAGCTGTCAGCGTCTTGGTGCAGGCGGCCAGACTTGTACACCACGGAATATGAAAATTCTTGTAGCCTCAAAGCCCATCGACCAAGCCGGCCTGTAGGATCTTTTAGCGAAGAGAGCCAGCAGAGAGCATGATAGTCAGTGACTACGAAAAAAGGGCGACCGTAAAAGTAAGGACGGAACTTCGCAACCGCCCAGACTACAGCAAGGCATTCTCGTTCCGTAATGGAATAGTTGTGCTCCGATGGTGTGAGGAGGCGGCTCACATAAGCAATAACGCGATCCTGGCCACGCTGACGCTGGGCTAAGACGGCACCTACGCCATGACCGCTGGCATCTGTACGCAATTCTGTAGGGGCATCAGAGTCGAAGTGGGAGAGAATGGGTTGTGAGGAGAGAAGAGTAACAAGACGAGAGAAAGCGGCGGCTTCTGCAGTACCCCATGAGGCGGCGTCTCGTTTCTTGAGCATCGCTGGATAATATCGTAATAATATTCAATTTTTCTTTGCAAATAGTATGGGAAATAGTACTACAGAATCGGCAAGAGCTAGGGTAGTGCCACAGAAGGAGTAACATTGCGCATTATATGAGTGTTCACAGCAAAATACATTAATGCAGGGCCTGACGCCAATGAGGGCAACTGTATGGGCTTGTTGGTATGGCATCTTCTATTTTGTTGTAGCTCAAGCACGGTGGTTTCTGTTGTTCCTGTCGTTCAGCTTGCGCTACAACAAAATATAAGAGGCCTGTCGCCGCTAGCAGAAGACAGATAATGATGACCCCAACACTTTAGCGCTCCTACTTGGCGAAAGAAAGAAGCGTAACAGAGTTGTAGACAGCTCGCTCTCCACGCAGACGATGTCGTTGAGACACCTGTCTAGACACAGTCAGCTAACATGAGCGCAGAGTGTTGGGGTGTTCTCCAGGATCACTGTGAACACTGTGGGCCTTGTGGTTCTATATTTTCCCTAGTTTGCTCCCTTGGCGCTGGCTGAGGTGTTGCTGGGCCATCTGGGGGTAGAACAACTGTTGATTGCCGCTCGGGTTCACATGCTCTGTCGTGGTGTCGCTGCTTACTCCGCCAAGTGTTGATGCAGGATGGACCGCAGGCTGCCATTCCGCAGGTACGGGTTCTGCTATCATAGTGGGAGTGATGAATCAATGATGAAGCTGGTCCATGTGCTGGGCAAACACTCTTCCGTCTGGCAGAGCAACTTTGTAAGAGATCGGTTCAGTTGCTCTGAAGATCACGGCTGAGACCCTTAGGGGGCCGTGGCTGTAGTTCCGTACAAAGTACAAAGATTGGCTTCGCACTGGAACATACATGGGGTAACCTGAGCTCCCGTCAGCTGGGAGGACTTTTCTGGGGCTTGTTCTGGGTGCTGGTGCAGCATGGTACACTGTCGGCGGCCCATCAGTTCTTCGGCTGGGGAACGTCCTGTGACAGTGTGTATGGCTACATGCTGCTGTAGAGTGAAGTCTGCCAGGCACTTTGTCCAGTTCCCTTGGATTATGTGAGTCAATGCCTCCTTGGTGGTCCATACAATCCTCTCTGCCTGATCGTTTGTGGATGGATGGAACAGTGCAGATGTCGCCTGGTTGATAGGGTTGGCATCAATGAACCTCGAAACTCTGCAGATGTAAACTGCAAGCTGTTGACAGAGACAAGGGCGTCTGGCAATCTGACAAGGTCGTTGTGAACAATCTTTGTAAGGCACTAATTATAGTGCACAATGTCATTGATGACATTCGGATGACCTCAAGCCATTCGGAATACAAGTCCATCCCAATCAAGAAGGTCTGCCCTTGGAATGGGAAAACAAGATCGATGTGGAGGTGTGACCATGAGGTATAGGTCTAGTGCCCTGGGCATCTCCAACTGTGTTTCCTGGCAAGGAAGATATCCCAGTACCTATTTCTCGATGGTTGCATCCATGTCAGGCCACTCTACGTGGCTGCGGGCGAGTGCCTTCATCCAGACGATGCCTGGGTGCCCGGTGTGCAGGGCTTCTAGGACCTGGAAACGTAGCCTTTGGGGGAATTGCCACATCTTCACCCCACAGTAAGCAGAATCCCTTGTAGGTGGACAGTTTATTTTGCCTTGACACGAAGGGCATGAATTCGAAACTCAGTGTTCCTTGGCCACCCCCTCCACACTCAGTTGAGGACACAAGAGAGGACACTGTCCTGTCCTTGGCACAGTGCCTAGCCACGTCATCCACATGGACTTGGAAATGCTGAAAGTATGTCTAAAAGCATGATGAGCTCTGCCAAGGACAAGTCATCCTGGCGCTGGTGCGTTAGGGGAAGTCTGCCGAGACGATGTGCATGGCCCAACTGCTTTCTAGGCTGCTGGAGGAAAGGGCATTGGTATCCATTCAAAAAGATGGACCACCACAGCATGCTTGGTAATACATCTGTGGCATTTGCCGGTCAGTCGTGAACAGCCGAAGGAGTGGCTTGTGGTCCATATGGATCTGGAACAGGCAGTCAAACACCTAGTCATAGAACCTCTTTACTTCCACAACGACAGCAAGTACCTCCTTATCGATCTGGGCATAGTTCCTCTGGAGAGGACAAACTGAAGCAAAACAAAAAACTGAAAGGAAACTGTAGCAAAACCCATCTCATGGTGAATGTCGACAGCAATGCGTTAGCATTGAATCAATATAGCAACACAACGTATTGCCACCATCGAAACGAGGTATGTATGAGCCGTGTACTGCAGTGGGACTTCTTTTTCACACTTCCATAAGATCACTCGGCGCCATCTAGCGCCACAGCCATGAAGCCTGCATGTGACCTCTGAAATGCATGGCGTACCGGTGTGTGGGACTGCTGAGAAACGCGCCATGCTCCTTTGTCGTGCTTCTTTCTGGACATGCTGCGCCATGTAGTGGCACTGTCGCGAAGTCCACGCATGGCATCCAAGAAAAGAAGTGTGGCTTGCCAGTTCCTGGAACGCTTAGTGTTGTTCTCTCGCTTGCTGCACCCTCAGTGGCACATACTCAGTTAATTGAAGCATGGCACATACCTAGTGCATTCATCATCCAGCGCGCCAAAATATTTGTGTGAAAGCTGTTCATTGAAAAGTGTCACATACGCAGTGCATGTGTGTTGCAGCCTGCTAATGCGTCAGGTTGCTGTCCTTGAGGATCCCTTCTGAGGTTCTGCTCAGCATGGAGAAATTTAAGGGATCTTTTTGTGTAAAATGGCACATCCTCATGGCAGTTACCAATGGCAGTTACCCAAGTTGGCATCAAAGACTTTCATTGAAGCACACACCTTCTGGCACATACACAGTAACCCAAGTCGGCATCAAACAGGTTCATTGGAGACTAACACAGATTGAGCAGCACATACCCAGTACTCCAATTCGGCATCAAAGAGTTTCTTCGAACTGCGGCTCCTACCCAGTCCCGCATATGCAGTAACCCATGCTGGCGTGAAAGAGGTCATTGAAGAGCGGCACGTATGTACACATGCCACATACTCAGTTACCCAAGTTGTTCTGATGGCTGGTTTTGAACCCTGTGATTTCTGCACCTGCAAATTTCCAAATTTCATCACCCAACCTAGTTTTCTGCCGTCCTTGACAGTGTTCAGCAGCCGACAGAGAAATGGGTTGTATTTTGTGACTCTAAGGCAGCTCTTCACAGCATCAAGTCTGCATTATATCACAGAACTTACGAGCAGATGATATCCGACATCAGGGAAGTACACCACCAAGCACTGGAAACAGGGTACAACATTATCTTTCAATGGATTCCTGCTCACTGTGGTATCGTTGGCAACAACTTTGCTGACAGGGCTGCCCAGTCTGCCCACGAAGGCACTCGGACACGTCCAATACCTTTGGCGAGGTCGGACGCTGCCAAGGAACTTCGCGTGCTTGCACGAAAAAAGTCACAATATTTCTGGAGTTCAAGTGCCTTCAATTGCCGATTGCATATACTAGACCCCATGCTACGGCTACAACTGCCATCTAGCCTTTCCCGCGGCGAAACAACCTTGCTGCGCCGCTTGGGGCTGGGAGTGGCATTCACGAACGCCTACTTCTATCGTATCGGAATGGCCGAGTGCCCGATGTGTGACTCCTGTAGGTGCGAGGAAACCATTGAGCACCTATTGTGTATCTGCCTCGCTACGACGTACAACACCTCTCTCTGAGGACAACTTCAAACGGACTGGACTCAAGACCGTTCTCTGAGTAAAAAATACTCTGACTGTGGCCACACCCGTCACTGGCACGAAAAGCGATTCGTGTACTAGTACAGTACTTGAAGTGTACCGACTTAAGAGGCCATTTATAGTATCCCTGTGCATCCTCCGACACGCACTCAGTGCTCACTCTCTCCCTATTTTCTTCTTTCTATTCCCGTTTTCCCCACTTTCAGTTTAGGGTAGGAAACCGGGTGCTTGTCTGGTTGAGCTCCCTGCCTTTCCTATCCTTGCTGTATCTCTCTCTTGACTGTGTTTCCCTTGCCTTAGCACCCACTCTGTAACTCTATGATGGTCCACCGGTTATCTACCCTATACATTACGTGGCCTGCTCAGCTCTGTTTCTTTCTCTTATACGAACTATATCACCTCTTTCCGTAAGCTCTCTGATCCCCACTGCTCTCTTCCAGAAACATTACCCTTAATGTTTCTCGTTCCATCACTCTTTGCGCAGTCCTTAACTTGTTCTTGAGCTTTTTTAACCTCCAAGTTTCTGCCCCATATGTTAGCACCAGTAGACTTCAAAGCTGAGCTAGTAGGCTAAGCTAGCCTCAGTTGAGAGGGTATGCAGGCACAAGTTGGAATCTGCTAGCGCAAGAGAGGGGTAATTGGAGATTGCAGGGAGAGGCCCACGTCCTGCAGTGAACTTAAAATAGGCTGCTGATGATGATGACTTCCGCACAACAGCATTTGTGGTGAAGCCTGTTAATGCATCGGGTTGCTTTCCTTGAGGAACCCTTGTGACGAGGGTACAATTCCGCTCATCATCGCAGAAACTTAAGATATTTTTCGTCATTTATAGCGGCACATTTCCAATGGCACATACCTAGTTACACAAGCTGGCATCACAGACATTCATTGAAGAGCGGCACACGCCTACTGGCACATGCCCAGTGCTCCAGGTCGGCATCAAAGAGATTTTTTTGAACAGTGGTGCCAACCAATCCCACGTCTACAGTGATCCACGTTGGCATAAAAAAGGTTCGTTGAAGAGCGACACGTATGTATATATTGGTATATACTGAGTGACCCAAGTTGGCCCGATGGTTGGCTTCGAACCCTGTTACTGCAGCACAGCAGCCCAATTCGCTAACCAATTTTGACCGAGGACTACCCAGTGTCCCAGGCAAGAAAACGGTTAGAGAGGGAGAGATATAAGCTTTTATCATATTGTGGAGATGTTAGCGTGGCTGTTCGCGTGACATGTTACTCCACGTGCTGGGTGATGATTGTGACATATACCGTGATAAACACTTAAAAGTATATAGTCTCACACACCCACACATATGCACTATAGAGATACTTACATAGTTTAATTAAGGCTCGTGCCCCTCAAGAACGTCAGCAGTGCTTCTGTGGCTCGGAAAACGGTTAGATACAAACATACAAAGACAGACAGACAGACAGACCGCGAATTCTATCTTATCTCTTGAGTTGGACACTATCATTCTTTGTCGTTTCTTTATTAGGTCCTTGGTTACTTGGGAGAGCTTGCCGACTGGTTGCCTTGGTGCCTTGCCTCCCACTTCAGTTGCTGCCTCTGAAGCCAGCCTCGTTGCGGTTTCATTCATTACCTCTATGTCGTCATCATCATCTCGCTATTCTAAGGTTGCATATTTGTTTGCAAGTACCAGCCTAAATTTGTCTGCTTTTACCCTTACTGCCTCTGAGTTGACCTGTTTTTGCTTGACCAATTTCACTCTTTCTCTGTTCAAATTGAGGTGAATCCTAGCCCTCACTAACCTATGATCACTGCACTTTACCCTTCCTATCACTTCTACATCCTGCACTATGCTGGGATCAGCAGAAAGTATGAAGTCAACTTCATTTCTCCCTGCAGGGGCGTCTGCATAAGCAGGCGTTTGGTGTGTTGTGACACCACGTACCCGAGCACACGAGGGTCGGACCCACCCGCGTGTAGCCGTGCGCGGCTTAGCCGTGTCTGGGGAAAAGGGGATCCTGGGGGTTGAGCCGATGCTGGGTGTTTGGACCTCTAAGGCCCCCCGGCGGAGGCAACACACCTCTTCGGCCTCGGCTTCACATAGACGGCACCCCCGGATTGACCCACCCGGGGGAAATCGGTAGTTGCCTTTTCCTGCTTCTCTTACTCCCTCCAACCTTCGTCTTTCTCTTACTTTTCATCTTTCCTGTCTTCTCCTAGCTTCCGTTTACTTCCAATTTTTCCAGGCAGCAAGGGTTAACCTTGTGTGAATAACCAACCTAGGTTATCTCATATTTGGTTATAGTGATAACGTACAGCTGGCGTTTGCAGGAACTGTTTTTACAGTCCCTGTAACGTCCCCTTGTAGGGCTCCACGGTGGGTGGTTGGCGTTATTGCCGAAAATTACATTATTCTATGGCTAGTTCTTTCCCTCCCCTCTCAGATCGCCCTCAGAAAAGAGGGCGCACCGAAGATGTATTTCAGTTTTTTGGACGACAAAGACCCAACTTCCCACGATTTCACGTCATTCATTCGGAAAAGTCAGATAAACAAGTACGCACAATCTCCCCATTTCTAGTCTCGAAGTCTTTAAGTGAGGCTCTTGGTCCAGGTTACAAAGCATCAAGGATGGCAAGTGGAGATCTCCTTTTGGAGCTCTGTGACCTGAAACAATACGAAAAGCTACCCAATCTAGTGTCTTTTGGAGACTTTCAAGTGACAGTGACTCCGCACCGCACTATGAACACTACACGCGGCGTTGTCTCAGATGATGACCTGCTTCAGCTGACAGAGGCAGAGCTCCTAGAGGGCTTCAATGAGCGTTGTTAATGTGAAAAGAATAAAGATGAGGCACGATGGTAAAGAAATTGCGACCAAGCACCTAATTCTCACCTTCAATTCAAGTGTCCTGCCCGAATCAATCGAGGCGAGGTACATCAAGCTCCGTGTTAGGCCGTATGTGCGAAATCCGCTCCGATGCTTCAAATGCCAGCGCTTCGGCCACAGTTCGCAGAGCTGCCGGGGCCGCCAAACATGTGCGAAATGTAGTGCCCACGAACACACCACTGAAGCTTGTGCAAACGATCTCCACTGTGTAAATTGTGATGGGGAGCACGCCGTGTATTCGCGGTCGTGCCCATCCTGGAAAAGAGAAAAGGAAATTGTTACAATTAAAGTCAAGGAAAACATAAGTTTCAAAGAGGCACGCAGGCGGGTTTCATACCTGCCCAAGAAAACCTTTGCCGATGTGACGCGTCAGGGGGCAGCGTCACAACGGCCTCCGGCGGCTGTCCAACCCACAAGCAGTGAGTCTGCAGTTACGCCGTCTGCCCCCACGGTGGTTGCAGCTAGCGCTGCTCCGCCAACCAAGCAGAAGGGACCTTCGACCCCGAAGGTGGGCGCTGGACCTTCGACCCCGAAGGTGGGCGCAGCCGAGGCTGCTCCAACCACCCCGGCCCCTTCCAGCGCTGGCAACAGCCGGCGCTGCCAAATCCCTCAGGGTGCCCCATTGACCACCGGGCTGGTGGGAGCAGGGGTCTTGCCCTCCAAGGTGGGACTCCCTCTGAAAACTTCTCGCTCGCAAGAGCACGTGTCCGGAGCCTCACTAGAGGCAATGGACACAACACCTATCCTAAAGGCGCACCAAGCGCCTAAGGAGCGGCGAGGCTCCCTCGAACGCTCCAGAAAGGGCAAAACTCCCGTTACAGGGCCTCGAAAGGGCTCTGTAATTTAATCTCTGTCATTTCCATAATCACTACTTCTGTTTCTGTACACACAGCACCTATTGACCTCCAATATGCATACACAAATAATCCAATGGAACGTCAGAGGTCTTCTTAGGAACCTTGATGATGTGCAAGAGCTTATCCAAAAACACAATCCAAAAGTGCTGTGTCTACAGGAAACACCTTAAACCACAAAATACAAACTTTCTCCGACCATATGTCAAGTTTCGCAAAGATCGCAATGATGCTGTCGTATCATCAGGCGGTGTTGCCATTTGATTTATAAAAGTATTTCCTGTCAGAGTTTACAGCTACAAACGCCCCTTGAAGCAGTGGCGGTTCGAGCTGTTCTTCTAAATAAACTCGTCACTATTTGCTTGCTTTACGTACCCCCACACTACAAATTAAACAAACATGAATTTCAGTCATTTATAGACGAATTGCCAGAACCTTATGTTGTTCTTGGCGATTTCAATGCGCACAGCTGCCTGTGGGGCGACTCTCGTATAGACGCGCAAGGCCGTCTTGTTGAACAGTTCCTTTTTTCTTCAGGTGCGTGCTTGCTGAATAAGAAGGAACCCACATATTACTCTCTAGCAAACAACCTTTTCTTCAATAGATCTTAGTATAGTTTCCCCGTCTATACTGCCCGAACTCGAATGGGAAGTTGCGAGCAATCCTTACGGGAGCGACCACTTCCCCATACTGATAAGAACATCTAAAGAAAACGAATATCCTCCACAAGCTCCTAGGTGGAAGACAGACAAAGCCGACTGGGAAAAATTTCGAACTCTTACTAGCATCTCATGGGCTGACATGTCTTCTTTAGATATTGATGCCGCTGTGGAGTATCTTACAGCATTCATAATAGATGCCGCATCAAAATGCATATCCGAAGTGAGTTGTTTGGCATGCAAACGACGTGTACCGTGGTGGAACGGCAAATGTAGGATCGCCCGTAAGAATCAGAACAAGGCGTGGGGGTTGCTGCACGCTTCTCCCACTGCTGAGAATCTTGTCAACTTTAACAAAATAAAGTCCCAAGGCAGGCGAACCTGCCGACAGGCCAGAAGAGAAAGTTGGCACAAGTTTTTATCGAGTATTAACTCGTTTAGAGATGAGGCCAAAGCCTGGAACAGGGTTAATAGGATTAGAGGGCGGCAAACATATTCACTCCCTCTGGTAAACACACAGGGCGATACACTGCAAGACCAGGCAGACTCACTTGGGGAGCACTTTGAGAGCGTATCAAGTTCAAATCATTATTCGCAATCTTTCCTGAAATATAAACAAATAGAAGAACGTAAGCCATTAACAAGAAAATGTCGAGAGAATGAGCCTTACAACCGTCCTTTTAGTATTGCCGAATTGAGAGCTGCCTTGAGCGCATGCAAGAGCTCTGCACCAGGATATGATAGAATCATGTATGAAATGCTCAAAAACTTACACAATGATACGCAAGTTACACTACTCACACTTTTGAACACACTCTGGGATGCAGGGTACCTTCCAATCACATGGAAGGAAGCCATCGTGGTCCCTGTTTTGAAACAAGGCAAAGACCCTTCCTCAGTGGCAAGTTACCGCCCGATAGCCCTCACAAGTTGCATTTGTAAGGTGTTCGAAAAAATGATAAATCGGCGACTCATACATTTCCTTGAACAGAGCAAAATGCTTGATCCTTATCAGTGTGGCTTCCGAGAAGGGCGCTTCACAACCGATCATCTCGTACGTGTTGAAGGAAATATCCAGGACGCATTTATACATAAACAGTTTTTCTTATCCATATTCCTTGATTTGGAGAAGGCGTACGATACGACGTGGCGTTACGGAATCTTAAGAGATTTGTCAGAAATGGGCATCCATGGTAATATGCTAAACCTAATAGAAAGCTATCTGTCCAGTCGTACCTTCCGGGTAAAAGTCGGTAATGTACTTTCGCGTCCTTTTACGCAAGAAACGGGTGTACCCCAAGGAGGCGTGCTCAGCTGCACACTCTTCATCGTGAAGATGAACACGCTTCGCGTTTCATTACCACCGGCAATCTTTTATTCTGTCTATGTGGACGACATACAGATAGCTTTCAAATCCTGTAACCTCACAGTGTGCGAGAGACAGGTACAGCATGGCCTGAACGAAGTCTCAAAGTGGGCAGACAAGAATGGATTTAAGATCAATCCTAACAAAAGCTCTTGTGTTCTTTTTACAAGAAAGAGAGGACTTATCCCAGATCCTTGCATAGAACTGCGTGGACAACAGATACCTGTAAACAAAGAGCACAAATTTCTAGGTGTTATACTTGACTACAGACTCCCTTTCATCCCCCACATTAAACACCTTAAAGAAAAATGTCTAAAAACAGTGAACATAATGAAACTTCTATCCCAGACTACATGGGGTAGTGACAGGAAGTGTTTAATGAATCTATAAAAGCCTCATTTGATCACGACTAGACTATGGTGCCGTGATTTATCACTCTGCCGCCCCGAGCGCACTAAAGATGCTAGATCCAGTCCACCATCTAGGAATCCGACTGGCCACTGGCACTTTCAGAACGAGTCCCATACAAAGTTTATATGTAGAATCAAATGAGTGGTCACTTCATCTGCAGAGAACATACATTAGCCAAGCATATTTTCTGAAAGTCCACTCTAATCCTCAACATCCGTGTTTTAATACCGTTAACGAGATTACATATGCTACACTCTTTCGTAATCGTCCCTCCGTAAGACAGCCTTTCTCACTGCGTATGAGGGAGCTCGGTGAAGAAATGCATGTTCCACTCCTCGAGCTTCGCCTAATGCATCCAGCCAAGCTGCTACCTCCTTGGGAGTGGCAGCTGATACAATGCGACACATCTTTCACTCAAGTAACAAAGCACGCTCCAGAGATTGAAATCCAAATGCATTTCCGGGAACTCCAGTATAAACACTCTTGCACGGAGTTCTACACAGACGCATCGAAGTCACACGACGGGGTGTCCTGTGCAGCCGTCGGTCCATCCTTCTTGGAAACCGATGTGCTGCATCCGGAAACTAGTATCTTTACGGCTGAGGCCTACGCATTGTTGTCGGCTGTAAAGCATATAAAGAAATCAAAACTCCATAAATCAGTTATTTATACGGACTCTTAGTGTTATGATGGCCTTGATGTCATTCTGTAACCACAAAAATCCGGTAATTAATGAACTCTACTCCGCGCTATGTAAAGCATATGTATCTAACCAGCATGTGATCATATGCTGGGTGCCTGGACATAGGGGCATCGAGGGTAACGTTCTAGCGGACCAGATGCCCACATCAATTTCATTCCATGCAGTTAATCCTACTGCTTCGGTCCCTGTCACAGACCTGAAACATTTCTTAAGAAGGAAACTGTGAAACCACTGGCAACGTATGTGGGACGCAGAAGTAAATAACAAACTGCACGTGATAAAGCCACAGTTAGGTTCTTGGCCCTCCGTAACAAGATCACGGCGAACAGATGTCCTATTCTGTCGCCTCAGAATAAGGCACACATTTGGCACGCATAACTTTCTACTCAATGAAAATGATCCTCCAACCTGCGGTAGATGCGGGGAGAGGTTGACCGTCCTCCACGTCCTCCTGGAGTGTCGGGCAGCCGAATCTGAAAGAAGGAAACATTTTTCCCTAGCATACCGGCAGCACATCCCCCTACATCCCGTAATGCTACTCGGCCCAGAACCTTTATTTGACACCAGTGCAGTCCTAAGTTTTCTGAAAGATGTTGTCTTGCATGTTTTTAGCCCCACATGTTCGTAGCGGGTCCTCTCTTCAGAGGATGCCGCTGTGATAGCTCTTTCGTATAGCACATGCCTCTAGGCCCTTGTGTTTCAAGGGCTCTGGCGAGGCAGCAGTGGTCCAAGTAATGTTACTATCTTATATATTTTCTATTTTGCATAATCCTTCTACGATGGATTTTAATGTTCATAGTATTCATCATTAGTCATCGCCGTAATTTTATAGCACGTAGATTTTACGCACTTTACAGCGACTATTTTTAGGCCACTTTACAGCCAAGTCACATCCTCTTCACAGAACTGATCATTCCACCGCGAAATCACTAACACTGTCTTGGCGCTCTTTGGCCATATCTGGCCCTTGCGCCACTAAACCACACACATTCATTCATTCGCCTAATGCATCCAGCTAAGCTGCTACCTCCTTGGGAGTGGCAGCTCATACAATGCGATATATCTTTTGTGCAAGTCACAAAACATGCTCCAGAGATTGAAATCCAAATGCATTTCCGGGAACTCCAGTACAAATACTCCTGCACGGAGTTCTACACAGATGCATCGAAGTCACGCGACGGGGTGTCCTATGCAGCCGTCGGTCCATCCTTCTCGGAATCCGATTTACTGCATCCGGAAACTAGTATTTTCACGGCTGAGGCCTACGCAATATTGTCGACCGTGAAGCATATAAGGAAATCAAAACTCAAAAAATCAGTTATATATACGAACTCCCTAAGTGTTGTGAAGTCTTTGATATCGTTCTTTAAGCACAAAAATCCTATAATAATTGAACTCTATTCCGTCTTATGTAAAGCATATGTATCTAACCAGCATGTGATTATATGCTGGGTGCCTGGCCATAGGGGCATCCAGGGTAACGTTCTAGCGGACCAGATCGCCACATCAATTGCATCACACACTGTTAATTCTACCGCTGCAGTCCCTGTCACAGACCTGAAGCCTTTCTTAAGAAG
Organism: Dermacentor andersoni; assembly: GCF_023375885.2. NCBI lineage: Eukaryota > Metazoa > Arthropoda > Arachnida > Ixodida > Ixodidae > Dermacentor > Dermacentor andersoni. The sequence goes on from NC_092814.1 coordinate 11,716,496, forward strand.
GAAACTGCGAAACTACTGGCAACGCTTGTGGGACCTGGAAACAAATAATAAGCTGCATGTAATAAAGCCACAATTAGGTTTCTGGCCTCCTGTAACAACATCACGCCGGACAGATGTCCTATTCTGTCGTCTAAGAATAGGACACACATTTGGCACCCACAATTTTTTACTCACTGGAAATGAGCCCCCAACCTGTGGTAGGTGCGAGGAGAGGCTGACCGTCTTTTACGTCCTCCTGGAGTGTCGGGAAGCCGAATATGAAAGAAAGAAACATTTTCCCTTAGCATACCGGCAGCACATCCTCCTTCATCCTGTTATGTTACTCGTTGCAGAACCGCTCTTTGATACCAGCGCAGTCCTAGGTTTCCTGAAAGATGTTGTATTACATGTAATTAGCCCATACGTTCGTAGCGCCTCCTCTCTATAGAGGATAGCGCTGTGATAGTTGTTTCGTATAGCACATGCCTCTCGTCCCTTGGGTTCAAGGGCTCTGGCGAGGCAGTAGTGCTCTTAGAAAATTTTAGCATCTCACATATTTTGTACATTGCATCATTTTTCCCAATGCATTTGAGTGTTCATAGTATTCGTCATTAGTCATCGCCGTAATTTTATAGCACGTAGATTTTACGCACTTTAAAGCAACTATTTTTAGGCCCCTTTACAGCCAAGTCACATCTTCTTCACAGAACTCATCATTCCACTGCTAAATCACTAACATTGTCTTGGCGCTCTTTGGCCATATCTGGCCCTTGCGCCACTAAACCACACACGTTCATTCATTCATTCATTCAACTTCATTTCTTGTTTCACTATTAGGGCTTTTCCAGGTCCACTTTCTGTTGCTACGTTTCCTGAAAAAGGTGTTCATTATTCTGAGCTTATTGCTTTCTGCGAATTCTACCAGCATCTCTCCTCTAGCGTTTCTAGAATCGACGCCGTAGTTGGCAATTGCCTGTTCAGCCGCCTGCTTTTTCCCCACTTTTGCATTGAAGTCGTCCATCACTACTGGATACCAAGTTTGCACTTTTCTCATCGCTAATTCAACATCTTCATAAAACTGATCTACTTTCTGATCGTCGTGACTGGATGTTGGAGTGTAGGCTTGTACTACCTTTAATCTATACCTCCTATTAAGTTTGATTACGACTACTGCTACCCTCTCGTTAATGCTGTAGAATTCGTCAATGTTGCCCACTATGTCTTTATGGATTAGGAATCCTACCCTGTATTGCTTCTTATCAGGGAGACCTCTATAGCGGAGGACATGGCCATTATTCAGCAATGTGTAAGCCTCACCAGTTCTTCTAATCTCACTAAGGCCGATAATATCCCAAACAATGTCTGACAGTTCCTCGAAGAGTCTTGCTAAGCTAGCCTCACTCGAGAGAGTTCGGGTGTTAAAACGTTGCAACGGTTATTTTCCATTGGTGGCCTGTCCGGATCCAGAGATTCTTGGCACCGACTGCTGCGTTACATGTCTGACCGCCGCCTTGGTCAGGTGCTCCGCAGCTGCTGGGGACTGAGGGCCTTTGGTTAATTGAAGATATCATCAGGGAGGTTCATCAGACGGACGGACGAACCGACCGACAGACATACAAGTACCAGACAGACAGACAAGTAAGGTCTGACTACGGGCTACTTGGAATTCCATGGTATAACTCGTCACTTACAGCGCAAACATAGACGGAGGACAAAAAGGACGACGTAGACATACGTATACGTCGTCCTTTTTGTCCTCCGTCTATGTTTGCGCTGTAAGTGACGAAGACAGACAAGTACCAGACCTGCTAAGCTAGCCTCACTCGAGAGGGTTCGGGTGTTAAAATGTTGCAAGGGTTAGTTTCCATTGGTGGCCTGTCCGGATCCAGAGATTCTTAGCACCCTCTGCTGCGTTACATGTCTGGCTGCTGCCTTGGTCAGGTGCTCCGCAGCTGCTGGGGACTGAGGGCCTTTGGTTAATTGAAGATATCATCAGGGAGGTTCATCAGACGGATCGACGGATCGACCGACCGACAGACAAGTACCAGACCGACCGACCGACCGACCGAACGAGAGAGAGAGAGCATGCGAGGTACCCTAAGAATGCGAATGCATTAAAAGTGAACCGTGCTTCTGTGCCATCTGGCATTGTGTGGCTGAATGATCGGCTTCTTCTCATCAAAATCTGTCTGAACCTGGTTGGATGTCAGGAGTTGCTTCACACTGTCAAATGCCCTCTGTTAATGCGAATGCATTGTACGGAACATGAGGTGGAAAATCTGGTGCAGTTGTCGGCGTTGACGGGACCATACGATGGTCCAAGAAGGCTACAAACCCTTGACCTTTGGTGGGAGTCGAACCCATTATCTTAGGTCTTAATTAAGGCTACAAGCCCTCGACCTTTGGTGTTAATTAAAGCGAAGTTGAGGCACATTTAATTAAGATAGAGTTAACGCTTTCATAACCACAACCTTTGGTGTGTGCCAAACCCATGTCATTTGGTGTTAAGGCAAAGTTAATTATGGTACAGTTAATTAAGATAGATAGAGTTAAGACACTTGAACCCGCAACCTTTAGTGTTAATTAAGGCAAATTAAGGCACAGTTAATTAGGATAAAGTTAAGGCAATTGAACCCACGGGCTTTGATGGGAGTTGAACCTTGACCTTGCATTGTACGTACCTTGTGACGAACACCATTGGTCATGTGACGTCGCGACGTTTCTGCTGATGTGGCTGCTCGAGTCACGTGACTCCGCCAGTGGCACCACCAGATGTTACCGCGCTTCTGCTGACATAGCCGCAGTACTTTCACATTCATCCACATAAGGATAATTAAGTGCTCCTTGAATTCTTGTGGGTGTCCCCACGTCCAGGATACTTTTTTATTCAATAGACAGTGCAGGGGTTCTGTGATAGTGGCCTTGTGTGGCAGGAATGCATGATAGAAGTTGAAAAGACCCAGGAAGGCCTACAGCTTGGCTTTGTTCACGGGGTGTAGTACGTTATGGATGGCTTGTCTTAGGCAGTATTGGGTAGATTTCTTCTGCTTCGACTTGGAAGCCCAAAAACTCCACTTGAGTCACTTTAGCTGACATTTTTCTTTCTTGACCTTAAGCCCAGCACCTTGGAACTGCTGGAGGAGCTCTCGAGAGTGAATGAGCAGTTCGTGATCTTGATACAAAGCTCCTGCAGTGCAGACCGTGAAAAGATGGAATGATGCCTGGTAGTCCACACATTTGGTTTTCCATTAAACTCTGGGAGATGTCAGGGACGACGTTGACCCTGAATTGGTAAACAGTGGATGCAGAAAACACCTGAATGAATCACAATCGTCGGTGCTTCTGCAGATCATCAGTCACTTGCAGCTGCTGGTAGGCCTGTGCCAATTCTAGCTTTGCAAAAACAGCTTCACCAGAGAGGGATGCCAGCAGGTGGCTGACCACTGGTACAGGATATCGGTGCTGCTGCTAGGCCTTGTTGATCGTGCACTTGTAATCTGTGCAGATATGGATGCTCTCATTTGCCTTCAGTGGCGTGACATTAGGGGTTTTCCATTGAGCATGATCAGCCAGCTCCAGAATTCCTCGTTGTACCGATTTGCCCAACTCTATGTTGATTTTCGGCTGAAGCGAGATAGTAACCCTTTTTGCTTTCAGGTGGATGGACTCAACCTAGGGGTTAAGTGCAAACTGCACAGGCGGTCCCATGTGACAGCCCAGTGTTCCTTTTAAAACAGAGGGAAAAAAAAGGAAAAAAATAAAATAAAATAAATATGTAAATAAAAATAAATAAATCCTGGAATATGTTATTAAATGGTAATGGTAGTTCGTTGGTGTGTTGCACTCCTGTGATATTGATACCGAGTGCCAGGAAGCAATCCACTCCTAGAAGGCTTTAGCGCTCACCCTTGACAAGGTGTAGTGGGCAGTCGAAATCTTTGAACCTCACTCTGAAGGTACCAATCCCATGAACAGTGATACGGTTGTCTTGGTGGTCCCTCATCATGATGTCAAGTGGACGTGCCGCTTCGGAAAAATATGTCGGGCTGTGGCATTGGAGGGAATTGAAAAAGTTAATCTGGAGTCCATTTCGATCTGACGCCGTGCGCCTTCGGTTCTTACTGCCACATGTATCTTCTTTTTGGTGGGCTAAAACACATTGTAGGTGGCAGTCACTAGATCACCATAATCACCAGATCATTGCAGTAAGAGGCATTTGTGTGAGGTCTTGAAATATTGTGTTTTGCCTTTGGCTTCGGAGCTTCAAAGTGGGTCAGGATGCCTCTGGGACTGGCAGACTTTGGCAGTGTGCCCAGTTTTTCCACCTCCCCGACACTGGGCATCATGGAATCGACACAGGCGGTGTTCGTGTGGACTCCTACACTTGGCACAGAAGCTGCTCAAAAGTCTCTGGGTGTCCCGTAGTTGACTGGGGCCAGCACGCAACCGAAAAATGTGTCTTTGGCACCGTCTTGCTCGCTGTCATGGACTGTCGTTGTCCCTTGATGCACTGGCTCGAATTGCGGCGTGTTTGTGCTTTGGAGTGAAGGTAAGCGGTCTTCCTGGTCAATGGCCTCAACAGCAATTGCTTCCTCGACAGCGCCGGTGAGGGACATCTTTTTTGCCAGAAGTCGCCACTTCACCATGTCTTTCTGCAGTGCAAATGCAAAGAGGTCCCATGGCATTGTACTCTCTGTGGTGTTGTAGTGGCTATGGCATTGCGCTGCTAAGCCCGAAGGCACGGGATCAAATTGCAGCCACGGTGGCCACATTTGAATGGGGGCAAAATGCAAAAATGCCCGTGTACCACGCCTTAGGTGCATGTTAAAGATCCCCAGGTAGCAGAAATTAATCCATAGTCTCCCACTACGGTGCGCCTCATAATCATATTGTGGTTTTGGCATATAAATCCAGACAATTTAATTATAATTTTCCCGTAATTTTTCCCGTACCATGGTGTTGAGCACGCCAGAGTTGCAGTGTTGCACCATGGTTCAAGAAGTAGCAAGGTAGGCGGCGCCGGACTCGCTTGGTGTTTGGTCGCGGCAGTGGAATTCATATCACCAGCAGGTTCGGGTGGCTTTGGCATTAGGTGACCTCACAGTATGGTGAGGATTGTTTTGAAGGGGCATCTTTAAGCTGGGCCAGCGTCACGGGCGCCTTGGCCAACTGAAATGTGGCAGGACCTCAGTGGCTGAGGAATGTTGGCCTCTTCTTGTCAACATCTGTCATTTCCTGTGCCACCAGAAAGAACTTGAAACATTGTGTAGTCTTCCCTGTCTTCAGTGCAGGCGAGGCCGAAACGCTCGAGGAACCCTTCTGCCCTTCTGTGGCAGTCGCCATTGTGAGTGGATAGACACCAAAGCTAGCCTTCCATGGCACCAATCTCTTCGCAGTTGAGTGACTCACTTATTGGTACGGGACTGATCCCACCCTCGTTTCCAGTGTTGAATCACGCAGGTTGCATCGCGAGACGGGCATTGGCAATCTCAGTTTATTGCCATCGCACAAACCAACACAAAAAACAGGACAACTGGCTAACACTGATAAATATATGTACTTTCAGTAAATGGGGCTCCCCATACCCAGCAACACTGCTGAACTATTCCACTGAACTTAGCAGCAAGGTTCAGCACACAACACTGCTTTTCAAGTGCAACTTTTACTGGCTAACACTGATAAATATATGTACTTTCTGTAAATGGGGCTCCCCATACCCAGCAACACTGCTGAACTATTCCACTGAACTTACCAGCAAGGTTCAGCACACAACACTGCTTTTCAAGTGCAACTTTTACTGGCTAACACTGATAAATATATGTACTTTCTGTAAATGGGGCTCCCCATGCCCAGCAACACTGCTGAACTATTCCACTGAACTTAGCAGCTAGGTTCAGCACACAACACTGCTTTTCAAGTGCAACTTTTACTGGCTAACACTGATAAATATATGTACTTTCTGTAAATGGGGCTCCCCGTGCCCAGTAACACTGCTGAACTATTCCACTGAACTTAGCAGCAAGGTTCAGCACACAACACTGCTTTTCAAGTGCAACTTTTACTGGCTAACACTGATAAATATATGTACTTTCTGTAAATGGGGCTCCCCATGCCCAGCAACACTGCTGAACTATTCCACTGAACTTAGCAGCAAGGTTCAGCACACAACACAGCTTTTCAAGTGCAACTTTTACTGGCTAACACTGATAAATATATGTACTTTCTGTAAATGGGGCTCCCCATACCCAGCAACACTGCTGAACTATTCCACTGAACTTACCAGCAAGGTTCAGCACACAACACTGCTTTTCAAGTGCAACTTTTACTGGCTAACACTGATAAATATATGTACTTTCTGTAAATGGGGCTCCCCATGCCCAGCAACACTGCTGAACTATTCCACTGAACTTACCAGCAAGGTTCAGCACACAACACTGCTTTTCAAGTGCAACTTTTACTGGCTAACACTGATAAATATATGTACTTTCTGTAAATGGGGCTCCCCATACCCAGCAACACTGCTGAACTATTCCACTGAACTTAGCAGCAAGGTTCAGCACACAACACTGCTTTTCAAGTGCAACTTTTACTGGCGAACAGTGATAAATATATGTACTTTCTGTAAATGGGGCTCCCCATACCCAGCAACACTGCTGAACTATTCCACTGAACTTAGCAGCAAGGCTCAGCACACAACACTGCTTTTCAAGTGCAACTTTTACTGGCTAACACTGATAAATATATGTACTTTCTGTAAATGGGGCTCCCCATGCCCAGCAACACTGCTGAACTATTCCACTGAACTTAGCAGCAAGGTTTTGCACACAACACTGCTTTTCAAGTGCAACTTTTACTAACTAGACAGTTCATATCTATTTTGCATTGATATATGTGCTACAAACATGCATGCAAGAAGTTAGATGTATGCGTACCCGTTTTAATGCAGTGACATGATTTTTGCGGTGTTTTTCACGATGCTTTGGCCGGCAATAACTTAAGAGAATACACATTTATTGAATCAACAACCCACTTTCAACGGAAACCACATTGTTTGTTTATTTATTTATTTATTTATTTATTTATTTATTCAAAATACTCACAGGCTCCAAATAGGAGTATTGTGTGAGGGGGGGCATGTACAGAAAATGAAGGATACAAGAAAGCAGCTCATGCATCATTATACAATGGGTAACAGTTTCACAGTTTCACATTGCTTTAGGAAACTCAGATTTTAGCCATGGCTGACAGAATTTGGCATGTTCAAAACTTGTCGATTGTAATGCGTCGTTTCCTTGCGACATGCTAAGAATGTCAACGGTAAGAAGCACAAGCTGTGTGTTTTTACTCGCCAGTGTATACATCCTCAGTCTGCAAACCAGGTGTTCCTCCGGTGGCAGATTTAGAATGTAGCTTCATGCTGCTGAAGCAATTGAGCTAGTAAAAATTGACAGCTTAGAACGTAGTTCCTCGGTGGCTGCAGCTGTTAAAAGGGCAATGCCTAAACTGGCTGGGATATATTCAGCAAAACAAAAGTAGCGCAACCTTGCATGACACTGTGCAAAGGAACTACAAGCCGTTGCATTGTTCTACTGCTGCATAATTCAAATTGGCGAAACAAACCATGACGTCACGTAAGAGATCGATGTCAATAAGCTGCTCACGACCAAGTGTCAGCTGAAGCAATAACCGCTGATAAGAGGTGTTGTGTACTATTTAAAGAAGGCTGTATAAACAGCAGCTTTTTTAGCCTATGCGTGATACTATGTTATAAGTACTCTTCGTTGATTTCAATGAAATCTTGCAATAAAATTTGTCACTACAACACGCTCCTAATGTGAAGTGCAATAGTACAATTGGTGGCTGCCTGTATTTTGAGATAAAAGAGAGTTGAGTCGATTTACTGCATTCGCTTCATGCTGAAACATGCCGGGGTTGATTTTGTTGCTCTCTGTGGTGATCATTGGAATATGAGTGTACAGGGCCTGACAATATTATGAACCTCCTTAAGCCTCAAACCCTCAAACGTGCAGGAAAAGATGTGAGTGAGCACTGCGGGGCAGGTCAGGATCATCTTTTGTAGGAGGGTGCCCACCCGCAGCGAAGTTGTGCGATAGAGCCACGCAGGTGCTGTCGGGCTAACCCACTTTTTCTGAGGGGGTCTTCGCAACTCACCTGGCTGCCACACAGGAAAGCCAGCTTCTGGGGCAGCTTTGGTAGTGGGTGCTATTTTTGTTCAATGTAATCATATATTTTTCTATACATTCTCATTATAACTTTACAGTGTTCAGAAGTTGCTCGATATAACAGATACTTCAGTGTAAAAGATCTCAGTATAGTCAGGTTAAAACCTATTCAATTCAAGACCAAATCGAATAGAACAATTTTAGATTCGTTATTCGAAAGTTTTTTAACATTTGCACATTCCTAGTTGAGAGGAATTGAAGAAACAGTCTGCTGGCAGAGATAGATGCCAGTTTTAAGGCGTTCTGATTATCTGTGCTTCCATTATATGTTCTTATCAAGGTTCTATAAAACCAACGGGTTGCAGTATGCATTCTAGCTTCAGTGAATACTGCAGGCCTATGCAACTCTAGCTCCGCTGTATAGTTGCAGTCTTCACTGAGAAAAGATTGAAGACAGGGGGTTTCTCTGTTCATCCTCAACTGACATGACACGCTGTTATAAGAAGCCAACAAACAAAGACACTAAGGACAACACAGGGGAAATTACTTGTACTTACTAATGAAATAAAGAAATTATGTGTTGTCCTTGGTTGTCTCCTGTGTTGTCCTTGGTATCTTTGTTTGTTGGCTCCTTATAACAGTGTGTCATGTCAGTTGAGGATGAATAGAGCAACCACCTGTCTTCAATCGTTTCTCAGTGAAGACTGCGACTATACAGTGGAGCTAGAGTTGCATCGGCCTGTAGTGTTCACTGAAACTGGCTGACCATCTTGAGAGCTTCATAAGACCAAATCAAAAATTTGTGCTCGCTGGTGATTTCAACTTGCTAGGCATTAACTGGAACTCTTTAAATATCGTAGATTCCAATGATGCCGAAAGTGCACGTCTCCTTCTTGATGAACCTTTCTCTTTAGACCTAACGCAGCTGGTTAATGCTCCTACATGTGTCACAGAAACGACTGCAGCGATCCTTGATTGTCTATTTCTTAAAAACTTTCCTGAAGGCTGCAATGTGTCCATCATGAATGGCATTGCTGATCATAAATCAGTCCATATAACTTTAAACGCACATGGCAGGAAAGTACCACCAATAGCAAAAACATTCCATGATTTTTCGGCTGCAGATGACGAATCGGTTCTTGACATTTTACATTTAAATTTTCCGAATTTCGAACACGGAGGAGACGTCTTGTACGTTTGGAACAGGTTCAGGGCTATGGTAGCTGAATGCATGAATAGGTTTATTCCCGTCCAGCGAAAGAAAATGAGGCATCACAACCATTGGATCAACCTGGATATTGTACACTTAAAACGTCGCTTAGCATGGAAGCCGAAATTAAAGGTTCACAATACTGATGTGCATGCTCTCAAAGAAGATCTGGTTTCCAAACTCGGAAATGCCCGCAATAATTTCTGTGACAAAACCCTTGTTTCTTTTATTAAAGGCTCATCTTTGGCAAGTTTTGGTGCTTTTTGTCTGGTAGCAAGCAGACTGTCGATCAACTACGTATTAATGGTAATGTTAATTAAAATCTCAAAGATATTGCCAATGAACTCAATATTACTCTTCAAAGGTCATTTACACAGATTTCTATCACGGCATATCACCCCACTGTTAAGGCATTTCCTTGTCCTCTTAACATGCCAAGTTTGTTTTTAAGCTGCGAGAGCGTACACACACTCCTACTAAATATCAAACCAAAAAAGTCAAGTGGCGTCAACCATATTTCTAACGCTTTCCTTCATTGGTACTCTGAAATAATTTCTTACTACCTTCATATCATTTTCAATGCCTCACTTGACCAAAGTTGCCTGCCGAGTGATTGGTTAGTTGCCTGAATAGTGCCTGTCTTTAAGTCTGGCGAAAAGTTGAATGCTGTAAATTACCGAGCTATCTCGCTTATATGCACGTGTTGCAAGTTGCTTGAGCACATAATAGCTCATCATGTATCCAACCATCTTGAATTCACCAACTTCATTGTCAAATTTCAACATGGTTTCCGTAAGAATGTGTTGACTACAACACAGCTGCTATCAGTAATTTATGACTTTTCCCTGGAAATTGATAATCACAAACAAATAGATGCAATTTTCCTGGATTTATCAAAGGCATTTGATTGTATACCCCGCAGCTTGCTTATTTAAAAACTAAGAAATTGGGATGCCAGACAATCTTATCAATTGGTTGCAAGCATATCTACAGAATCGAAGAAAATTTGTAGAATGTGGTGGGATTGGGTCTGAGTGTTAACAGGTTCTGTCTGGTGTAGCACAGGGGTCAGTGCTCGGACCCCTATTGTTTCTCATATATATATCAGTGATATTTCTCATAGTGTTGAGGAAGGTATCACTGTGAAGTTGTTTGCCGATGACTGCGTTATTTACTCTGTCATGAAGAATTCTTCCTGCCAGCAACTACTGAATACTAATTTATGTAAACTTGCAGACTGGTGCGAACAAAGGGTGATGAAAATTAATTTTTCAAGAACTGTATCAATGACAATTACAACCAAAAAACATCCCTTACAATATGTTTACAAAATTGGCAATCTGTGGATAAATCCTGCTACATCAATTAAATACCTAGTTCTAACAATTACAATCAATTTTAAATGGGATATGCATATTAACGACATATGCTCTAAAGCATTCAAGAAATTATCCTACCTATGCGGGAAATTAAAAGGGTCTCCATCAAGCGTAAAACTTGAAGCCTATTGCACTCTGGTTCGACCAGTCCTAGAGTATTCGTCTGTGGTGTGGGATCCGCACCATGCCAAGAACATCGAACAGGTGGAGCGCATCCAACGTCATGGTACCAGGTTCATCTCATCTGATTATCGAAAACATTCATCTATTACTGACATGCTAAGGCAACATAAGTTGGAGCCGCTCCAGTTACGCAGGCAGACTGCCAGGTTGAAATTCTTGTACTTGCTTTATCACAACAAAACTTGATTGCCACGTGAATCATACTTACTTTCTTCACCACAATGATCATCAAGATTAAATCACACAAAAGTTATAAGGCCACATTATGCCAGAACTAAACAATTCTAAAATTCATTTTTCTCCTACACAAGCGAACAATGGAACCGCCTGCTTGCTTGTGTTGTTGAATGTACTAATGTTAATACTTTTGAGCATTCTTTGCGAACTCACCTCTTGTAACCTTCTCCTGCTTGGGCAGCAATGCTGCCTGCAGTATCTGTAAATAAATAAATTAATTAATGGAATTGAAAATGGACGAAATGCCAACTTGCCACTGGTATGGAATGATCCCACGTCTTCGCATTACGCGTGAAATGCTCTACCAATTGAGCTACTGTGGTGCCGTCTTCCATCCACTTTCTGGGATATTTATGTGTTACTACTGGAACTAACCCTGGGAGTGCTAGCCAGCGCCACCACTCACAAACTTTGATGGCAAATGTGGAACATCCTTTCTGCTGCAGGCGTCATGAGTACGTGATCTTTTTGACTATATGATTAATAAAAATTGGGCCCCTTGGTTAAACCCCCGTTCTTCTCATTCATTACATAACGAGGGTCTCGAATACGGCAAAATTGATGCCTTCAGGTAGCACATGTGGCTTTATTGACCAGTTGCCTTCACCCAAAAAGATCACAAACTCGTGATGCCTGCAGCAGAAAGGTTGTTCCACATCTACCGCCAAGGTTTGTGAATGGTGGCACTGGCTAACACTCCCAGGGTTAGTTCTAGCAGTAACACATAAATACCCCAGAAAGTGAATGGGAAGACAATGCCACGGTAGCTCGATTGGTAGAGCATTGCGAAGACGTGGGATTGTTATACACCTGTGGCAAGTTGTTTTTTCATGCACTTTCATTTCCATTAATTTATAATTTCTTTATTTCAGTTAGTAAGTACGAGTAATTTCCCCTGTGTGGTCCTTGGTGTCTTTGTTCTTGGCTTCTTATGATATGATTAATAAAAAATCTGGCCCCTCGGTTAACCCCCTTTCTTCTTGTTCGTGACAGACTGTTGGATTCTGTTGATAGGGTCTTGACATGTTCTGAAGATTTCATCTGAGGCATGAATGCTTATCTTCGATTGAAAAATATCTTATGCTATAAATTATTGAGAAAGGCGTCATTCCCAGTTTAGTTTTTAAGTATGATACGGATTGTTTTAAGTATTACCATTCGAATGGACAGGAAGTGGTTGTGTCTGCAACCCAATACGAGTATGACTAGCATAATGTCAGGAAATCGGCACACGTAAGGAGACTGGAAAAGTGTGAAATTTGAACCTCCATAAATTAATATGATTGCATGTGAAATGCTTAAACTGAAATAAAGGCTAATTTATTTACTTTTAAAGGGGGCCCTGAACCACTACTTTTTATCGAAGTGGAGAAAGACATTTGAAATGAAGATAGGCTATTTCAGAACCACCTTGCCGCAAAAAGTACATCAATGCGTTCAGCAGAAGCAGAGTTATTGGCAATCAAACACGGCCTCAGCTGTGCTCCCCTTCCTCCTCCAATGCCTTGCACTGCGAAGGCTACGGCGGATACGTCACCATGGTGCGCAGTTCAAATTTCCGATTTGGTGCCTATGCCGCGCTAAACGTAAACCAAACGCGGCTGTCTTCAGAGAGCCGCAGTGCGCTGAGCCACTGGACTCGTGGCGGCACCTTGCGGTGGCCACAGTGTAGCCGAGTGCAGCGACCAATAGCAGCCGCGTGTTGGAATGTGCTTTATGACGAAATAGAGCACACACAAAAGAGCGAGGATCATGGGGTTTTTGAAGCAAGAGCATTTGAGAAAAAGGTGACTTCGCACTCCGCTTGCGAGCTCCACGGACCGCGTACGACAGCAGAACTTGGCTGAGAATTTCACAGCAGCATATGCTACCGGCGGACTATGTTATTTCACCAAGCCCGAGGGGTGGTTCAGGGCCCCTTTAAGGCTTCCTCGTTGATCATTCGAATTACTCTGGCGTCGTAACCGACGATAATGCCTTCGATAGTGCGGTTGCATTGTTTGCTCTTGCCTGTGAAGATGCCTGGAAGCATGCTCTGATAAGCGATGCAGGTAGACAACATGCTGTTCATTTTGCAACGTTTACTTGACCATTAAGCCTTGAGCATTGAGTCTTCCTCACTCTTCAGTCTTCCTTGCCGAGCCTTATGACTAGAAAACTATGGTTGCGAGAGGCATTTTGACCTGGCCTGCAGGACAAGGACATGGACATAAGTGCACAATGGAGCTGTTCTCATGTCTAGAAGAGCAAATTTGAGCTCATGTAAAATCTAGCAGTGTGAAAGGCCACTCAGGGTATATGCCTTCTGCCCATTGATTGACATCTTTCCGGCTTGCAAGTTGCTTTTTTATGTCACCTCTTTTCCCTCATGAATTTTTAATAAAAAAAGAGAGAGAAAAAAGCATTGCCTTCTATTATGAACCATAATGAAACTGTGATGCATGAGGGGCGGCAGCATAGTTTATAACAAATTAGCTGTCTGTCAATTTGTAGCTTCAAGTCTGCATAGAGCATGAAACGTGTACAGCTATACTTCATTTTCGTTTGAGCCTATGGAACACATGAAAGTTAATTTACTGCATTACGTGAAGGTGCTTCTATTTGTGTGGAAACTATGCAGCAATCCCTAGCACACTGCCTTCATGTAAAATGAAAGGAAGAATGCAGTGAATGCAGTGATAGCAACTCTTTGTTCAACTAGAAAAGTTAAATTGCTTTCTGCTTTAGCACTTGTCGCAGTGCCTTAACAGCTATGGTGTTGCGCTGCTAAGCATGAGGTCGCGGGATGAAATCCCGGTCATGGCAGTCGCATTTCGATGGGGAAAAATGCAAAGGGGCCTGTGTCCCGTGCATTGGGGGCACATTAAAAATTCCCTGATGGTCAAAATTAATCCGGGGCCTCCCACAACGGTGTGCCTTGTAATCACATTGTGGTTTTGGCTCATAAAACCCCAGAATTCAATTTCTGCCTCAGCAAAAGATGCTTAGTCTGAGCTCCAGATTGAGGGAAATACTTTTGTTATGGAAAAGTAGAAAAATGCAGCAGCATTTATAAATCATAAAGACAGTGACATTGAAAACACTCTTCTGAAAAGCACAGGCTGCAACGTCCAACATGGCGTCTAGGGAACGTCAGCGCCCCAGCCTTCTAGTTGCATGCTGCACCACCTTAGTGAGATGGCCAGCACTAGGAGATGCATCTAGCGCTTCTGCCAAAACACCTGTTCTTCTTACACTGTGATCAAATATGACAAGTGAATCTTGCTAATACTAGCCAGGTAAAAAGAATGAAACCCAGACATCATTGTGTCCAGTCTCACAAACATGCAATTAACTGCTCCGTAAAATGAAGGGATAGGATGTGGAAATTTGAATAGCATGAGCAGCAGCAATAGTGACACCAAGGTGTCAACTACTTAATTTGCTACGGAATTCCACCATGACTATTCTCGTACCAATGGGCACGATTTCAGAATCTGTATCGGGCTTTTTTTTAATAAATTTTATTTGATGCCTAACTTGAGGATTAAATGTTCTGATATGGCTATGACACCAGGGGTGACTAAGACTGGAAAACTCATCTATAAAATTGCATTTAGGACCAGTTTTTTTGGCAATTGTAGGCCACTTGCAAAGATGTGGTCATTTAAAGCTAGTTGTCCGGCTGTGGAGTAAGCAAGGTTTGCAGTCAGCATTATTCATCATGCTTCATATGTTTGCAGCTATTGCCTTGGCATCATTACTATTTAGAATGCTTTACATAAGTTGTGCTCTGTAACACCTCTATCATGAAAGTGAAAAACTGTGATCCACCCGACTGTAGCATGAAGCTACATACAGGTGGGTGACAATATTTCTCTTTCATGAACTTTCTTGTGAGCGCGTCTTCCGCAGAAGTATTTGAAGGGCAAATAATGTGGTGTCAAACCTTTGAGTGAGTATATTTGGCCGTTAGTGTTATTCACAGGCTGCCAAGCATAGAACTTGCTTCACTATGTCCAAGTGTGTAGCCTTGATAGCAGTGCTTCAAAATTAAATTTAATACTCGATCAGGGTTGACACTATCTCTGAAACCACTTTTCTATGATTTCATATGTTACAAGTGCCCATGCTTATGGATCATCCTCTGCCAACACTTGGACATTCTGAGCATTTGCATACACACAACATGTCGCTCTGGTGACGGATGTCATACTTTCGTTTCTGTTGAGTAGTCCAATGCCTGCTGAGGACCAGGTGTGCTTACCCAGGACTGGGACACTGTGGGACATCATAGTTTAAATAGTCAAGGATATTTGTGGCGCAAATACCTTCTGCTCTGCCTTTGACTGAATGTGCACCCGCCGTGGTTGCTTAGTGCCTGTAGTGTTCGGCTGCTAAGCACAAGGTTGGGGGATCGAATCCCGGCCATGGTGGCCACATATTGATGGGGGCGAAATCCTTAAACACCCGTGTACTTAGATTTAGGTACACGTTAAAGAATTCCAGGTGGTCCAAATTATTTCAGAGACCCCCACTACGGCGTGCCTCATAATCAGATTGTGGACGCTGTAACATGGCGACAACTGCAAACCAATATATACCCCCATTTAAGCAGACTACATGCAATACACCCTACACTATATTCATACAGATGTTCCCTTTGTAATGATTACGCCTCCCTATATCACACCACATGGGCGTGCCCCAACGTCAAGGTGGCCCCGCAAATACCCCACCCCACACCCGAGCAGTGGGAGGCCGTGCTGACTAGTTCGGACCCTCGTAACCAGCAGCAACTGGTGCAGTGGGCCAGGGAGACAGCAAGAGCCACAGGAGCCCTGTACTAAGGGTGCTTCCCACACAAGCAGGAAGACACCTGCTTGTCCTTTCCTTTTTTTTTTAATAAATGTTTCTCCTCCTCCTCCGCCTCCTCCTGTGGTTTTGGCACATAAAACCCCATAATCTAATTTTTTAATTTGACTGAATGTGCCACCATTGGACAATGATTGCAGCATAGCACAAAAGTGTCGGGATATGCACACCTGCACATTTCCTCTTTTTCTACTGCATGAGGTTGAAAGCCAAAGCTGCCCTAGTGTTCTCATAGATTGAGTGAAGTGATGATCTACAAGCGTAAACTCTGATGGCTAGCATTTTTGGTTGTCATCAGCCAATGTCTAGGAACCTTTTTCGTTGTCGTAGTTGCAGTGTCTGTATGAGTGCACCCCTTGCTGTGTCCAGGTGCTGGACATGTCAGATGTGCAGATGGTCTATGGTACAAGCCACTTCAAAGGGCATGCTACAGGCGGCAACGTCAGCAAGGCAATGGTATGTAAGGTGCTATGCTTTTCACAGGAGGGTATTTTGGGCTTACCTTGAAGAATGGCATAAGATCCACCTGTCTCTTTTCCTTGACGCCATACCTATCATACACCAGAAAGCTACCTCAGGGTGTCTATCAACAGGACAGGCTTTCAGAGCTTTTTAGAATGTGCCTGTGGCAGTTTGAGCCCTTAAGGGCAGTAAAAGACATGCATTCATTTTTTCCAACTGGCCGATTTTCCGGACGTTCTTGCGGCCCCTAGGCCGAAAAATCAGACGACTGTACAACTGACCCAAGAAGATGCTGAAGACCGGACGCTGCTGGACTTCCTCCAAGAATCCAGTGTGTATTTACACATGTAAATAATTCTTTATGCCAGAAGGCACGCTGTCACAAAAAAAAAAAATATGCTTCAAATGATCCATGGGCCGAATAAGCAGTGGAAGGAGGAAAAGGACAAAAAGGACCTACACATTGAGGAATGAATTAGAAAGGAAGCATGCTGCCGCCGTTTTGAAGAAGCTTGAGCTCAAAAAACAAAGTATTGGCTGATGCCAAAATAACCTCTTTAAAGCAGTTAAAGCACAGTCAGGCTGAGAGTAAGTTAGGACAGTTAAGGTTGATTTACGATCTGTTGAGAGAGAATGTCAATTGTGACAAAGTCCGGGCCAAATACCACTGAGCTCATATTCGAAAATATTTGCTTCTGTATGCATCTCCTTTTTATTCGTGTGTGAGAATGTCCGACTTGATTTGGAATTTAGTTCGAAACATTTTTATTTGCTGTGCATTTTACTAACCCCTCCCTTCTATTCTCTTTTTTATTTACATAAACACTACTCCTTAGTATTCAAATTGGATTAAGTTGTCTTTTTTTAATTTTTTTTTCATATGCTTACTTAGTGACAGCATCTGGCAATATGGTTTCAGCCCATCTTGACATAAAACATAGTTCTGCATCACTCGGGGAATTTCGCAAAAGCACTCAGGGAAAAGACACCCTGAATAAAGATTACTACTGTCATACTAAACGAAGTTATTCATGATCACTAGTGCTTCAATCATCTCATCTCCTAGCTAGCACACTTCAATTGCCATTTTTATGACTTTTCATTTGATATCTATGATGCTGTACTGTTTAAAACTAAGAGCACATCGAACTGAACGTATCATTAATGATCACCAATGACTTGGCATGATCGGTTATCGAAATGGTAACAAAAAACTCATTTAATGACTGCATGGTTGATATCAATGACGATGTGCACAAATGAAAGCTACCACTGTGATACTAAACAGTGATTTGTGATGGCTAGTGACACAATACTACCATCTCCTAGTTACAATTCAATCACTGTTTATGTGCCTTATCATTTGATATGCATGACTCCATACTGTACAAAACGCGGGAAAATCCAAGCGATCGTATCACTAGTGATCACTCATAAATGGACATTATCAGTTGGCAATGCTAACAAAAGAAATACTCATCTAATCACCTTTTGATTGATACCAATCATGAGCTGCCCGAATGACCTGCCACAGTGGTTTAACAGCTGTGGTGTTGCGCTGCTAAGCACGAGGTCATGGGATCAAATCTCGGCCGTGGCGGCCGCATTTCGATGGGGACGAAATGAAAAAATGCCTGTGTCCTGTGCATTGGGGGCAAGTTAAACATACACTGGTGGCCAAAGTTAACCAGGAGTCCCCCACTATGGCGTGCCTTATCTAATTGTGGTTTAGGCATGTAAAACTCTAGAAGTGAGTTCAACGTGCCCAAATGAAGTCTACCATTATCATACTAAACAAAGCGATTTATGATCGCTAGTGAGTCAGTGCTACCATCTCCTAGTTATTATAAGTGAATCGTCGTGTATATGACTTTTCATTTGATATCCGTGACGCTGAGCTATGTGAAAGTGCGAGAATTAACATTGAACTGAGCGCATTACTAGTAATCATTAATGACCATGCATAATCAGCCGGCAGCGGTAACCAAACAAATACTCATTTAGTGAGCTTTTGATTGATATCAGTGGCGACTTGCACGTATGAAAGCTACCATTGTACCAGTAAAATAAATGATTCATTATCACTCTTAGCTTAATCATACCAGTTCCCAGTAATCATAGTTGAATCACTCGTTTTATGACACTTCGTTTGATATCCATGACTACATCATTTGTAAAACAGGAAGAACATAGTATGTTATTTACTAGTAATCACTAGTGACAATAGTCATATTAACTTTGAGGTGTAGCTGCTTAGTTAATTGATCATTAATTAACAGTGTGACTATTGATTGCTTTCCATGGCGACGTGTTCGATTGGAGGCTAGCGATAGCACAGTAGAAGAGGGTACTTTCATTCACTAGTGACCAAAGCCCACCAGCGCGTAGTGGTCATAAAATCACTTTAAGATGTTTCCTCTCTTAACAGTCTCATAATAATATTTTCTTGCATTTGTTTACTCGAATTGATGACATCTGTCTTTGACGCTGTTGCAAAAAAGAAGGAAAGAAAAAGGAAAAGAAAAAATTAGTGGGGCCCCAACATTCCTATGGTGACAGATTACCAGCAAAGCCGTGTGGGCTGCGTACATGGGCTACATACACCTGCAGCATTCATTATGAAATCGTAATTT
Source organism: Dermacentor andersoni (assembly GCF_023375885.2). Lineage (NCBI taxonomy): Eukaryota > Metazoa > Arthropoda > Arachnida > Ixodida > Ixodidae > Dermacentor > Dermacentor andersoni. The sequence continues at coordinate 11,735,616 of NC_092814.1, forward strand.
TTTTTAATACGGCACCACACTACGCCGACACAAGCGGCACCGCGCTCACCGCACCTCCCATGGGTCTGCCCTGCATCCGCACCTCCAGGGGTCTGCAACTGTGCTGGCACCTCCAACGTGCGTGACGTCATAACCACAGGCAGCATGTGTGGGTTTATTGACCAGTTGCCTTCACCCAAAAAGATAACGTTTTCGTGACGCCTGCGGCAGAAAGAGTGTTCCACATCCGCCGCCATGATTTGTGAGTGGCTGCGCTGGCTTACACTCCCAGGATTAGTCATTATGGTGTGATTGGCAATGAACTCGCTAACAGTGAGGCAAGATCTGCATTCTCTTCCTCTGATGAAGTACGGATTGCCTACTCGCGACCTGACACCAACTCTATGATCGAGGCACTCATGCAGGACCTTTCAAAGGTATACAGAGCCCACGATGACAACATCCACGGATGCGTATACATATGATCGACCCAGATGGTAAATTCTGTTTCCCTGTGAAGGTTATGCGGAGTAAAATGTCATTGCTACACAGGATTCAGCTGGGCGTTGCTTTCACCCGTCGCTACGCACACCTCATCAGCCAGTCGAACAGCCCTGATTGTGAACACTGCCAGACGCCTGAAACGCCGGAACACATATTCTGAGATTGCCCAGCATGTATGCTGGTACGAAGGACACTGGAAAGTTCCCCAGCCAGCGTTGGCTGGCAATCACTGTCAGAGGACGCTATCCTCGGCCCATTTCCTCACACTGCAACTTCAATGTGGGCAACTAAAGCTAGAAGAGCAGCTCTAGTAGGACCACTGTATAACATACATAAGGCACTCGCGACTTCTCTCAGCGTGTCTACCAACCGGGAAAACCGGGAATTTTCAGGGATTTTGAATAGTCTGGAAATACCCAGGGAAAACTAAGAGAATTTGTGCTTCTGTCAGGGAAAATTAGCTGTAACTTTACTGAAAGGGAACGAAAGTCGCGGTACTGCTGGCTCGCGTAACAGAGAGTGATCGTAACGAATCGTCTTTTGACGACGTGTCGTCGGCTGGAGGAGTTGCCAGTGTTCAGTCAATGACAGACTTTCCTGACTCTCGACGGCTCCGCGGCACCTTCACGTACCCCATACAGTCAATGAGTGACAGTCAGTGTATAAGAACGTCTGAAATTTCAGACGCAAGAGCCCTTCGCCATCCGATTTTCCGCACTTTCTGCCGTGACCGCAGATCCGAAATAGCATTAATCAAAGCCACCACTGCCGCCGTTTTGATTACCTCGCCGCCGTAGTAAATGCTAGGCTTAGCTGCTTCAACGTTCGCTATTAAGCTTCTTGCCGTTTGGCGCCGTGTTTTTGATTGAAAGAATTCGCCGCTGTAAGCAAAGGCACCGACTCCGTCTTTGTGGTCCTTGCGATTGGCTTCGCAGCTCGGAAAGCACGGCGCGTTGCATAATGCCGGTTCCCAAGAGTCAGCTTCGCCTCGATATAGACGTGTTACGCGGTGAAACATACGAAAAAGTATTGCGGTGAAGCATAACAAGTGTGAAAAGGGGCAATTTTCACGGGACACAGCATCTATTACTTAATTATACACGCGTCCATCCATCATCTGTCTCGGTGAGAGCACCGCAATGCCTTGTTAGGAACGGCCAGCTGCAGTGCAAAGTTTTGCCAACCCGTTGCGACTGTGGAGGCAACATCCCGGGAGCGTCGCCGCCAACCTCTAGCCACGGCGTGACTAAATCGACCTTGTGTCGGGGAACAATACGCGCATCCCCCACTCTCCTTCGCTTCAGCTAGGATGCGTTCGATGAAGCAGGCTTTGTGCTGAAACCGCCGCCAACCTCTAGCTTCATCGCCGTTGTGACGGAATGAGTTTGGCGGGCCAACTATTGTTACCAAACTCCCCAACGCGGACCTGATCTGCTACGAGTGCGCGAGTTGCCGCGGGAACGCCGTTTTGCACTCGTTCCCACACACCGACCAACATGCAAGACAACGCGCTACCCGGAACGGCTCCCGAGTTCTACGAAGCCCCTCTGACGTCGGCTCTGGACCATCGCCCCTGTCTGTATGCATGTGTGCGTGTGTGTGTGTGTAAACCGTGCCGCGGAGAGGCGGCTAGTTTTTGATGACTAAACGAACGTTCGCATCACCTTGTATCGGGAGAGGACCGAGTGTTTAAAAACTGCTGTTGTGCGGCTGCTCAGGACACTCTCTCTCAAGCAGTCATGTTAGACTGATGTACTTTCTCAAACAGTCATGTTAGACTGATATAAATACTGTAAATGAACCCATATTCCTCGTTCTCGATGAGAAGCAGTCCTTCCCTTCATCAACGTCCTCAGCGTGGATAAGTTGGATGACGGCATGGGCCAGCTACCTTTTAATTCTTGCCCGACTCCAATCTTGACAACGGATCACGAGCGATGGGATTGAGCCCCCAATCCTGACAACTGGCTGACAGCGGTGAGATGGACTTTGCGACGTGGTGCTGTGACTGCGGTGAGTGCTTGGTTCTTGCTTTGACTCTCTAGGCTTCATTTTGTGGTTGTTCTGTTTAGAACAGTAGGGAAGCTAGATTGTTGAGTGTTAGCTAGGTTGTGTTTTCTTAGCTAGATTTAGCGAGCAAGACCAAGGCAGTAAAGCAGCAATCATGGAGTTAAGGACACTGCTGAGAGACGAATTGTTGATTGTTGGTGAGGAACTTGGCCTAGATGTACGCAAGGAAATGCTAAAATCGGAATTATTGGAGCTAATTTCCGAAAAGGCAAGTGAGGAAGAAATTGAAATGGGGTTTGAACTTCTGAAAAAAAGAGAGAAACGGGACGGAGAAAGAGAAGAACGGGAAAGAGAAAGAAAAGAACGGGATAAAGAGAGAGAGGAACGCGATAAAGATCGCGAGTTAAGAAAAATGCAACTTGAACTTGAAAGCAAACGTTTGGAGTTGTCTCAAGGAAGTGAAGGCGCTCTGGGACGATCAAGTGAGGCAGAATCGTACCGCATGGACCGGCTATTAAATCCATTTGAGGTCGGGACCGACATAGGCTTGTTCCTAAGCAATTTTGAAAGGACTTGCGAGAAGATGAACTTCGGCCCGAGTACATGGCCACAGCGGTTGCCGTCTATGTTGCCGTGTGAGGCGGCGGAAGTAATCGCCAGATTGAGTGCACAGGATGCATATGATTATGCAAAAGTTAAGGCTAGTCTCCTGAAGAAATACCGCCTTTCAGCCGAAGCTTTTCGGCAAAGGTTTAGGAGCACAGGCAAGAAAGATCGCGAGGGATATCCGGAGTTTGCATATAGCTTAAAGACCAACCTAGTCGAGTGGTTGAAAAGCGCGGAAGCGTACGACAGCAGAGACATGATCATTGAATGCGTGTGTCTAGAGCAGTTTTATAAAACCATCCCCCAAGCTTTGAAACTGTGGGTGCAAGACAGAGGGAATGTAAACACTGTGGAAAGGGCGGCTGAATTAGCCGAAGAGTACGCAACGCGTAGAAAGTTGAACGCCGAGGACGAAAACTGGGACGGTCGAAGTGGACCGTGGAAACCCTTTCCATTCAAAAAGGTTTCGCAGACTAGACGATCGGAGCCTGTAGACGTGGAGGAAAAGCCCGCAGAAAAGAGCGAGGAGAAACTTAACGGGGAAACCGCACAAGAGGAACAGAAAAGAAAGTTCGAATCTTTTAGGCCGATCCGCTGTTATAAATGCCACAAACTGGGACATATAGCTGTAAACTGCGGGAAGCCTAGCGTAGTTTTCTCCTACGTGGAGGAAAAAGACGAGAATATGGAACTTTTAAGTCCATATCATCACGACCTGCAAGTTAATGGCAAACCATGCCGAGTGCTAAGAGACAGCGCCGCCGTGACAGTAGGTGACTTCACCGGAGAAGTAGCATGGATCAAACAGGTTGTAGAAGAACACAGCGTGTGTCTGCCCATGGCCAAAGTCAATATGAGTGGACCATTCGGGGAGCTAGAGACTGAGGCTGCAGTTTTCAAATTTTTGTCACTGCAGTACCCTTGCATCTTTTCGAATCGTTCAAATCAGTTACTGCATGAAAAAGGGCTTAAACTGGGAGAGGGTGTAGTACAGGCATTCACGCGAGGCCAAGCTCGTAAAATCGCGTCGCTTTCGGCCGAAAATGCACAAGCTGCTCCAGCGGAAGTAGCAAAGGAGACAACTGCAATAACCGAATCCAAGCTAGGCTCGAGTGATGAAAAAACGGTTGAGGAAAGCCTGCCAGCTGACCAGTTCAATGAGAGCGTAGCACTAGAGTGTCAAAGTTCAAGCCTGCGGGAAGAGCAAGCTGACGCACTCACAAGTGAGACAGGGTCGTTATTATCACCGGCCTCAAAGAACTTTGATCAGCTCTTACGTGTGGATAGAGAGTCATTGGCAGTCAAGCAAAAGAATGATGAGAGCTTAGCTAAATTACATGACACAGCTAAAGAAGGCATTGCTAGGCGCAACGTGACGATACATGGGAGAGGAGGATTGTTGTATCGGCACTACAGAGATCGAAAGGGTAGGATTTTAGATCAGTTAGTCGTACCTACTAAGTATAGGGAGGACCTAGGCATAAACAAATCAAAGGAAAGATTGCTTATGGAATACTACTGGCCTGGCTGTTTCAAAGACGTAGAAAACTTTGTAAGATCATGCGATGCCTGCCAGCGCTCTGGTAAACCAGGTGAGACATAGAAAGCTCCACTGAAGGTAGTGCCCTTAATAACAGAACTGTCACGATCCACCCCGGGTCGTGAACAAGGGAGGGCTTCTGGCACCGTCCGATAGACGGACGCCCCGCAGCGTGGTGGTGCTGAATGATTACTGACCGGCGAGCCGCCGTGCTCGTCGGTGTTTATTGTGGCTCGGCGACCAATGTTGCCTGCCGAGCTTTAGCAGGCCGCCGAGCTTGGCGGGCGAATCAAGATTATGTTCGAGGGGGCGTCACATACTTGCTACAACCCCTCACCCCCAGTGTGTTTGTTAAATAAAAAACAAACGTCCAAGTTCAAACAAACGTCCAAGTTCAAGTTCAACAAACGTCCAAGTTGGAGTCAAACTCATCAAACAAACGTCCAAGTTCACACTATGAGGCTCTGCCTCCACCCTAGCTGGGTCGACGGTGCCTGCTATCCAGGCGAGTAACGGTCTGGTGGCCTCCGCTGTCAAGTACTCCGCCTGGGCACCGGTGTCGACGGGTCGGGTCGGGTGTGGCAACGCCGGGTGCTGCCTGGGCCAGCCTCGCTCCATCCGGAGGGTCCGTAGTGGTCGGCCTCGTGAGTGGTGCCGAGCTAGACACCGGTCCAACGGGTGCCGCACCACTGGCTACGGTTGCCGCCTCCGAGGTTGGTGGTACTCCGCTAGAAGCGACTGGTGCTGCCGCTAGTCCTCCTGCGGGCTGAAACTCAGTGGCAGTCGAGGGTGCTGGCCAGGTCCCGAGGCGAGGTCTGACATGGTGGGCGTGTCTGTGCCACATGGCCCCATCTGGCATGCGGACGAGCAGCGATGAGGCGCTGGCAGGAGACACCACCTGTCTGGCAGACCAGGGTGGGCCAGGACGGAAGTTCCTGGCGACAACTGGAGCTCCCGACTCTGGCAAATGCCCGGGACGGCACCCTTGGTCAGCAGCCAGCTTCTGCTTCAGCTTCTGCGTCTCTGATTGAGCCTTGCACAGCTTGCGCTTGCTGCGGGAGACCTCGCTCTTGAGCTGCCTGTTGCGACTCTGCAGGCTCGTTATAATGTGCCGCATCTCCCGGTTGATTGGCTGGGCCTGCTCGCTGGACACCGACGACGCCTCAAACTCAGTGCGTAGATTCTCGTACTCTCGACGAATCTGCGCGATGTTGTCCTCGAGGCGGATGACCTCCGAGCGAAGCTTCTTCTGGACAACCAGCTCCTCGCTTTCCATCTGCTCAATGTGGCGAAGGTGTGAGTTTTTGGCTGTCGACAGCAAGGAGCGACACTCGTCCAGCTGAGTCTTGAGTTGCATGCTCTCGTTGTACAGCACGGAGAACTGGCTCTGCAGGCACTTGCACTCTGCCGTGCTCACCACCAGGCTCTCGGGCAGCGACCGCAGCTCTATCCGCAGCCGCTCCACCGTCTTCAGGGCCTCCTTGTGGTCAAGCTGGAGCTGCTCCAGCTCCAGCAGCCGTGCCGATGCCAGGTCCCGCTGTTCCTCGAGCTGGCTCTGCAGGTCCTCCAAGCGCAGGGAGGCTGCTCCGCCACCACCGCCACAGCCCCCAAAATCCACATGTAGGCGGGACCAGGGTCTCTGTGGAATGGCCAGGGGGTGCTTTCCACATTACGCGAGGCTCGCTGATGCTCCTGGCAGATTTGGCAGCTCTGCATCACATGCAGGCTGGCTTCCGGGTACTCTGGCAGACGAATGCCCAGTACATGAATCCAGTTTCGGCCCAGCAGCGTTGGCGACGACCCCTTCGTTAAGTAAAGGGGAAGGGCTGCCTCCCTGTTGCCAAAACGAACGCTGACCTGTGCCTGACCCTGGACCTGGGAGAGTTGCCCAAAGGAGCTGCGCAGCATCACGCCCGAAGCCTCGACGGACACGCCGGGGAAAGTCCACTTGAAGAGCTTCCCGGCCATTACAGACACGCTGGCCCCCGTGTCCAGCTCCATGGAAATGGGGTGCCCGCAGATTTCGACGGTCAGCATGTATGGCGGCACAGACAACGGTACAAAGCCTGTGTGTCACATGTCGAAAATCGGCGGGTCCTCGGCCACGACGTGGAGCCTGGCCGCGGAAGAACTTGAGCTTGCTGCCGCATGCCTCCGCCACGTACCCTTGCGACGGCTACCCTGGCCGCGGGCTTGTGTTGTACCTGGGCTTGAATCAGGCTGCTGCTTGCTGTTCGTCCTCCCACTTCGGCATACACGTGCCAGGTGCCCAGTTTTCCCGCGCGTAAAGCATTGTGCTTGAGAGAACTGGCACTGTGAAGGGGAGTGGGCACCACCACAGCGACCGCAGGTACTGCCCTTTGTCGCGAACTTGTTGACCGCCGCTTCCGCGGACGGTGAGCCAGTCGCACGAAAAATCTCGCCGGCGTCCTTGGCGGCAGCTTCCATTGCCAGCGCTGCCTTCACGGCGTCGTCCAGCGACGGGTCGGGAAGCTCCAGGAGTCGCGTCTGCATGGCGGGGTTGTTGATTCCGCAGATGAAACGGTCCCGGAGCAGCGAGTCCAGTTGGTCCGCAAAGGCGCAGGCACTCGCTAACCCTCGTAGCACAGCAACGAATTGCCCGAGGGTCTCTCCTTCCCGGCGGCTCCGGTTGTTGAAGCGGAAACGCTCCATTAGTGTGGGCGGTGCTGGGTTAAAATGCGAGCGCAGTATGGCAAGCAGCTCACCCAGCGTCTTAACGTGCGGCGTGGCTGGCTTGAGAAAGTCGAGCAGGAGGCTGAAGACGCGGGTCCCGCAGCTGGCCAGGAAAATGTCCCGCTGTTTGGCCTCGGTTGTGTCGTTTGCCCGGAAGAACACGTGGACTTGCTCCTCGTAAACTTGCCAGGCGGACCCATCTCCCTCGAACGGCTCGAGCCTTCCGTACAGCGGCATGGCGACAGCAACGGGGGGCGGTGTTTCGCCGCTCGCGGCGGCGTGGGACGCTCCGTAGGTACTCGTCGCCAGCTTCTTCACCAGTGTCACGAGGATCCCATCCTCGTCGCCAGTGTCACGATCCACCCTGGGTCGTGAACAAGGGAGGGCTTCTGGCACCCTTCGATAGACGGACGCCCCGCAGCGTGGTTGTGCTGAATGATTACTGACTGGCGAGCCGCCGTGCTCGTCGGTGTTTATTGTGGCTCGGCGACCAATGTTGCCTGCCGAGCTTTAGCAGGCCGCCGAGCTTGGTGGGCGAACCAAGATTATGTCCGAGGGGGCGTCACATACTTGCTACAAGAACCTTTCAGACAACTTGTAATAGACACGGTAGGGCCTCTTCCAAAGATAAAATCGGGCTACAGGTACTTGTTTACCATGCTGTGTCCGGCTACAAAGTTTCCAGAAGCAATCCCTCTGAAAGAGCTCAGCTCCACCAAAGTAGTAGACGCACTTTTGACAGTGTTCGCACGAGTTGGGTTTCCAGCTTAAATTCAGGCAGATCAAGGGTCAGTATTCACGAGCGCACTGACTTCCACATTCTTGCAGAAGTGCGGGGTAAAGTTAATACACAGTTCTGTCTATCACCCTCAGTCAAACAGTGTAGAGAGGTGGCATTCAGTGCTTAAGCGAGTTTTGCGTGCGCTCTGTAACGAGCACAAGGAGGACTGGGAGAACTGTCTGCCGGCAACTTTGTTTGCTTTGCGAATGGTTCCACATGAAGCGACAGGGTTCTCGCCAGCAGAACTAGTGTATGGGAGGACACTCCGTTCTCCACTGAGAATGTTAAGAGATATGTGGGAGGAAAGAGGGGAGAGTCCAACAGTGGTTGAATACGTGCTAAATTTGCTGAAACGGCTTAGCGCAACCCAAGAACTAGTCGGAAAGAACATGGGAGTAGCTCAAAAGAACGCCAAATTCTATTACGACAAGAATGCGAGGCTTCGAACGTTTAACACCGGAGACCAGGTAATGATCCTCAAACCTTCAAGAAAGAACAAGCTTGAAGTTCACTGGGACGGGCCCGTTAAAGTGTTGCACAAACTTTCAGATACTAACTATGCTCTGAAAATGCCCAGTCGCAGGAAGCAAGTGAAGATATATCACTGTAATTTGATGAAGCCGTATGTAGAGCGGAGCGGAGTCGTTAACTATACCATCAAAGAGCAGGATGGCACTAGTACCAAGTTTAAGGAGTATAGGGCGACCTCCAACTCTGAAATCAGCCTAGAAGTAGTAGAACACTCGGTAAGCTCGCACGCTCTAAGACCCGAGCAGCTAGATGAGCTAAAAGAGGTGTTAGGGGAAAATCTCGACAGATTCAGTGATCGGCCAGGTAGAACCGAACTAATAACACATGAAATTAAGCTGACATCAACCGAACCAGTAAGATCAAAGCATTACAGGGTGTCTCCAAGACAGAGAGAGATTATGGAGGCAGAGATACAGCGCATGCTAGAGTTGGGAGTTATTGAGCCCGCTGAGAGTGACTACACGTCACCGCTAATACTGGTAGAAACCCCTAATAAGGACCCTCGTCCGTGTGTTGGCTACAGGAAGTTAAATGCCATGACTAGGGATCAGCTGTACCCGATACCCAACATTGAGGAACGAATTGAAAGAGTTAGCGCTGCTAAATACATTTCAACTATAGATCTCGTGCGGGGGTACTGGCAAGTTCCCCTTTCAGAAAGTGCCAGCCACTATGCCGCATTCATCTCACCTGTAGGCACTTTTCACCCTCTCGCACTCAGCGTCGGGCTGAAGAACGCGCCATTTAGCTTCTCGAAGTTAATGGATATTGTCCTAAAAGACTTGCAGGAGTTCGCCTTGCCCTATCTTGATGATGTAGCAATTTTTTCGGACAGCTGGGAACAACACGTATCGCACCTCAAACAGGTGTTCGCACGGTTTAGGGAAGCCGGCTTAACGATGAAAGCGGAAAAGTGTAGGTTTGGTTATTCACAGGTTACTTATCTGGGCCATGTTGTCGGTCAGGGCATGAGACGGCCGGCCGAGCTGGAAATAGCTACGATTGGAGAATTTTCTCAGCCGCGCACGAAAACAGACCTTCGTTCATTTTTGGGACTTGTGGGGTACTATCAACGGTACATTCCGAATTACTCGCAAATGGCAAGTCCATTAATGGATGCCCTCCGAAAAGGAGCACCGAGTAACGTACACTGGGATAAGGACGAAGAGAACGCTTTCCAAAGTTTGAAAACGCTATTGGTTTCTCGCCCTGTGCTTCGCGCGCCAGACTACACAAAGGAATTCATAGTTCAATGCGACGCAAGCGACAGAGGTATGGGCGTGGTACTTAGTCAGGTCGGCGACGATAACGAGGAGCATCCTATCCTCTATGCCAGCCGTAAACTAAATGTAAGAGAGGAAGCTTACAGCGCTTCAGAGAAGGAATGCGCTTGTTTAGTTTGGGCCGCCCAGAAGTTGTCGTGTTGCTTGTACGGAGCGAAGTTCATCTTCGAGACCGACCACTGTCCTCTGACGTGGCTCAATCAAATGTCCCACAAAAATGGCCGCTTGCTCCGATGGAGCCTCACTCTCAAAGAGTACAACTTCTCCGTTAGATATAAGAAGGGAAAGTTGCATAGCAATGTGGATGGTTTGAACAGGCTAATTTGAATTCTGCGTTTGAGGGTCCCGCCTAAATTTTAGGGTTACTAGTGTTAGTTTTATTAAGCCAAGAAGGTCCCCTCTCATTTAGCAGGATTCCCTGCTACATTTACCAGGATTTTGTGCTGACAAATTCAGCACAAAATTGCTTCAGAAATTGGCATAGCGAAATGCAGCATTTTTGTTTTGTTTCTGCACTTATGTTTTTTTTTTTTCTTTTTGAAGCCTAGCGGGTCTAAAGTGTGAGCCAATGTACGTCATCTCGGCGCAGTGCCGTGTTGGGTTCATTTTGCAGTTGCCTGTCCTTGTTGGATGTTTTGGGGCAGTGACATTACACAAGTGGTCGCTGCGAGCCAAGGCATCACCCCCTGGCCACCAGCCATTCTTTTCCTGCCCAGCGGTTGTCAGCGCTAGACAGTCGAGATTTTCCGGACCATGGAGGCGCTGTTAAGAATGGCCAGCTGCAGTGCAAAGTTTTGCCAACCCGTTGCAACTGCTGAGGCAACATCCCGGGAGCATCGCCGCAAACCTCTAGCCACGGCGTGACTAAATGGACTTTGTGTCGGGGAACAATACGCGCATCCCCCACTCTCTGTTGCTTCAGCTAGGATGCGTTCGATGAAGCAGGCTTTGTGCTGAAACCGCCGCCAACCTCTAGCCTCATCGCTGTTGTGACGGAATGAGTTCGGCGGGCCAACTGTTGTTACCAAACTCCCAAATTCAAACCTGATCTGCTACGGGTGTGCGAGTTGCCGCGGGAACGCCATTTTTGCACTCCTTCCCATGCACCGACCAAGACGCAAGACAACTTGCTACCCGGAACGGCTCCCGAGTTCTACGAAGCCCCTCTAACGTCGGCTGCGGACCATCGCCCCTGTGTGTATGCGTGCGTGTGTGCGCCGCGCGCACTGCTATTCGCCGAGCGCGATCACGTGGTGCAAAATGACGTCAGATGATCAACTGCGCACTCCGAAGCCAACTTTACGGAAACGGCGCCGACTTGTTTTTGTCGGTGCCATTGAAATCAATCACCGAACCGACGAGCGTGCGTAGCAACAATCGGCTCCTGGTTGCAGGTACGGTATTCGAGGATATTAAGTTAATGACTTTGGTGAAGTGCTACGAAGCAGATTGTTTTGACACTTGTATTCCAGTATGACGGGTTGCTGCGCACCAAACTGCACAAATCGCATGGAAGGTGGCAAAGCTTTTTACGCGATGCCGTGAGACGGTCGAGATTGGCCGACTCCGAAAGGGACCAGGATATGCGAGGTCCATTCGCCTTGTTTACAGAGGTGAGTTCGACTTGTTTACACTAAAGCGGCAAGCGAGTAACACTCCTGTACACACTGAAATGCGTACGCCTGGCATGAGAGGTTGTTCAATTGTGCAATTTTTGGTGTATATGTGGAGCGCGACACAGACGTGGTACAAAGAAAGGACGACACGTCTGTGTCGCGCTGCACATATACGCCAAGAATGTTAACTTACTAGCCTGCTGAATTCGCTTTGTTGCTTGTACGATTGTTCTGACTATGCGACTCCAGAAAAGTATGCTCAGAACAGAGTAAATACTAGCAGGTACAATTTGCCCGCTGCACCCTGACTTTTATCTGCTCCGTTCTTATTTTAAATTTTTTCTCGGCGTTCTGATTTGTCATGTAAAGTCGATTGATGTGTTGGTGTTCATTGTCTTGTAGTACGCGAAAACACCGTGCGCTCCCGCTTATGAGACAGCTGCGATATCTTCAGCATTTACTGTTCGCAATATGTTGCTTGTTCGATCAGCTTTAGTTGATGTGAGGAATGTGAAATTATTTTTGTAGGTTTAATAGTAAATTAACCTGAGTAGTATGAAGAGATAAAGAAAAATGTGCTGTCATATTGCAGTCTGCAATGTGTGAATAATTACTTTGCCAGTTTGTCGTCTTACGTGATTAGTCCAATAAAAATAACCTGTTGTTACTCCTAATAACTTGTTGCCTTTCCAGTGACTTTGAATTCTGCCCCCCCAAGGCTCCAAGAACCAGCACTCATCCGCTGCTGCCACTAGCCATTGCTCGTCCATTCCCTTGTACGAAATAAATTTGATCTAGAAGCTCGTGCATCTTGAATCTCTTTCCACTTGCAGATTTTCTGCTATGAAGCAGCTGTTAAGTTTGCGGTATGAATAGTAAAAGTAAGCTTTGCATAAGATGTGTGCATGTGAACATTTGAAATGCGTTTAAATTTATGTGTCTGCACCGCATATATCGAAAACATGCAGCTGCTGTGAATGACGTTTAGTGATGAATGATGGCCAACGGTCACTGACATAATTGCAGGCACGATAGTTTTGTTGGCGACATTCATTATTCGTCTCGTTACGGCAGTCAAAATGTGCTCACATAATTGTCTACCACACGTGTGTGAAGTTTTTTTTAAACACACTAAAACATTTCTTGCCTACTGCCTCCGCGAGAAAACTTCATATGCATGCAGAAAAACATTGCGCTGCTTTTTGTTGCAAGGTAAAGTGCGTTTGCATGCGAACTTTTGAGCTGTTCGAGCCACGGGCGTAGTCAGGATTTTATTTCGAGGGATTGAGGGGGGTCCTATTCTTTATATGTACGTAAGTGCCTTTGTTTTATATGTGCGTGTATATACGTACACAAACTAAAAATTACGGCGGGCTGGCACCTCTCCCGCCGCGCCAATCGTTCGAGTTTGGCCTGCATTAAAAAGTGTCATCTTGCTTAGTGCTTGCGTACAGTTGCCGCATATAGCTCGCGACCAGCAGACAAAAAAGCAAATGGAACACCGCACAGCATTTGCTTCCTGCGCGCGTGAGGAGTGGCTCCACTGCAGAGTTGGATCATAAACCGGACCTATGCGCAACTCTGTTCCCTGCGGAAGCATATACAGGAACACTAGTGACGATCGGCCAGCGGGGGGTAGTGACCTTTCAGCCTCTCCTACCCCATTGCAACAAATCGCTTCGTGAAGCTAACAATGCGTCACCTCCGGCAGACTTGCGGCGACAACAAGGCGAGACACGTTTCGCAGATCGAGTGTTGCTTGTTGGCTGATTGTCACCGTCACGGACCAATGGGAGCAACAAATTTCTGGAAAAAGGTCTTCTACAGCATTCCCCCATGGACTCTGGTAACCGCCGCGGTCGTTTGACAGAAGCTCCTGCTAACTGCTGGGTCATCCCAGGAACCAAGACACGCCAGCTTGAGTCAAGCGCGACAATCCCCATCTACGAAGCTCCCCTCCTTCCTGTGTGCTCAGTGAACAAAGGTACGGGAATGATTGTGTGAACCCTCGCCCTCAACGTAGTTCCTTCGTCGACTTTGGACGCTCCGATTAGACGAAGGTGGGGTGGCAGTTTTCCTTGGCCTACAGGATCTAGGGAGGACAGAGGGAGTTTAAGCGAACTTTTTCGGCTCCTTAGTGTGCTTCAATTCAGTCGTGCTAGACTGATGAAACGTAACGTTCTCCACTCCTCATCTAGATATTGTAAATAAACCCAGTACTCGTTCTTCGATGAGAACATGTTCCTCCCTTCAACGACATCCTTAGCGTGGATGAGTCAAACAGCGGCATGGGCCAGCTACGCCTTTCAACATGCCCGATCCCAACTCTTACAGCCTTCAGGTAGAACTAGAGGGGAGGTTTATTGACCAGTTGAATTCACTCAAAAACATCACGTAATCATGACGCCTGCCGCAGAAAGCATTTTCCACATCCGCCGCCAAGGTTTGTGAGTGGTGGCGCTGGCTAACACTCCCGGGATAGCTCTAGTAGTAAAACAAATACCCCAGAAAGTGGATGGGGAACACGGTGCCGCAGCAGCGAAAAGTCAGGAAACTTGTGCTTATATCAGGGAGAATTGGGTGTAATTTTTATTGCGAAGCAATACTACTTTAGGTCGCACTTCAGCCCGTTCCGTGGCGAGGCGGTGGTAGGCACCATTGACCTTTAGCGTGACCTCGCTGCGTGACGTCACACCACGTGACCTAGAGTGACGTCACACCAGCTGTGTAAAAACGGGGCCCCATCTCACGCCGTCGCGAGGCGAGGCGGTAGCCACCAACGGCGGCCTAACTCCCGCTCCTCTCACCAGGGGCGCTACGGTCGGTGTGACGTCACACCAGCTGTGTAAAAACGGAGCCCCATCTCACGCCGTCGCGAGGCGAGGCGGTAGCCACCAACGGCGGCCTAACTCCCGCTCCTCTCACCAGGGGCGCTACTATTGCTTCGCAATCACCAGGCTTAACCAAGCTAAGCCACGGCCGCTTTTTTTCATTAAAACAGTTTGCCGCTGTCAGCAATGTCATCGACTCTGCCTTTGTCATCCTCGTAATTATCATCGAAGGTCGTAAAGCACGACGCGTTGCATAATGCCGGTTCCGGAAAGTCAGCTTCGCCTTAATACAGCAGTGCTACGCGGTGAAGCATAACAAGTGTGGAAAGGGGAAATTGTCACGGGACACAGTATATATTCCTTAATTATACACGCGTGCACCCGCCATCTCCTGTCACAGTACGAGCACTGATATGCCTAATAAGTCTACTGGCAGGCCTTCGGATGTGCCTATGGCGATTTGAGTCCAAAAGCGCTTCTCACCAGGTCTGGCCATTTTGAGCTGACAAGCACAAAGCATACATTGTGTGGTAACAGTCCTGTTTGCAAAGTATTACATCGCTACGCACCGTGGAAAGACCTGAAATTCTGACCTGAAAGACCCGTGGAAAAGACCTGAAACCAAATTCACTTCACTGACAAACTCGAGGTTGTTCCACGCCAGGCAACAAACACCCTCTACTCCAGTCTTTTCGGTCATCGCAAGCTCATGGCAGTCTATGAGGACCGCCTTAGAGCCCTCAAGTGGCACACCCTGCAATACCAGCACAACATTGCGCTAGTCTGTCTTCTGCAGGGTGCTTGATGGCTCTCTGGACAGCACTCATCTTTCTTCAGTCTGTCTGAACAAACGGTCAGGGTAGCCTGTGCCCCATCACTCTTGTACGGTCTGATAGTGCAACTCCATGCTTATATCTGACATATAGAGCTTTCTCCCCACCCCCTGGTCATTTGGACTCCCGTTCCTCTCGACGACTGAAACAGTGCTCCTGCGCGTTGTGCACTCATCGACTGCCCACTTCTTGCCCTGTGTGTGGCATGATCTGCGAGTGAGCAAGTGTGTGTGTGTGCACGCACACGTCTTCTGCACCCTTCAGATTCCTGCTCTAGATGGCTGGCTATCGCATGCTCTAGCATATGGGCCTAAGCCTTTTTTTTTTAGCCTTGCGAGCTGTCTATACTCCGTTCCATACATACCAGTCAACGCTGTGGAAGCTTTGCAACAAGTTTAGTCAAGAAACGTTATCACTCTGCGCGTTCCATCCATGCTTTGCTGCACGCCAACAGCGTTCGTTCGTGCGAGCATGCATGTGAGGCTCCTCGCAATGGGTTGCAAATAAAAAACCCAACAAGAACAACAAAAATAAAGATTATCTAAAACAAGGTATTAGCTGCCTTATACCAGAGTGTGTTTGTTTCTAAGGATTAAAACCTGTTTCATTCAGTACTGAGCCTATATAAAAAACAGTTGCACACATTTGCGGTAAAAAAACATTATCCAAGTGTGAATGAAGCCACTGCAAAAAGTCTCTCTAGCCTCCACAGCCTTGACTGGTATGTATGAAACGGAGTATAGAGTGCTGTGTTACCACTAAGATTATTATTATTATTATTATTATTATTATTATTATTATTATTATTATTATTATTATTAGAATGATCACTAAGACCACATTGAATATGTGGTCATAGTTTATCATAGTTAAATTTATCAAGCCCCACAAATGCGCTATTAAGCTCAGCCTGGACAAACTGCATGTAGGCAGCAGATGCTATTTTTATGATGCTGCATCCGATATGTCATTGAACACACCACAACACTTTACAGCAATGAACTGCCACCTCCAAGTGACACCTTATCTGACCAGCCCCAGTGACGAACAAGGAATTCCGCGCCTGCTTCATTCAAAAACCGCCCTGATTCATTTTTTAGCATTAGCGTGGCTTTCACTAACATCCGCAGTATGATTCCGAAACGTGACGAACTCGAAAGCTTCATAGAAGACACCACAGCCGATAGGATTTTACTAACGGAAATGTGGTTAAATAATTACATCGGCAACCACGAAATTTTTCCATCCTACCCTAACTTTACAGTTTATTGATGCGATCAGCATGATAGGTGAGGGGGAGGTGTACTAATTGCTGTTAGAGACAGCTTACCATCATCACTGATAAATCACGACGACAACATCGAACTAACATGCGTAAGCCTGCATAGTACAATTGGCAAAATAGTGTTTGGAATCTGTTACCGTCCACCAGATAGTAATCACTCATTTTGCGATTTCTTACGCCTTTCTATAGAAGAAATGAAAAAAGATATGCCCGCTGCACGTATCTTCCTTTCTGGAGATTTTAATCATCCCAGCATCAATTAGCCACTACTTTCATTACCGAACAAAACACCCTATAGTGAACCCAAACAGTTTCTTGAATTAACTCTTGTCTTTAACCTCCACCAAGCAATAACATGCCCAACTTGGGGTGACAACACCCTGGATCTCTTGTTAACATCTCGCCCAGAAAACATAAAAAATGTGACTTCGCTCCTTGGCGTTAGCGACCACAGCGTACTTCATATCGGTATTTCATTGCCTTTAGAAAAGAAAGCCCCCAAGCAAAGATTAATCACTGATTACAACGAAGCTAACTTCGACGCATTTAATTGCGAACTTGCACTCTTCTACGAAGATTTTCGACAGTCATACTCTGCTCGCTCGGTCAACGCCAATTGGGAATAATATGAAAACACTATGCTAAACTTAAAAAACATATATATTACTACTATCCTTAAAGATACAAACAAAAATAACCAGTGGTTTACACAACGCCTAAAACGTCTATTTAAAAAGAACACCATTATTGGAAAGCAAAGTTAACTAATAACCGTAGAGCTTGGGATAGGTATGAACTAAGTACCAAAAAATACATTAATGAATTGAAAGCTTCCAAAAACAAATTTTTTTCAACTGACCTCTTATCATTCCTTCAGTCTAACCTTTGTAAATTCTTTCAGATTATCTCCCTGCCTAAGCACCAAACTTAGCTCCAGCTATCAGACGACGACAACATACTGATTGAAACTGCAAAATGTGCTACAGCCCTTAACAACTTCTTCACATCAGTATTTTCCCCTGCTATAAACTTTAGTTCTACCGAATTACCACACCACTCGCCGACCACAATGCCCGATATCCAGATTAACGCTGATGGAATAGCTGGGCTAATACACGCTCTAAAATTATCCTCCTAGGCTGCTTGCGATCAAATCAGCAGCAAATTACTTAAAAACACCATTTTCCTGTCAAGCACAATACTTAGCTTACTTTTCCACCAATCAACCAGTACTGGTGAAGTTCTCCACGACTGGAATAAGGCTCAAGTCATTCCCGTCCATAAGTATGGTGATTGAACAAAAGCATGTAACTATCGTCCAATTTCTCTAACCAGTATCCCATCTAAACTGCTGGAACATATCATAGCAACCAATCTAATGAACTACCTTGAATCAATTAACTTCTTCTATTCATACCAGCATGGTTTTAGAAAACTATTATCCTGCGAAACTCAGCTTTCTGAATTCACCGATGAAATCTTGCAACACCTGGATGATCACCTACAGATTCATGCCATCTTCTTAGACTTTCGAAGGCCTTCGACCGTGTCCCCCACAATCACCTACTTGCCAAATTATCTGCTCTTGGAATCCCCCCATCACTGATTACTTGGATCGAACACTTCTTAAAAGGGCACCTACAATACACATAAAAATTATGGGGTTTTACGTGCCAAAACCACTTTCTGATTATGAGGCACGCCGTAGTGGAGGACTCCGGAAATTTCGACCGCCTGGGGTTCTTTAACGTGCGCTTAAATCTAACCACACGGGTGTTTTCGCATTTCGCCCCCATCGAAATGCGGCCGCCGTGGCCGGGATTCGATCCCGCGACCTCGTGCTCAGCAGCCCAACACCATAGCCACTGAGCAACCACGGCGGTTCACCTACAATACACATCTACTAACTCTCATGACTCACACCTTTCTGATGTTAGATCTGGTGTCCCCCAGGAAGTAGGCTTATATACCCCCTGTTGTTTTTAATCTATATCAATGACCTGCCATCTAACACAAAAAACAGACTTCGACTTTTTGCTGATGACTGTGTCATCTACAACGCCATCCATAACCCTGGTGATTCTATTGACCTACAAAAAGACATAGACGCTATTGTTTCATGGTGTGAAAAATGGTTCATGCCTCTTAACCTTAATAAGTGCCAATGTATGTCCTTTTCCCGTAAGCGCAGCATTTCAAATTACGCATACCATATAAGCTCAACTAAAGTACCACGAACTGACTGCTATAAGTATCTAGGTGTTCACTTGACATCTTCATTAATTATCATGGGTTACTCACATTGAAACAATATGCGCAAACACCTCCCGCACACTTGGTTTTTTGCGTCACAATCTGAAATCTACACCGCCCGCTATTAAAAGCTTTCATATCAGACATATGTTCGACCGAAACTGGAGTACACTTCATCTATCTGGCACCCTTCACAAGCATATCTCACCTACGAATTAGAAGCCATTCAGAATCGTGCTGCATGCTTTATCATGTCAAACTACTCAAGTAAAACCAGCATAACTGAACTAAAACGCACACTCGATCTTTCCTGTCTCCAATCACGTTGTATTATTTCGAGTCTCTGCATGCTTCACTCTTTCTACTATCACCCAATAGCCAGACACCCTCGACTACAACCCCCGCTTAGAATCTCACCCCGCCTCAACCACAGCTGTCCAATCGCACACATTCAGTGCCGCACGTCTTCGATGAAGGATTCTTTTTTTTTTTTTCCAAATGCAATAGCACTGTGGAACACTCTTCCCAATTGTATTATTTCTTCCGCCAACCACACAACTTTCTGTGAGGAACTAACAATCCACCTTGCCTAGAATGTTTTGTTAAAAATGCACTTGCTACTTGACCCCTGTTAACTAATTAATTGTTAGTGATTCATTCTCATGCATAGTATGTATTTAGCAGTATTTATGTAGTATGTATTTAATTGTATTTAGTAGTTTTTTTTTACACAGTGATTTCGATGATAGTGCCACTTGCTCAGTTCCTTCTTGAGTGTTGTTTCCTCTTCTATTCTTCGTCTATCTTTTCTTCCTCTTTTCCCATCTTTTTTTGCGTGATGAAGAGTTCCTCATACTTTGTTTGCCCCCGCCTTATATAATGGCTCCGGGCCTTTAAGGCTTCAACAAATGAAATGAAATGTTGAAGCCAGCATGACACGTAATTCAAAATATTTCTGGATCTTCATGTGCTCTCACTCTTCTAAAGAGAGCTTGGAAAATGGTTGTCTTGATAAAAATGGTGATGTCTCAAACACTGCTAATGTCTTTGCAGAACATTTGTTCTGTATATGGTGTAAAAGATGCTTCTAGTAATCTTCCTTCTCAGTCTGGCACTGTGTGTACGCTATCAGTCAATGAAGACCTTGTTTTCAAGTGCATGAAGCGCCTCAGACCTTCCTTTTCTTGTGGTGCTGGTGGTACTTCTCCTGCATTGCTTAAGGCTTATGGAAGCGTACTTGTCCCTGTTCTCACAAGCACGTTCGATAGTTTTCAAAAGTCTAGTCTGTTTTCTAGCACTTGGAAGGTAGCATGGATATTGCCTGCACACAAATTGGGTGCTAGAAGTGCAATTACTAACTACTAGCCTATATCTATCCACTGCAGTGCGTCAAAAGTGTTTGAAATGGTATTGCATTCCTTGCTTTCTGTTAGTGCTAAGAACATTTTAATAGCTGAACAGCTTGGCTTTGTATGCAAATGACTTAAAGCTATTTAAGTCTGTCAGTAGTATTCACGGCTGCATTGACGTCAAAAAACATTTTTTCACTCTCAAACTGGTGTAAAAACAATAAGGTACTCTTAAATGCTTCCAAAGCTATGGTGCAATACACCATACATACACCCTTCATACACCCTTTGGAATGCTCTACTGCCTAGGGCTGATGAAATGAAAGATCATGGTGTGTACTTCGACAAAACACTAAGCTTATCTTCACACATTAAATGTGCACAATGTGCCCTTCACGGTATTGGAATTGTATGTCATATATTGCATGATTTCCACTCACCTGTTCTGTCTCTTAAATTTTATTCTGCTGTATGCCTTCCACTACTAGAGTATGCCTCTGTAGATTGGGGTGCAATGTACAAATCGAATTCTGACCTCATTGAACGCGTCCAGAATAAATTGATATCACTCTTCAAGCGCCACTTTTGTCATTCTGGCGACCATGGTTCGGCCTTCTCAAATATACCTCAACTCGCACCTCTAGACTCAAGACCTAATTAATCAGACATTTTGTTCCTGTATAAGGTGTTCCATGATACATACATTCCCCAAAGCTCCTCGATCATATGCAATTTTCTGTGTCGCAACAGCTAGTTTACCAAGCAAGATTCAGAATTCTCTGCCAGGCCTTGCTGCATTAAAGACTGTCCTATATATGGCTCGACTCCAAAAAAAACATGTAATAAGTATTGTGCCTGTATTGACATATCCGAAGTTTGAAGTTTGTTTGTCGTTCCTGCTTGCAGGAACAGGAGCAGAGGCTTAAGAATAAATAGCCTGAGAAAAGGCCTCTGCTCCTAACTCCTTCTGTATGTCTGGTGCTAATAGCACCGGCGGATGCGCTAAGCTTTTCTTTAGCCTTTCTCTTTATTGATGTTCACCCCACTTCATTACATTGTTTGCCCCCTTTTTCGTCAACTCTATAAATGGTCCAGCTACTTCAGCATACTGTGGAATAAAATCTCTATATACAGTGAAACCTCGTTAAACCGTAGTTGGGTGGAGCTCGGAAAAAGTAGGTACTAAACGGTAGTACTGTTTAACCAAAATACCATGAGATCGCCCATTTACCTGTCAAGAACGGAACACAGAACTCGGAAAGAGTGCGATGAAAGGGGAAAAAAACGTGCAGTATTTATTCACTTCGCGCGACAAAAATGTTATTTTCGTAGCGGCCTCAAACTTACTGAAGCTGCATGCCCGCTTTTCAGCCAGCCCCCTCTTCTCGGCAAACACCCGCATGGCAGAGTCCTCGTTGGCATTACGTATTCTCCGTGCACGCTCACGGTAGCGCTGCAGAAGTCGTGGGGTGCCTTTTTCATTGCGGGGTGCTGTTCTCATTGAGACGATTGCATTCATGAGGCTGACGTAATGCGCACCTTCTGCCACTGTCGGGCCTGAATCGCCTGTGCTGTCGCTTTCCGTGTCGTCCTCATCACTGTCGCTAGTCGACACTTCAGCAACAACAGAGGAAACGATGACAAAAAGTCGAACCTCGTAGCCGACATCTCTTCGCGGTCGCAGCAGTGCTGCCGAGCAACTTCTTCGCATTCCAAATGCCACACACCATAATCAACAGCAGATCCCTGTCGCATGCCAGCGCCAACTTGGTGTCATGTTCGATAGCACGAACAATGCCGAATTTTTCTTCTGTGCTGAGCGCCCAGCATCTTTTTTATCCGAGCTTCGGCATGACGCGAGTCCTCACTTGCATGACGCCACAACAACACTCTCTGGCACGGCCAGGGCACGGCGCTGAAATGATGTTGATGTTGATGTGGGTTCACGTGCAAACGCACAGGGCACTTGGAGGCCATTGTTCCGATCCCTGAGGCTTGTTCTGCCAGGCCACCCGATGGAGACAACGCACCGCTGTGTTTGCGCGACGAAAAGTGGACACACTACATGTTAACCGACACGTACGCAATGAGCTGGTACGGTTTATGCGGATACAAAACACATTATGTTCAATGGCCTCTGAGTCTGGGATATTACTTTGCTACTTTTAAAACGAAACTACTGTTTAAGCAGGTACGGTATAACAAGGTTTTACTGTAATCCTGTAAGTCCTAAAAACGATTGTACTTGGTTCTTTGTCTTAGGCCTGCCCACTGCTTGTATCTTGTCTAGGGTATCCTCCTTGGGCTTGACTTGTCCCATTCCCAATTTGTGTCCCAAAAATTTCACGGTGCTGTACCCTAGCTCACATTTGGTTGCCTTTATCGTCAACCCCGCATCCTTCTCTTCGGCAATCTCCATGCAAACTCTAGTCCTTTCCTCATTCTTCCCCTTTTCTATCTCCTTTCTCTCTTCATACTTTTTCAACATGTTGATGTGGAACACCTTCTTATGGTCCTGAACTGAGATCTCATAGTCCAACTAATTTTTCTTTTGGGTAACCGTAAAAGATCTCTTCCATTGCATAAGCATGTTATTACTTGTCGGCAGTAGTACCCGCACCTTGTCTCCCGGTTCTAACTTTCAGTGCATTGCTTTGCGGTCATAATATTTCTTCTGTATCTGTTTTGCTTGTGCCAACTTCTTGTGGGCCAATTTGCAGGTTGCCTCCAATCGGTTTCGGAGTTCTAGTACATACGTGTATGTGGTCTCTTCCTCATTGTGCAATTTCTCTCAGGACCACAGCTCTTTTAGAATGGTTTTTGGTCCTCCAACTGCTCTCTCGTATAACATCCTAAATGGGGAAAACCCTAAGCTAGCTTATGGCACTTCTCGGTAAGCGAACAAGAGTGCCGGCAGATACCTGTCCCAGTCTTTCGGTCTTTCCCGACACATCCTCCTTGTCTTCAACGTTCCATTAAATCTCTCTACCAAACCATTCTCCATCGGGTGGTATGGAGTGGTTAGCTTTTGATCTATGGGCAGCAGTCTATTTACTGCCTTCATAACCTCCGATGTGAAATTCAAGCCTCTGTCACTCAAAATTTCTCTGGGCATACCATACCGGGCAAACATCTCCAACAATGCTTCGGCCACCTGAATAGCATCTACCGTTTTCAACGCTACAGCATCAGGGTACCTGGTAGCTACGTCCACTAGCGTGAGCACATAGCTATTTTCTTTTCCGGACACGAGACTAATAGGCCCTACAATATCATTCGCCACTCTGTGAAATGGCAGCTCAACAATGGGCATCTTTTCTAGAGGAGCCTTTCCTACACGTCCCTTAGCCACCGTCTTTTGGCTTACATCACATGATTTCACCTGCCGTTTCACATCACTCTGCACCCCGATCCAAATGAACTCTTTTGTGATCCTTTCTAACGTGTTCTTTATTCCTTTATGATCTGCCATTACACTACCGTGCCCTATCTTCAGTGCTGTGTCCCTCAGCTCCTTCGGGACCATCAGCTGTGGTACTTCCTTACCTGAACAAAACACACACTTCCGGTACAATAGGTTATTCTTCTTTATAAACTCCACTGCTGTCCTAGTCCTTTTCCTTCACACCAGTTCCCCTATTTTTATTTCACACTTTCGTATTGACTCATCCTCGTTCTGTAATTCTTTAAATTCTGCAGCGGTAATATTTAATATGTTAATGGCTGTAACCTGCAATGCTGTCAGAGGTTTGGTACTACTACTGCTTGCTCATGTTTGTACTGCAGCCGCTACATCTTTCTCTTGCATCCCCTCTTTTTGCGCTTCTGAGCGGCGTACTTCCCTTTCCTCTTCCAACTTGGGTCTGGGTCGGCTGCCTTCCTTACCCCAGGTATACTTCCCACAATCAAATCATAAAGGGGGTTGTCGACACATATAGCGGTGACCAGCCCTGTAAAAAAGGGTGTCAATATTTGAATCTATGCCTCCGGCAGATATTTAACGGACTTATCTGCCAAGGTTACTGGTTTAAAGTATCTGGTCATGCATTCTGGTGGCACTAGACTCCTCCGTACTAAAATGGTATTGGCTACCGTGTCTCTCAAGACTGTAGCTTTGCGTCCTTGTACCTCGCCTTCCACTACAGGCATGTCCTGCTGTGATAGGAAGATGTGGGCCCAGGCCTCAAACACACAGGGATGGCACAATGAACACAGAGAGGCTTTAATGACACGGAGACGGGACTAGGATAACGTACACGATAAAACACACACAGTTCCTTATATGAGTGTCTGTCGCTTAGGTATAGTCAAGCTCAGCGTTAATATAGGAAGGTGTCCGATAGTGCGTCGGTATCACACACTCACGGCACCAAGAGGCGCAAAGATGAATCTGGAGCAGCGAGTGCCGCAGGGGCTGGAGGCCGGGGCGGATGCCCGGCACACGACGAGCCACTCGCGCGACGGCTGGGTCGGGACGTCTGCCCGCCACAGGGTAGACCGTTCGGAAGGCTTAGCTGCACTGGAACATGTCGGCATCGGATGCTCGCCCAGCAGTGGAGCAGGCTGGTTGAAGCCCAACGATAGCCCGGCCTGTTCTGCCAGCACACCCAGGAACACCGGTCTTGGGTAGACGAACTGCTCGGCTCGTTCGGAAGGCCAGCCCAGGCAGCTCAGGCAGTTCGCATGGCTGCCGCCTCCGCCCAGACACCGGCTCTTCTCTTCGTCCGTCGCCGCCGCACAGCAGTCACATGCATTCGGCCGCGACATTCAAATAGTCCAAGCTCCTATCACACCTGCTCTCTCTGTCCATCCTCTCTTGACCTCATTATACATCCTAATCAACGGATCTAGTCTTGCATTCCTCTGCCCTGTGACCTCTCTTTTGGCACAACTGGCAAACCACCAGTGTTTCGTGATGATTACCTCTCACTCGGCAGCTAAATGACCTAACCAGTTACATAGAAAACATCTCTGCGGTCCCCTTTGTCTACTAATTTGCCCCTGGTTCTTCATCTCCCCTACTGCTGTTGTGTGCGCATCTTTGCCGCCCCTTCCCAAATTTCTCAATCCTTGTGCCTCTACGAACTGGTCTGTTTGTTCTACCATCTGCTGCACAGTTTGTAGTTTTCTCTCTTTAAGGAATATTGCCAAACTGCCACTACACCTGGCAAGAAATTGTTCACCCACAACTTCGTTGCGAACCCCTTCATACGTTTTGTCCGTCTCGGACAGCTCTATCCACCTCTCCAAATAATTTGTTAGATGACACGCGAACTGCTTGCCTGTTTCTGAATCTTCAGGCTTACATGACCTAAACTTCTCCCAGAACTCTTCTGTGGTGAACCTGAATCTCTGCAATAAAGTTTCCTTCACCTTGTCATAGTCTAATGACTACTCTGCCGGCATATGCCCAAAGACACTCAGAGCCTCGCCCACTAAACACAGCCTTAACGCGTTAGCCCACTCGCTCCTCTCCTATTCGTGCCCGACTGCTATCCTTTCAAACCGATGCAAATGCGCATCCAGGTCATCCCTCCACTCATCGAAAGGTGCCATCAATTTCCTAGGGCAAATCTGTCTTGGCCTGGAAGAAGGTGAGTCGAATGATGCCGATCAGGGTGTACTCGTGCCATCACGAGAGCCCGCGCCCATCTCTGCTAGTTTTATCTTCAACTCCAAAATTTCTTTTTTTCTTTTGTGCTCTTCACACATTCGTTCGTGTTGCTTTTCTTTTTCTTGTTGAGCATACTCAAAGAACAGGAAGTTTCATCAATCTTTAGCTATCGCTGCCAAACGTTCCCACTCTATCTCTAAATCGCCAAGATCAGTGATGGGGCCGGAATAGAATTCTGGAACAAATCCTAGAACGAATCCTGGAACATATCCTGCAACGGATCGTGGACCGTATCGTGGAACGGATCCTGTCAGGCTCGATAATTGTCGTGTGTCACTGATCTTGGGGCATGCGGATGTTACGAGAGATGGGGTTGGGAGACGGAAAGCAGCACAGCTAACAGATTTTAATCACACGCTACCCCAGAATTCAGAACAGAATTCACTCGAACTAAAACACAATGCAGGAATGGTAACACTTATGTAACCTCCTTAATAATCACAAAATATGTCCTTATTCCTAGTTACGTTAGTCCTTGGCGTTTTCTTTGCGAAAGTCAAGCAACCCCAGCTGTGACGCTACTGGAAAGGACTGTTCTTACCGACTTTTGTCGTCGCATTTATCTTCCGAGTCCGATGCGTGTCGGGTCTTCATCATAGTGAGTGTTCTCACCAAGTTCGTCAATGTTGCTGCCTTGGTGTTGGCCAGTCGACTCATCCGTCTCTGATGCAGGTGTCCCGAACTTTGTCGTTGACGTGGCACCCCGGCCTCACCGGTTAGGCCTAATTTTGGGTTCCGCTGCGACTTCTTTGAGTACCGATGAGACACCCCGGGGACTATCGTACGTGCTGGTCTGCCTCTGAAGGGGGATCCTTACTGGACTGCTCGGCACTGCCGTGAGAGGCTGCAGCAGATCCAAGGAGCTTCGCTCGAACGTCGCCGAGGTCAATAGCCACACCCTGGACTGCCAGCATCATGGAATTGACCGAACCCCTATGACTCCCGTCGCCAATGCGATGCTGACACTACAACCTTCTTTGCCCAGAGCCACATCGATAATGCCAGCTCTGCACCGCTTGTCCCTCGATCACAGCTCGGGTCATGTGCCTCGAGGGCTCGTGCCGTTCGGACCAATACGTGCACGTCGTCCTCTTCTTTCTTTCTGCGCCGTATGCCTCTTAAATATGACAGAGGCCGATGTACAGGACACAATATTGCACCTCTAATCATTTTCAGAATACAGTTGAACCCGACTATATCGAACCCGTTTACATCGAATTATTCTGTGTATCGAACAATTTTTGAACACGGTATGGTTACAATGAGTATATAAAGCAAATTACGCCTAATTATGCAGCGTATCCCGAGATATCGAACAAGCGGTACGAAAGTGTCCCCAGAAATTGTCTTTCCCTCGCGGCGGCGGGGAACCCCGGCGGCGGAGCTCCATTCAACCGCTCTCCCTACCATGACCATGCTGTGTTGGGCGAGCCGTCAACACCCCCCTGCAAAAAATGATCCTGGCCCGCCCGCAGCGCTTGCTCAGACAGCCGATCAGAGACACTTGTGCCCTTGTTGTGCAAGATGGCACAAGTACTAGTTGTCTCGTTGCTTTTCTGGTTCATTGTGCTTGTGCCTTGTGGGCCTTCTTTCGCAGTATTGCCGTGATGAAGCGGCAGAATTTGCTTTTCACCGTGAAGCTTGGAATTATAAATTGGGTCGAACGTGGTGAGAACTCGGTCCGGGCGTTTCTGAACGTTTTGCCGTGACCGCAAGTCCGAAACGACATTAATGAAAACCACTACTGCTGCCATTTTGATTACCTCGCCGCCTCGGACCGGTGCTTTCGTAAGCAGATCCGCTGGCAGCCGTAGCCACCACTGCGGCAACACTAGGCCTAGCTGCTTTTGACGTTCGCTATGAAGCTTCTTGCCGTTAAGTGCCATGTTTTATTATTGAAAGAATTCACGGCTGTCAGCAATGGCACAGACTCCGCCTTTGTAGTCCTCGCGATTGGCTAAGGGCTGATTTACGCTCAAACCGCCCATCGCCGCACACCGCACCGCACGCAGGCAGTTCGTGAAAAGCGGGCGGTCGTCGCGATCGGTCACAAAAGCGCATTTACGCTGAAATCGCATGATGCGGTGTGGTTCGCATGCGCCCTCTGGTTGTCCAAATAGGTAACCAGCAACTGGCAACATAACATCAGCGAGTTGGCAACCTCATGGGCTGGCGACCAGCAATATTTCGCGCCGTGCCAGGATTTTGTTATTACGTTTGCTTTCTTATTCGTTATTTTTTTATTAGTTAGCTCGAGCGGTTCGCATGCGCCGGCATCCGCACTTCGATTTGGGGACGGGACGTCTGTTGAAAGCCAGCAAACATTCGGCAGTGCACAGAGCAACACTGTTCGAAGTCTGCAACTATCGCCAACAGCAGACGACACTGGCATATTTTTGTCGATGTAGGTTGAAGCTTTCGCGTCATGGTGAAAACGCGACTCTTGCACTGCCACATTGTGTGCTGCATGTGTGGCATTGACGTGGTGACCCACCTTTGGAAGACTGTGCAGTCGTCTTACCTGTGCCACTTTTTTTTTAAATGTGTTTATTGCTACCGCATAATGTTGCGACAACATGCGCCACTATGTGCTCGTTTGTGTATGGTGCGATGGCGCACTTTTTGTAGCTGTGCTAGCGAAAGCTTGTGTTGTGGGCAAGTGACGCACCACCGCTCCTCGGCTGGGCAAAGCACCAGCGCGAAAGAAATGGGAAGCGACTCTATCCCGAGTCGTGTTCTGAGAATTCTTCATCGTCGCCCTCAGCGTCTCGGCTACCGGACAGGGACCGAGAGTTTGCCCCCTCGAACACATGCAGCTCTCGCCTGCGTCTTTTGTAGAAAATAAACGCAGTCTGTTTTCTGCCACGAACCGATGCGCACTCCTTTCACGGATGGGGCCAGACTCCGTACGTAACACTGGCAGTGAGGCAGGAGTTGCGACGCGGATAAGTTTTGGAAGTTAAGGCCGTGGCTACAGGACAAATGCATGGCGCTGTCGAGCCTTTCTCGGGCAAATCATAGGAATCGTGGATCCAGCACCTTGACTTTTACTTCGTGGTAAGCGACGTCAGCGACAAAGCGAAGAAGCGAACACTTCTCCTCACGCTTTGTGGAGCCGACGCTTTCGAACACTCTGTGCGCGCACTGATAGTTCTGAAGATCCCAAGAGAAGTCAACTTCAATGATTTAGTGACACTTCTCGGGTGGCACTTTGACAACAGGACATCCGAGCTTTACAGCTGGTACGTGTTTCAAAGACCCGACCAATGGCCAGACGAGTCGATCAGCAGCTACGCTGTGACCCACGGAACCTTGACAGCCGACTGCAAGTTCGGAGCGCTGCCTTCGGCTACAATATCGATGTCACCTGACACCCAAACGACCGCTTCAGCAGCCAACCCAACTATGCCGCCCCAAGATGGGATGCTCCGGGACAGGTTCGTCTGCGGCGTCTGAGACAAACATCTTCCACAGAGACTGTTCGCAGAAAAAGCCTGACATTTCAACGCGCTGTGGGCTTAGCCCTGTCAGCGGAAAGTGCGTCAAGGCATCAGCGAGATATCAAGGGAGTGGCAAACTCGGGGGAAATTAACAGGACGTTGCGAATCAAGCCAGTAGGCAGTCATACGTCAGCACAACATTGCTATCGATGCGGCGGCTTGCACGACTCTGAAACATGCAAATTCAAGACAGCCGAGTGCCGTTTCTGCTCCAAGGAAGGTCACATCGAGCGTGCCTGCATCTCAAAGAAAAAGAAAAACACGAAACCATGCTCCGACAACTAGCAGCTACGGGCACACAGTGCCAACCCACCACCTGTCAGCAAATCTTGCCGCAAGCTGCACACAGTCAGTGTACATACACAGTTCCTCGTGGACTTGAGCGTGGAGGGAAAGCCAGTCCAGTTTGAGGTGGACACAGGTACGGCATGCTTCCTGATAAGCGAGGACACGGACTACAGAATGTGGAAGAAAAACACTGCATGGCTTTCATGCGAGCCGCTCGATTTGCGCACATGGTCAGGTAAAGAATTGCACTTCCTGGGCTCTGCACAAGTTCATGTGAGGTTGAGTTCAAAGGACTATCTGCTGCCGTTGTTGGTTATGAAGGGCACCAAGTGCAACCTCCTAGGAAGAGATTGGTTTTCGGCACTGTAGCAAGCATGTGAAACCCCTCAGGCATAATGTTCGTTCGCCACCAGGCTCGGTGGCCTGCTAAGCTTGGCAGGCAACATTGGTCACCGCAATAAACACCGACGAGCACGGCTGCTCAGCGGTCAGTCATCGTTCAGCACCACCACGCTGCGGAGCGTCAGTCTATCGGAGGGTGCCTCGAGCCCTCCCTTGTTCACGAACCCGGGTGGATCGTGACAGGCACTTCACATTCAGGTGAAGGGGATCAACCACGTTGAAGAGCCAGCACTAGAAATTACAGAGGTCCTGGGATGACACAAGGAAGACATAGGAAGCTATACAGGTCCTCTGGTTCACCTGGAACTCGAAGACGATGTAACAGCAAAGTTTTGCAAGGCTCGTCCGATTTCAGTGGCGCTGCAGGTGCTTATGGAACATAAGCTTGATCATCTACATCGCCAAGGCATCCTAAAACCAACGCAGCATACCAAATGGGCAACCCCATTGGTACTTGTTTGGAAGACCGACGGTCCACTCAGTGTCTGTGGCGACTACAGGAGTACTGTTAATGCAGCAGCGAAGAAGGCATCGTACCCGCTACCAACTACAAATTAAGTGTTCGCAAACCTTAATGGTGGAACCCTCTTCTCAATGTTGGATCTTTATCAAGCATATCAACAACTGAAAGTTGATGAAGAAACTGCAGCACTGCTCACGGTGAACACCACAAAATGACTATTCAGGGTGGAATGCCTTACATTCTGAATTTCCACTGCACCAGCTATCTTACAGTGTGTGAGGGAGACAAAGATACCTGGAATTCCAGGGGTGAGTGTTCACCTTGACGACATCATTGTCAACGGAAATAGTGCAAATGAGCACGCACAGCGTCTGAATGAGGTTCTGTCGTGGTTAACTGAGAAAGGCTTACGCCTCAAGAAAGAAAAATCCAGGTTCGAAATTACGTCAGTTGAGTTTCTGGGACATCGAATTGACAGCAATAGTGTTCGCAACACCGATAAAAAGGTTGAGGCTATACTTCAAGCACCCAAACCATCTGACAAGACATCTCTAAGGGCTTTTCTGGGCCTTATTTCATTTGACGACTGCATTTTGAAGAACAGAGCGATGGTTGTGGTGGAATTGTATGGGCTCCTAGAGAAAAACACGCCCTGGAAATGGAAGAGCAAGCATCAAGCCAATTTCGAGGCGCTGAAGGAGATGATCCGTGCATCTACAGTGCTCGCTCACTATGACGAGACGAAGCCCCTTCTTTTGTCCGTGGATGCATCGCTGTACGGCGTTGATGCCGTCCTCGCTCGGGAAGATGCTATTTGCCGAGAGGCGTCCATTGCATTTGGTTCATGAACACTGGGAAGTGCCGAAAAGAGCTACTTCCAGCTCAACAAAGAAAGTGTAGCAGTAATCTACGGCATCAGTCATTTTCATAAGTACATAGCTGGCCGGCATGTGACCATAATAACAGATCACCAAGCATTGATTGGAATCGTGAGTGAAACAAAGCAAGTACACCAGGTCTTTTCATCAGGGATGAGGCGATGGTGCCTTAAACTAGCAACGTACGTTTACAAGTTGCTGTACTGGCCTGGCCTACTGCACCAAAATGCGGACACTCTAAGCTGACTTCCACTACCGGCACAAATTGATGAGCCTTATCCCCCGGGAAACGTGCTCATGTTGGCTACCATGCCCAGCTTCGAGCTTTCACCGCGTGAACTAGCATGAATGACTCGAGAGGACTCAGTTTTGCCCCAAGTGCTGGAGGCTGTCTCAAACGGTGAAGTTCATAAACTGCCAAAAGAACAGTTTTCATCGTGCAGGAAACTGGAGACTGAGCTTTCAGCGCAGGAAGGGTGCCTTGTTAGAGGCTTCCGGATGGTAACTCCAACAAAGGCGAGAAATTAACTTCTTAATCTTGCACCTGCAAACCATCACATAATTGTGGCCATGAAGTGATGTGCACGAAGGTACCTTTGGTGGCCAGGCATTGACACAGATATCGAACTTGTCACAATCCACCCCGTGTCGTGAACAAGGGAGGGCTTCTCAGCGTGGTGGTGCTGAAAGATTACTGACCGGCGAGCTGCCGTGCTCGTCGGTGTTTATTGTGGTGCGGGTGACCACTGTTGCCTGCCGAGCTATAGCAGGCCGCCGAGCTTGGCGGGCGAACCAAGATTATGTCCGAGGGGGCGTCACCTACTTGCTACAACCCCTCACCCCCAGTTTGTTTGTTAAAATAAAAAAACAAACGTCCAAGTTCAAACAAATGTCCAAGTTCACACTATGAGGCTCTGCCTCTACCCTTGCTGGGTCGACAGTGCCTGCTACCCAGGCGAGTAACGGTCTGGTGGCCTCCGCCGTCGAGTACTCCGCCTGGGCACCGGTGTTGACGGGTCGGGTGTGGCAACGCCGGGTGCTGCCTGAGCCAGCCTTGCTCCATCCGGGGGGTCCGTAGTGGTCGGCCTTGCGAGTGGTGCCGGGCTTGACACCGGTCCCACGGGTGCCGCACCACTGGCTACGGTTGCCGCCTCCGAGGTAGGTGGTACTCCGCTAGAAGCGACTGGTGCTGCCGCTAGTCCTCCTGCGGGCTGGAACTCAGTGGCAGTCGAGGGTGCTGGCCGGGTCCCGAGGCGTGGTCTGACATGGTTGGCGTGTCTATGCCACATGGCCCCGTCTGGCATGCGGACAAGCAGCGATGAGGCGCTGGCAGGAGACACCACCTGTCCGGCAGACCAGGGTGGGCCAGGACGGAAGTTCCTGGCGACAACTGGAGCTCCCGGCTCTGGCAAATGCCCGGGACGGCACTCTTGGTCAGCAGCCAGCTTCTGCTTCAGCGTCTCTGATTGAGCCTTGTGCAGCTTGCGCTTGCTGCGGGAGACCTCGCTCTTGAGCTGCCTGTTGCGGCTCTGCAGGCTCGTTATAATGTGCCGCATCTCCCGGTTGATTGGCTGAGCCTGCTCGCTGGACACCGACGACGCCTCAAACTCAGTGCGTAGATTCTCGTACTCTCGACGAATCTGCACGATGTTGTCCTCGAGGCGAATGACCTCCGAGCGAAGCTTCTTCTGGACAACGAGCTCCTCGCTTTCCATCTGCTCAATGTGGCGAAGGTGTGAGTTTTTGGCTGTCGACAGCAAGGAGCGACACTCGTCCAGCTGAGTCTTGAGTTGCATGCTCTCGTTGTACAGCACGGAGAACTGGCTCTGCAGGCCCTTGTACTCTGCCGTGCTCACCACCAGGCTCTTGGGCAGCGACCGCAGCTCTATCCGCAGCCGCTCCACCGTCTTCAGGGCCTCCTTGTGGTCAAGCTGGAGCTGCTCTAGCTCCAACAGCCGTGCCCATGCCAGCTCCCTCTGTTCCTCGAGCTGGCTCTGCAGGTCCTCCAAGCGCAGGGAGGCTGCTCCGCCACCACCGCCACAGCCCCCAGAATCCACATGTAGGCGGGACCAGGGTCTCTGTGGGAACGGCCAGGGGGTGCTTTCCACATTACGCGAGGCTCGCTGATGCACCTGGCAGATTTGGCAGCTCTGCATCACATGCAAGCTGGCTTCCGGGTACTCTGGCAGACGAATGCCCAGTACATGAATCCAGTTTCGGCCCAGCAGCGTCGGCGACGACCCCTTCGTTAAGTAAAGGGGAAGGGTTGCTTCCCTGTCGCCAAAACGAATGCTGACCTGTGCCTGACCCTGGACCTGGGAGAGTTGCCCGGAGGAGCTGCGCAGCATCACGCCCGAAGCCTCGACGGACACGCCGGGGAAAGTCCGCTTGAAGAGCTTCCCGGCCATTACAGACACGCTGGCCCCCGTGTCCAGCTCCATGGAAATGGGGTGCCCGCAGATTTCGACGGTCAGCATGTATGGCGGCACAGACGACGGTACAAAGCCTGTGTGCCACATGTCGAAAATCGGCGGGTCCTCGGCCACGACGTGGAGCCTGGCCGCGGAAGAACTTGAGCTTGCTGCCGCATGCCTCCGCCGCGTACCCTTGCGACGGCTACCCTGGACGCGGGCTTGTGTTGTACCTGGGCTTGAATCAGGCTGCTGCTTGCTGTTCATCCTCCCACTTCGGCATACACGTGCCAGGTGCCCAGTTTTCCCGCACGTAAAGCATTGTGCTTGAGAGAACTGGCACTGTGAAGGGGAGTGGGCACCACCACAGCGACCGCAGGTACTGCCCTTTGTCGCGAATTTGTTGACCGCCGCTTCCGCCGACGGTGAGCCAGTCGCACGGGAAATCTCACCGGCGTCCTTGGCGGCAGCTTCCATTGCCAGCGCTGCCTTCACGGCGTCGTCCAGCGACGGGTCGGGAAGCTCCAGGAGTCGCGTCTGCATGGCGGGGTTGTTGATTCCGCAGACGAAACGGTCCCGGAGCAGCGAGTCCAGTTGGTCCCCGAAGGCGCAGGCACTCGCTAACCCTCGTAGCGCAGCAACGAATTGCCCGAGGGTCTCTCCTTCCCGGCGGCTCCGGTTGTTGAAGCGGAAACGCTCCATTAGTGTGGACGGTGCTGGGTTAAAATGCGAGCGCAGTATGGCAAGCAGCTCACCCAGCGTCTTAACGTGCGGCGTGGCTGGCTTGAGAAGGTCGAGCAGGAGGCTGAAGATGCGGGTCCCGCAGCTGGCCAGGAAAATGTCCCGCTGTTTGGCCTCGGGTGTGTCGTTTGCCCGGAAGAACACGTGGACTTGCTCCTCGTAAATTTGCCAGGCGGACCCATCTCCCTCGAACGGCTCGAGCCTTCTGTACAGCGGCATGGCGACAGCAACGGGGGGCGGTGTTTCGCCGCTCGCGGCGGCGTGGGACGCTCCGTAGGTACTCGTCGCCAGCTTCGTCGCCTTTGTCACGAGGATCCCATCTTCGTCGCCAGTGTCACAATCCACCCCGTGTCGTGAACAAGGGAGGGCTTCTCAGCGTGGTGGTGCTGAAAGATTACTGACCGGCGAGCTGCCGTGCTCGTCGGTGTTTATTGTGGTGCGGGTGACCACTGTTGCCTGCCGAGCTATAGCAGGCCGCCGAGCTTGGCGGGCGAACCAAGATTATGTCCGAGGGGGCGTCACCTACTTGCTACAGAACTGCTCGCTAGAAACTGTGCAACTTGTTGTCAACACCAAAGGTCACTAGTGCCCAAATGGGAACGTACAAGAACGCCTTGGGACACAGTTCACACAGACTTCGTTGGTTCTGTAGAAGGCAGAATGCTGGGTAATTGTTGTGGACGCATACAGCAAATGGTTGGAAGTGTGCTCCATGCGCAATACACAGTCTGCCACATTGATGAGGAACTCCGGAACCTTTTCGCAGCTTTTGGGCTCCCCAAAAAGCTTGTGACTGATAACGGACCATCCTTCGTTTCAGTAGAAGTTGAGAGCTTCCTAAAGAAAAATGGGGTCACCCAAGTAACAAGTGCACCGTATCATACTACAATGAATGGCCAAGCAGAAAGGATGGTTTTTTGAAACAAAACAAGCATTCGCCGAAAACAAGGACGGAACATTCGCGTGTAGGCTGGCCCAGTTTTTGCTAAAGCAACACACCACCACCTGCACATCAACAGGCGAAATGCCAACTGCACTTGTGTTTGGGCGTGAGCTGGATATAGCTCTCACGTGCATTCAGCCCCAAGCAAAAGCGAAGAAAATCCATACCAACTGCAACAGGGACACAAAGTCAAGAGTACTCGCTGTCGGACCAGCAGTTTTCTTTCAAAACTTCGGAGGGAATCTGATCTGGACGGAGGGAATGGTTTTGGAAAAGCTAGGCCACAGATAGTGGCTCATTAAAAGCCCTAACAGGTTAGTGCGATGACAGTGTGACCACATCGAGCCCGGTGCTTTGAGACACTCCACAGAAGATTCGGCGACACAGGATAAGGGCTGTACAGTAACCGGGAGCAGTGTCCTGCTCCCATTTATGCTTGGGATAAAAGCAGATAACTGCACGTCGTCAGAGGCCACTCTCTCAGGAACGCTGGAGCCTTCGCAACCATCGGTGACCAAACCAGAGATTGGCACTGCCCCTGAGACCGTGCCAAACACGACTGCAGAGTCATGCCCGTAGCGGAAACTTCGCCGTCCGGATCACTATGGCGACCCCATCTAAGGGAGGAAAGTGTTGTGTACAAGCAACGCACCATCGCTGCTTGGCTGGACAAAGCATCAGTGCGAACGAAACGGGAAGCGACCCCACCCCGAGTCGAGTTCCAAGAATTCTCCATCACCCCCAGCGTCTCGGCCACTGGACAGGGACTGAGAGTGCCCCCTCGAACACGTGGCTCTCGTCTGCGTCTCTTGTGGAAAATCAACTAGGTCTGTTTTCTGCCACCAACCAATGCGCATTCCTTTCACGAATGGGGCCAGACACTGTATGTAACAGCTTGCAAGAACGTGCATACATGAACACACAGGTGTATATAAGCCAATGAGCAAGGGATCTGTCGCAGCAACAGCGTAGCACGCTGAAGCGCTTCAGCATTATCTTTTAACATACTCCTATACAGATGGTTCTATTATCTCAGAATACAGCCGTGTTGATTGACAAGTCATTTCATCACTGAGCACACGTGTGAATCATCAACAATGGCTCGTTGATTCAGTTTCACTTTGCTGCTGAGGTCTTTTTAGTAGCTGTCACTAGTGAGCCTACAATTGATTACATGATGTAATATGGCATCGCACTTCGGAACAATGATGTAACACCAAATGAATGTACAGGAGCACTGTGCGACACACACAGAGCTAGTATTTGTTCATCCTATGTTACGTCATTGTTTCAAAGTGCACTTCCATATTAAGTCATGACTAACCAACTAGCCCACTAGTAAGTCTTAAGCAATTGATTACAATTATGACAGACATAAAAGTGATATGTACATATCATAGTTACTTCTTCAGGCAGAGATGCTTGTCAGATATGTTTTCAAGAGAAGAATGTTTGCATGAAAACAAATATTAATTCATATTGCTGAAAAGACACCCCATATAGTTGTGAAATCACATAATGTTTACATTTCCTGTTGGTGCCAAAAAATGTCCACGCAAATAAATGTGGCAGTATGTCACTCATGCCTTATGAGATGACAGAGGTTTGCGGAGGCACATAAGGCAGCAGTGCCCATGCAAAAAGGCCTTGGTGGCCAATCTGCTGCCCCTTCACTACTTAGTCATACCTCTATCAGCATTTAAACAACGTACAGCCTGTGGTCAAAGTGAATACAGGCATGCTTGCTCTCTCAGCAATGGTGACAATCAAGGATGATTGCCTTGAGACCCTTTGCTGCTGTCAACATAGTTTATGCACGCATTCTCTTTTTATTCTTTTCCCTAGATAACAAAGAAGCTTGAACAGTCGGTGAGCTGTAGCAAAGCAATGTTATTTGATTGTGTTGGGCATGGCCCAAATGTCCCATTCATGTAGTGACAACCTAGCTAGCTAATGCACAGCCACATTAAAAAGAGAAATGCATAGGCTAATAAACAGGTGCACAGTTACTGTACTTCATCTCAAAGCAAACCAAGATTATCAAGCGACTATAGAGATCTAGATTAAGGCGGCGCAAGCATTGAAGCCCCGTAGTACTTGGGGCCTCAGCGATTGCATCCCCCTGATCTAAAACTCTCTAATAAGCTTTGCAATGAGTGCAGTGATCTTGCATGTGAAATGGTTGACGTAGTAAGTTGTTTTATATTTGCCTTTCTTAATCAGTAACAGCTTAAGCAGGTACACGACAATGAAATGAAATGCTGGCTCATATGGTGCACAAGACACAAGTAGGGGAGAACATTTGCCATGCCTGCTGTAACACCAATTCCAACATGCAGTAGCTTGTAGGCAATGAATGCATGTTCATTGTGTCAGTCCAACTTGCACCTACCTCTAATGAAAGCACAGAATGTCTGCATTGTAGACATTAGTTCATTAGCACCGTGTACATGGCAGCACAAGTAAGTAAGGGAATGTTTATTGCCATCTTTTATTTTCATAACCAACAGACAGTTTCTTGGGTGGAGCTTTGTGACGAATTCGTAATATGTTCTGTGTAAATCTGCAATGCGGACATGTTCTATTATCCAATCACTTAAGTAGTCAAATGAATGCGGATAACCCCATAAGCACTGTGAAACGGAATGGAGACATTTGCAGTTAAGAAGCCATAATGACTCGCACTCTGTGCTGAACATAATATAGAAAAAATGCGTAGTGGCAAATTGGGTGCACATTCTCATCTATCATACAAATACATATATTACAAGTAATCTTTCACTCGTTCTCGTATTGCTTACAGTAGTTGCATGAACCTTACTGCAGCATCCTCTGTGGAGTAAAATAATCTTGCAAGTCACAGCTACTTGTTCACTCTATTAACAAATATTAGCCCCCAGGCTCTCCTGTATTCCTTCACACATGCTACCATAGCATGGCTGGGCTCAATCACCTCTTTCCATTCCACTGAAATGAACATGGCATATATTTGTTACCAAAATATTCTCTGAAGCATAACTGTTTATCATTCTTTAAGCCTCTGAGAAGTAAGGATGGATGTTCAGCCTTGCTGTTGTGGCATTTCATAGGTTCTAACCCTACGTCATATTTCTAAACAACCAATGATGAAATTATATAGTCAAGCCATACCATTAGTACAATTGACGTATTGCTTCCCCAGGGAGTCTCACTGCCACCTCCCCAATTTCGTAAATACTTAGACATGTTGACAACTCAGACATGTTGAAGTTAACTTCACAGCCTATGTTTTAACACTACAAATAAGCCAGATTAACCCAACAGCCTTTATATCATTCTCTTAATCACTTGAAATAGTAACTGGAACACGGCATGTAGTCATATTCTGTTGGTATGTTTGGTGAATTGCACAAATCATTTTTGTCACCCTTACAGCCTAGCTGATGCTGTCTTTCTTTATAACAATTAAGCAACAACCTTACTTGGTGCATTGCTGTGAGAACTATAACTAGCTTCACAGTAGCACTGCACATGTACCCTCAGACCACATCATAGACATGCTTATATAGATACTAGAGGCTGGCTACCATCAGCACAATTTTGAAATCTAGATGAACAGGGTGCGAATTCATGTGTATCAAATAAATGTCTGTTCTATTGAGAGGCTGTGTATTTGTGCGCGATATAGTTATCAATTCACTATACGTATGGCAGAACAGAATGCGCACAACAAAATCAAGTTCTCTCCGAAAAGTTGCTTTTTGCCACTATTATATGCAGCAAAGTAAGACTTCAGAAAGCACAAATATGGCTTGGGCGCATCTTTGTGCATTGTATAAGAAGTAGAGGTGGGCGAATGTTAATATTTTTCAAACACAAATTGAACAAAAATAGTAAGCATCAAATATTGACATGACGACGTAAGTACTTGTAGTAGCAATATTTATTCCCATATATTTAGGTACTACCTCTTAACCAACTAATGCAAAAGATAGCTAACTATTGGAGACAAAGGATAAGTTTTAAAGGCAAGGCTACTAATTGTTATATTAAAAAAAACTACTTGAATAGTCTATCAACAACTTTAGAGTTTCGTTCCAAAGAAGCTTTCCAAAAAATAATGGCTGCTGTATGAAGAGCTTCCAAAAATGCACAATAAATTGTTACAAAAAAACATGAAAGTTGTAGAAAAAATAAACTTAATGAAGGATCAATGTTTTGTGGACACATGTAAAAGGACTTGTTGCAAGGAAAACAGCACAGACTCCTCACATAAAAGATAAATCTGCTAGATCAAGAGATGTGTGGTTGGCTTTTATGAAAAAAAAGAAGCCTATTGGAAAGTTTTGTGCCAATATGGCTAAAAGATGCTTTCGTCACCGTGCTTTCCTTTGGGAGGCTACATACGCTTGTTCACATGCAAGTGCTTGTCACATACTCGTTAAAAAAACTTCCAATTTATATATTGACACAAAAGCCTCCTCTGATCACAGAAAAAGAATAGAATTGACATATAGTATACTCAACAGAACATCAGGGTACTATTTTTCACATTACGCAAATACTCGTGAAAGACAAAACTGCTAGAAACAGCATAACACTTTGGCATAATCCTTAACTGATTATGTCAATGAGTTTCCCATTTCATGTGGCAAAGTTGCATAGAGCAGATGGGATGCGACATCTGTGATTCGGAGATGCATTATTGTATCAGGGTACAAGTATTATACAACTGATCATTCTGGGAATAAAGAAATAACAGGCATTGATTACCAGTATGTCATCATGTCACTTCTATCTGAAAAGTGACTATCATTTCAAGTTAAACTTGCATTGAGCATCATGTTTATGTGCCCATATATGTGTACCCCATGAACCGTTGCATTAAGTTATGACCAGTGTCATGTTATTCCTGTATGTAATTGTGGTTTTACACAATACACCTATAAAACTTTTGATCAGCATTCTAGTGCATTTTCTTGTATTTGCACACAGGCTTTCTGTCGCAACACCCTCTTCGCACCCACAATAAATGCTGCAGTCAGTAAAATAGAGCTTTAGATTATTTCCTAAACTGCTTTCATTCCAGCAAGTAGACGCCAAGCAGACACTGTGCCACAAGTGAATATTTGTGAGGGCATTCATCCTTGCTGTTCATTAAGGTGGCTGCAAGGTAAATGGAGGGAAAGTGTACAGGTGAAGCGAAGCTCCGTTGTCGCATGCACGTAAACAATGCTTATGGTTATGGCGTCAAAACATTTTTTTCGTCAATCCTCCAACCATAGCATGTATTGACAGGATGGAAAGCAGACGGCGCAGCACGATGAACACATCTTGAGGGGCATTCAGCCTTCCTATTAGCTAAGGAGCCCAGCAGCTGATCCAGTGCTGCAAGGAACTACTGAGATGGAGTACAGCTCACAGAACACGTTGTTAGCATGAGAGGTTGGCGTCGTGTTCCAGGGCTTCTGTGAACGAAGAGGCAGACTGAACTTGAAACATGTTTTATTGCATGGCAGCAACTTAACGTGACAGAATGACAGCCAAGAAATATAAGGACAAAAAGCACACCACAGCTTGGCGGCCAGCGATTATATACACATAGTGGGCGAGGATGATGTGATTGCAATATGGCTCGTGTGACAGAAAGGGAAACGCTATCACACATGTACACGTGCACAGATATGAGACAGTGGGGCAGTGGCAGAGAGGGTGCTTTGCTGTGTCGTCACACGTGCAAAAAATTGCATTAGGAGCATTTGCATAGCTTACATTACAGCAGATCACACCTACCACAATATAAATAATTGCAATACAATGTGTTCTTTGAGCTGTACTCCATCTCAGTAGTTCCCTGCAGCACTGGAGAAGCTGCTGGGCTCCTTGGCTAATAGGAAGGCTGAATGCCCCTCAAGATGTGTTCATCGTGCTGTGCCATCTGCTCGGTGTCTGCAGTGATACAACTGCTGAGCTGTTGCCTAGCCTCCCCTCTTCATAAAGTGTAAAATGTGCAGTGACAGCTCTGGAAACAAACGTGCACAAAGGAAGGAATCTGCTTTGATACAATACCTATATTTAGATGCATAAGAGCATAAGCGACCAGCGATGCTTCTG
Organism: Dermacentor andersoni; assembly: GCF_023375885.2. Classification (NCBI taxonomy): domain Eukaryota; kingdom Metazoa; phylum Arthropoda; class Arachnida; order Ixodida; family Ixodidae; genus Dermacentor; species Dermacentor andersoni. The sequence goes on from NC_092814.1 coordinate 11,777,104, forward strand.
CTATGTTTATTACTTCAGAACACATGCAACTCACAGAAAAAATTCACAGACGATTACGATACTCCCTAATACGAAATTTGAGTGCAGCTCTAAACGTGTTGTCAATTCGCTGGTGGTGACAATCAGTCTCGTGTGGCATGTTGCAAACGGAGCGAAGTGTGGCGCCACTACCTTGCTAATCTGAAGATCGCATGAGCCAGCGCATGGGTGACGCGTGGGCGTGAATCACACAAGCCACCTCAAACAAACCTCCCAGACATTGCGTGCTACTCTGGCACCATCTCGTAGCTACAATCACTGCACTTCGCTTTTATTCGCACGCTTTCGACATACACTCCTCTGCTTACTGCCTCATGGTTCTGCTGCACCTTCCTCTCCGCTTTCCTCCTCGTGCCTCTTCTCACTTGCCACTTTTTTCATCTCCCACTGCATGCAGCGTTCGCTCTCATCATTTGCTGAACCCGTTCGCTCGGTTAAATGAGCGAAAGAGTGGTCCTCACAGCCCGACAAAAGCTAAAGGGAAACCAGCAATAGGGATACCCTGAATGCATGCACTATAAACCACATTAAATGATTGATTGAATGCACGATAGACGTGGTCTACAAGATACCTTTGGCACATGGGGCTGATTATGTAGTTCAAACAGACAGGTGCGCAAATGATTGACTGTGCGAACATCGACACAACTGCATTCTGATACAAGCACCCAGAGACCTTGCCATATATTGTGCTTCATGCCATATCTTCCAGAGGATGGGGATCTGATCTTGTGGAAATGTAGCAACTAAAGAAAAAGAAATCACGGAAGCCTACAACATCAAGATGACCCCATGTGCCATCTATATCACTCAGCAGAGAGATTAGATTAATGACTGACAATAGATGGCATGGGTCAACTGGGAAGAGCATCCCTGCACATGCGAGTAGGCTATATGGTCTCATTTTCTGAAAAATAAAACAGTTGTTAATTTGCATTCGGGTGTCGTGCATTGTTTTTCTCTCTTAAGTCCTGTCCCTTCGTCACTTTGCACAACAGTGTTATGTCGAACCAACTAGCCCACTGGGAAATTTTTTTTAATTATATGTAATATTCTCTGAGTGCACATTTATGTGTCTTGTTTGCAATGCGCATGTGAAAGACAGCACAAAAAAAAAAATGCAATATTAGAGGTGAGCAAATAGAAATTTTTGGAACCGAATAGAATAATGCCAGAAGTAAATTGAATCGAATACTTTGATAAAAATGAATAGCCATTATCATAATTAATATAAACTGATGTTTACACCCCATTATTCTTGAAGTTAGAAAGTTTCTGTCATCATATAGTACCTTATTAAGTATTGCATTTGAAAAACACAAACTGAGCATTACGACCAAACAAATACTTTATTCGCATGCACAGGGTTCTTCAGAGGATGCAAATGACCACTGTAGAGCCTGTAAGGTGTGGCTACCTGAGTGACCTAGCCTGCTCCACTACGCAAGTTCTCATGTTTTATGGCTATAGTATGCCTGTCGTGATGAAAATTTACCATACTTTTCTCCAATTTAATGTTTATGTGGGTGAGGTTGACATTTTGATATACCCGAAAGGTATGATAAAAATATTCACAATTCCAAAAAGTGAGCACCAAATCAAATGGGCACTATTCGGTGCATAACTACAAAGTTGCAAATATTAGGAACATAAATATGATTAGGAACTCTGAAGAACTAACCTCCGAGATAAGAATGTATGAAAGAAATGATTAGTACGGGTTCTCGATTGACATCGAAGACATGTATTATTCAACACCGCATGCGGATTTGATGAATGTACTGAGACCATTGAGGAGCAAGGAGCCATTCCATTTCAAAACTCGGTAGGAATGTCTGTGCAAACCTTCTTGGAGTTGTTGAGCACCTATCTCGCTGCCACAATAGCTGTACATGATGGTACCTTGTTTGTCCAAAAAAGAGGGGTCTGCATTGGATCAAAAATAGCACCAATCCTGAGTGACTTGTACTTGGCAGCATGCGACAAGAAAATTCAAGGATCCATCAAGGAGAGGTGCATCACACGGATCTATCGATATGTGGACAACTTCTTGATACTGTGCCATACAGAGAATGCAACAGATTACCAACAACTTAAGGACACCGTACTGGAGTCCTTTCGATCAACGTACCCTGAGCTGAACTTCACTTATGAGCATCCGAACCGCAGTTCCGTGAAGTTCCTCGACATTTTACTAGAATTCCAACCGGGACATTTATGCTGGGGGTACGAGCCCAGATGGATGGATGAAAAACTTTATTTGGTCCTGAGTAGTGATAATTAACCACTAAGCGGGCCGCTCCCACGTCGGGACCGGAAGGCCAAGCCTCACAGCCATGTCCACATTGCCACACACAGACTCACGGCCACTGTGACACATTGCACGTACACATCACAGTACACTTACGCTTCGTAAAAGTAAGAACCCTAGCGCTCGAACATTCTGTACATGTTCGCGGTCACCCGCAAAACAGCTCACACAAAGCAAGACACAAACAGCACATTACGAATGACTCCGATGACACGACAGTGAAGCTCATCGCTACACATTGTGTCATCACTTCTGGACACTGCACAAACTTGCAATCTTCGTAATCGATGAAGCGCGCACACACACCTAAGAACACCATATGCTGAGGTGGGCGATCGCAATCTTCATTTCGGCGCGTACCGAACTAGTGTCATGCTTAGAATGCAGGTGTATGCGATGGCTTTCGCCTTTGTAATGCACATGCAAAAAAAACGGCCTGAAACACACGAAATCGGCGGCTTCATTCCTTCCGACCCTCGCGTAAACACAACACACATTCATCTGTTTCCTTTGGCGATTGCACGTACTGAAAACTGTCAGGAAGAGTACAGCTGCTTTTTGCGTTAGACAAATAGCTTTGCAGGTGCTGAATAGCTCTTGCAATGATCACAATAAACCCCACAAAAAACAAACTGCCGCTGCAGCCTAGGGGTCTAGGCTCACGACCTACTGTATACAGTAGGTCGTGTCTAGGCCTCGCGCTCCGCTTCGCTTCGAACCAGCTCCATGTTCGTGCGGTCGCCGCACGGAGGCAAAAGTTCACGACCGCCTCTCGTGACATCACGTCGGCCATTACTGGCGGACCACTCGCTTGCGGTGCAGCGTGCGGTCATGGGCGGTTTGAGCGTAAATTAACCCTTTTGGAAAGCACGGTGCGTTGCATAATGCCGGTACCCGAAAGTCAGCTTTGCTTCTGTACATAAGTGTTACTTCGTGAAGCATACGCAAAAGTATTGCAGTGAAGCATAACAAGCGTGGGCAGGGGCTATTGCCACGGGACACAGCATCTATTCCTTAATCCTACACGCTCGCACGCGGTATTTCCTGTAACAGTACGAGCACCGATATGCTTAATACGTGTACCGACAGGCCTTCAGAGCGTTTTAGAATGTGCCTGTGTTGGTTTGAGCCTTTAAGGGCAGTAAATGACATGCATTTATTTTTTCCAACTGGCCGATTTTTCGGACGTTCTCGCGGCCCCTAGGGATTCCGAAAAATCGGACGTTGACTGTACAACTAAGAGGACGCTTCAAATGGTCCGTGGAGCGAACTCACGGCGGAAGGACCACAACAACAGAAAGGACCTACGCATTGAGGAATGAACGGGAAATGAAACGTGCTGCCGCCATTTTGAAAAAGCTTGAGCTCAAAAAACAAAGGGTTGGCTAATGTCAAGATGCAGGTGTCTCTCATCCAAACCAAAATACTCTTTAAAGCAGTGAAACACAACACTGAGCCGTCGTGCGCGGGCTGAGAGTATGTCGAGGACAGTTGAGGTTGACTTACGAGCTGTTGAGAGAGAATCTCAATTGTGACAAAGTTCGGGCCTCATACTACTGAGCTTGCTATCAGTTGATAGAAATAACTCATATTCGAAAATATTTGCTTCTGTATGCATCTCCTCTTTATTCATATTGGAGAATGTCCGATGCGATCTGCAATATTTTTCGAAGACATTTTATTTGCTGGGCATTTTTCTAACTCCTCCCTTCTATTCTCATTTTGAATAACATAAACACTACTCCTCAGTTTTCAAATTGGATTAAGTCTTTTCTTTTATAATTTTTTTTTTCATATGTTTACTAGAGAGTGACAGCATTGGGCGATATGGTTTCAGCCCGTCTAAAAAAACATAGTTCTGTATCACTCAGGGAATTTTGCAAGGGCACTCAGGGAAAACCCGGAAAACTCAGGGAATTTAGAAATGTCAACTTGGTAGACACCCTGTTAAAGCTAGTTTCATCAATAAAGTGATTTTATAAATGGTATGTGCTTTTATGACATCCAATTCTTTAGCATGCTTATATCGAATAATGCCCTATATCGAACTGATAGCCATTTTTTGCAAGTTCGATATAGCTGGCTTTGACCGTAATTATCTTTCACTGCAGAGAAAAAGAGCGTTAAAAAAAGAAAAAAAAATCAACGACTATGGCACAAGTCATGGTACATTGTCATCATCATCAACCTGGTTACGCCCACAGCAGGGGAAAGGCCTCTCCAATACTTCTCCAACTACCCCGGTCATGTACAAATTGTGGCCATGTCGTCCCTGCAAACTTCTTAATCTCATCCGCCCATCTAACCTTCTGCCTCCGCCGTGGTTGCTTAGTGGCTATGGTGTTGGGCTGCTAAGCACGAGGTCGCGGGATCGAATCCCGGCCACGGCGGCCGCATTTCGATGAGGGCGAAATGCGAAAACCCCCGTGTACTTAGATTTAGGTGCACGTTAAAGAACCCCAGGTGGTCCAAATTTCCGGAGTCCCCCACTACGGCGTGCCTCATAATCAGAAAGTGGTTTTGGCACGTAAAACCCTATAATTTAATTTAATTTAATTAACCTTCTGCCTCCCCCTGCTACGCTTCCCGTCCCTTGGAATCCAGTCCGTAACCCTTAATGACCATCGGTTATCTTCCCACCTCATTACATGTCCTGCCCATGCCCATTTCTTTTTCTTGATTTCAACTAAGATGTCATTAACTCAAGTTTGTTCCCTCACCCAATCTGCTCTTTTCTTATTCCTTAACCTTACACCTATCATTCTTCTTTCCATATCTCGTTGCGTCGTCCTCAACTTAAGTAGCACCCTTTTCGTAAGCCTCCAGGTTTCTGCCCCGTACGTGAGTGCTGGTAAGACACAGCTGTTATACACTTTTCTCTTGAGGGATAATGGCAACCTGTTGTTCATGATCTGAGAATGCCTGCCAAACACACCCCAGCCCATTCTTCTTCTTCTGATTATTTCCGTCTCATGATCCGGATCCGCCGTCACTACCTGCCTTAAGTTGATATATTCCCTTACCACTTCCAGTGCCTCGCTACCTATTCTAAATTGCTGTTCTCTTCCGAGAATGTTAAACATTACTTTAGTTTTCTGCAGATTAATTTTTAGACCCACCCTTCTGCTTTGCCTCTCCAGGTCAGTGAGCATGCATTGCAATTGGTCCCCTGAGTTACTAGCAAGGCAATATCATCAGCGAATCGCAAGTTACAAAGGTATTCTCCATTAACTCTTATCCCCAATTCTTCCCAGTCTAGGTCTCTGAATACCTCCTGTAAACACGCTGTGAATAGCATTGGAGAGATCGTATCTCCCTGCCTGACGCCTTTCTTTATTGGGATTTTGTTGCTTTCTTTATGGAGGACTACGGTGGCCTTGGAGCCGCTATAGATATCTTCCAGTATTTTTACATACGGCTCGTCTACACCCTGATTCCGTAATGTCTCCATGACTGCTGAGGTTTCGACAGAATCAAACGCTTTCTCGTAATCAATGAAAGCTATATATAAGGGTTGGTTATATTTCGCACATTTCTCTATCACATGATTGATAGTGTGAATATGGTCTATTGTTGAGTAGCCTTAACAGAATCCTGCCTGGTCCTTTGCTTGGCAGAAGTCTAAGGTCTTCCTGATTCTATTTGCGATTGCCTTAGTAAATATTTTGTAGGCAGTGGACAGTAAGCTGATCGGTCTATAATTTTTCAAGTCCTTGGCGTCCCCTTTCTTATGGATTAGGATTATGTTGGCGTTCTTCCAAGGTTTCGGTACGCTCGAGGTCATGAGGCATTGCGTATACAGGGTGGCCAGTTTTTCTAGAACAATCTGCCCACCATCCTTCAACAAATCTGCTGTTACCTGATCCTCCCCAGCTGCCTTCCCCCTTTGCATAGCTCCCAAGGCTTTCTTTATTTCTTCCGGCGTTACTTGTGGGATTTCAAATTCCTCTAGACTATTCTCTCTTCCATTATCGTCGTGGGTGCCACCTGTACTGTATAAATCTCTATAGAACTCCTCAGCCACTTGAACTATCTCATCTATATTAGTAATGATATTGCCAGATTTGTCTCTTAACGCAAACATCTGATTCTTGCCAATTCCTAGTTTCTTCACTGCCTTCAGGCTTCCTCCATTCCTGAGAGCATGTTCATATTATATTCCTATTCATATTATACTTCCTTATGTCAGCTGTCTTACACTTGTTGATTAACTTCGAAAGTTCTGCCACTTCTATTCTAGCTGTTGGGTTTAGAGGCTTTCATACATTGGCGTTTTTTGATCAGATCTTTCGTCTCCTGCGATAGCCTATCGGTATCCTGTCTAACGGAGTTACCTCCGACTTCTATTGCACACTCCTTAATGATGCCCGTAAGATTGTCGTTTATTGCTTCAACACTAAAATCCTCTTCCTGAGTTAAAGCTGAATACCTGTTCTGTAGCTTGATCCGGAATTCCTCTATTTTCCCTCCTACCGCTAACTCATTGATCGGCTTCCTATGTACCAGTTTCTTCCGTCCCCTCCACAGGTCTAGGCTAATTCGAGTTTTTACCATCCTGTGGTCACTGCAGTCACTTCAACGCACCTTGCCGAGCACGTCCACATCTTGTATGATGCCAGGGTTAGCGCAGAGTACGAGATCTATTTTATTTCTAGTCTCACCATTTGGGCTCCTCCACGTCCATTTTCGGTTATCCCGCTTGCGGAAAAGAGTATTCATTATCCGCAAATTATTCCGTTCTGCAAACTCTACTAATAACTCTTCCCCGCTATTCCTATGACCTATGCCATATTCCCCCACTTAATTGTCTCCAGCCTGCTTCTTGCCTACCCTGGCATTAAGGTCGCCCATCAGTATTGTGTATTTTGTTTTGACTTTACCCATCGCCGATTTTACGTCTTCATAGAAGCTTTCGACTTGCTTGTCATCATGACTGAATGTAGGCGCGTAGACCTGTACGACCTTCAATTTGTACCTCTTATTAAGTTTCACAACAACACCTGCCACCCACTCGTTGATGCTATAGAATTCCTGTATGTTACCAGCTATATTCTTGTTAATCAGGAATCTGACTCCTAGTTCTTGTCTCTCCACTAAGCCCCGGTAGCACAGGATGTGCCCGCTTTTCAGCACTGTATGTGCTTCATTTGTCCTCCTAACCCTACTGAGCCCTATTATATCCCATTTAATGCCTGCTAATTCCTCCAATAGCACTGCTAGACTTTCCTCACTAGATAACGTTCACTGGTCACCGAGATCAGGCCACACTCCAGGCCTGTTTATGCAATTTTATCAACACTCGGATTTTATTTTTTTTTAATCCGGTAGAAAATTGCGCGGCACCGGGATTCAAACCACGGTCCTCTTGCACGTGAGGCGGATGTTCTACCTCTACGCCACCGCTGCACATTGTCAACATTCGCACAACCAAGGTAACACGAATGTGTACATCAGGTGAAGAAAAAAGAATTCTCTATTACATAATGCAAAATTACATAAAGTATGACAAAACAAACACATTTCATTATTTAAGCAAACTCAATATCATGACGTCAGGATGGACTTGACCATGGTTCTAGTATGTATGTGATCAGAGTCTATGAGACCATGTAAGTGATTGAGCTGTGCTGGTTAATTTCAGAGTTAATTTCCTTTGTTTTGTGCATATATAGATAATCCTGTTGTATGATTAAGTCCTCTTTACGCTTCATTTTCTTTTTCCCCATTTCTTTCTCTATCTCGCATTGTTTTACATATTATCTTGCACATTGCTTTTTAAGTACACCAGCACAAAGGCTCTGGGCACTATAATAATTGTTTGATTGATGATGATTATTATTAATATTATTATTATTGTGTTTGTTCTTGTCATATAATATGGTGTTTTTTAAGTATGTACTAGTATATTATTTCAGTGCAGTAGCTTTTGTGCAGTATTGTTATAGAGTGACAATTTTTTTAAAGCATTAAGAAAGTACAATAAAATGCTATGTGCCTGATCATATACATTGTGCTATTAATTTCTTTAGAGGTTTAATAAGAGTTGGCTACTGTGCCCAGTGTTGTGCAATAAAATAATATGGCACAGCAAATATTACCTGCCTCACAGAACAGTTTAGTAGCGTGGTTTGCTGGGCCAGTCGGTGAGGGTGAACGTATAAGGAGTTCCAGTAAGTACGGACGCGAGCACAAGTAAAAAGAAACGAACAGGACAATGCTGGGACAGGACAACCAGCATTGTCCTGTCCGTTTCTTTTTACTTGTGCTCGCATCCGTACTTGCTGGAACCCCTTATACGTTAACAGAACATATTTAATGTCTTTCTCATTCAAAACATCATAGTGAACATAAAACAGTAAACAAACAGTTTTTTTTTTTTTTGTAGTGACTTGAAGTGCACAAATTGTGAAAATAACCTATTTATATAATTTTTTTTATATTATACATATGAGGCTTCCCCCATACGTTTTAATAGTACAACTCTGCAAATTGCAACAAAAATAATCGTCTGAAATTTTTGATTTTCCAGAAAATAAGTGACTTTGTTCCACGAACGAACAAAAAGGTGTGCTGTATTCTCGAATTGTCACTGCCGTGGATACCTTGAATATCGTGTGACTAGTGCAAAATGCTTCGGTGTCTACGAGCAATGGCATTTTTGACGGAGTGCCATGCATGCATCTTATTGCAGTGTAGAAGCGCTGCCACCCATTGATGCCTCTGGGAATAGTCACGCGAAATATTGCGAAAGTGAACGTATCCTTGAAAATTATGATCCAAGAATATGGTCCAAGTTTGCCAATGCCATGCTACGTGCACATACGCTTGCCTTTGGCCTAGACAGTTTGTGGCTACGACTCTCTAGGGATGCCTTTTATGGTATTAGTTCTCACGCCTTTCGTGCTTGTCAGTGGTCAGAGTGCCCGCGTTATTACCAGGATCAGCCCATGACTTGCTAGAACTCCAGACCTGCACAGACAAGCGGCTTTTATGGGAGCTCCCTGTGCCAAATCTCGTTTAGCCATTGCTTTTATGACCTGTACGTCTGCTACTCTGTGGATGGCTTGGGTGGCATTGGATTGAGAAATTCAGCTGCTCTGCTGTAAGGAACTCCTTGCATATTTGACAATTTGTGTGAAGACGCTGGCTGTGATGACCAAGAGCTGTGATTGGTCACTGGGCTCCTGAAGTTGACTGCCCGAACCTAAAAGATATCTCCACATGTAGCTCCCTAAAATATTGTTATGACTGCTTGTTGCACACATGTAACAAACAGTGCAGTGTTTACAGAGGTTTTAAAGTACAGTTTCCTTTTCCAATTTGTAAACTTCGCTGCTCGACGTTTTAGAACTGGAATGCACTTCAATGTTCAAGGATGAAGTGATGGCCATTTATTTTAACACTTTAAAGTTGGCTGTGAGTTCAAGGAGGAAATTGTGCATACATCTTTACTGCATACATATTTTTTGCACCACCATTCTGTGGCCGCCATGCCATGTGGAAAACCTACCATAGCCGATTCATTGGAAATAGTTCCATCACCTTTATACTGATCATTTATGTAACTCAAGGCATGCTGTGCAGCGTTTCTAAGCTTGGGGCTGCAAGCTTTCAACTCCCTTGGACGTGAAATAACTATTACCATTCCTTGAACAGCCTCACTGTATTTCTCATGCACACCCGTTGCAGGGAATTGTTTGTGAAACTGGTCAAAACGTGACAAACTGTCAGATCTTTTGCCTTGCTCAGCCTTACGTTGTGGTGTACATCAGGAAAGCATAATGGGATCTCTGCAGTAGCTTATCTGTAATCAACTCAAAAAAATTAGTTAGTAGCCAAGACCGAAGATACCTGCCATCTGTAAATTTTTGCAGTTTGTTTATGTATGGTCGTCAGCTCGATTCTTTTTCTTAGTTGATACTAATCAAATATACAGTGAAACCTCAATATAACGAACTTTAAGAGATTGTGGTAAATTGTTAATTATTCTGAAAGATCGTTATAGTGAAAGCCCCAAAATTAATCATCCCGCTCATCAACCCATCAGTTCATAAGTTGTCACCATATGAGCTATCCACGAAAACGTCACTATTGGCTATCAGCACATGCTGTTGCTATTTTCCATAGATTTCGTCACGACACACCACTGAAGCACCGTATAATAAGAGTGACACGCACAAAACAGGCACTGACACCGAGAAAACTACCAACAAAAAGGTAGCCCTATGTCGCCTCCAAAGCGGAATGTTTCTTGCATTTTGTTTGTTTTTCACATTTTTTGCCTTGGACACTGCAACTGTCTTGCTCAAGGTGGACACCGGAACTATGCAAACCGCAAGTGTGCATAAACGACACGTCTGGAAAGTGCAAAGTGAAATCGTGTGGCATCCCCACAAGTATGGAGGTTATATTTCACTGCATGCATAGCTGATGGGGCCGCAGAAAGAAGGGTGAAAGAAGGAGAGATGCGCCTCTATTATTAGGTGACTCTTTTCTGGATGGGGCATGTGCTCACAAAACATGTGTCGTCGTCTCCGCTCGCCCACATTCTTTTTTTCTTGGGCACTGTCCCAGACCCATGTGCCGTGACATCCGCTCTGTGGGCCTTTTCGTCTGCTAGCCTACTGCTCCAGCTGCCGTGAAGGATGCACGGAAATCTAAGAATCCCCAGATTTTGCAATATTAGTTCATAGTACTGAGGCGTTGTTAACTGCTCAGGGAAACTGAGTAATGATCGTTATTGTGAAAAGTTCAGTATCCTGAAGTTCATAGTACTGAAATATTTTTGCATTGAAACTACAAGCAGTCAGCAGGGGATTTCTGAAAGTTTGTTTTTCTGCAAAGTTTGTTAATGTGATGTTCATAGTAGAGAGGTTTCACTGTATCAGGTTTGCTATTATTATATCTCATTATTATTCCATTGCACTATATCTTATCCTATGACTCTTCAAATAAAGTTTTCCCTTCTCCTACAGAGGTAAAGGAAAGATACTGTCTGCCAGCTGTACTCGTTTTCCTGCTACTCTATCTCATGATTCAAGTGTGAAACATTCGTTTGCAATGTGGCTTAGGTGGCTGCAGCCGAGCGAGCGTGCTACCACTCGATGGCCGGCTGTGGGAGCCAGGTGCTGCTGCTGGGCCTTGCATCGGTGCACGTGCTGAGCTTGCGCACATGGCTGGAACGACTGGAACTCCTGTGCCAGCAGCAGCTGTACGCAGAGGCCCTCCACCTGGCCCGCAGCCTCTATCGAGATGAGGCCAAGGCAGTGTGCGGCCTGGTGGGCAAGAAGGTGCGCCGCCAGCGCCAGGTGGCCACTCGCACCCAGGAGCTGCTTGAAGCTCTGGCTGCGGGTCCGCCTGACCGTGTCCAACTCCTGGTGCCCCTCTGCGTAAGGCTGGCTCTGGAGCTCAGGTGCTGGTCTACTTGTTATTCTGTGTCCCCATTTTTGTCAGATTTGCCATAAGGAAAATGATGGATGCTTTGCCAGTGCTTCAACAGTAAGCTGGTGAGACGATTAAAAAAAAAAGGGAGTATTTTTGACAGGTGTTAAGGAACTATGGTAGACTTCCTTAAGTTCAACTAGTGTTGGCCGTGAACCATATTATGCAATTAAAATTAGAGAAGGTAAATATATTTACAGACTTATTAAGCTTAATTAAGGCTTTAACATACTCCCTTCTTATTTAGAATTTTGGTGATGTTAGCAGGAGTTGGTATACAAGGGAACATGCACAGTTCACTTAAAACACATGCTGTACGTGCGCTACTTGGGCAAAGTCCTTCAACGAAACAGGTGGTTTGCATTCTTGTTGCGGCCAGGCGGCCGCTCGACTGGCGGCAGGCTGCGCCACCAGAGGCTGCGACTGTTGTTCACTGGAGGGAGTCTGTTGCACCATGGCCGCAGGAGGCTGCGACTGCGGCTCACCGGAGGAAATCAGGTGCACCACGGCGGCAGGAGACTGCAACGTGTGCACCACAGCAGCTGGCACAGCTGGAGGCATCGGTGTTTGCACCACAACGCCAGGAGTTGGCGCAGCAGAATGCAGCAGTGTTTGCACCACCACAGCAGGTGCTGGCATAGCATAATGAAGCGGCGTTTGCACCACCACAGCAGCAGCCGGCACAGCCGGCTCAACAGGAAGCGGCAGCAACTCGGTCAGACATTCATGGAGATGCAGCTTGCCCCTCTGTGAAACCTTGGCAAGTTTTGCCGCATCCCAGGTCTTACCATCTTTTAGCCGCAAGAAGGAAGACCCTTGCTTCTTCACAACTTCAGTTGGTGGCGAAAATGCCGTCTCCTTTGAAGCGGACGGATGGCTTCCTGACATGAACGAAATCGCCTACTGTTATCGTCGTCTCCTTGACAGCGCTTATCCTGTCCGCATATTGTTTGCTGCTCTGCTGTTGCTGCTTGACTCTTTGGCATAATCGCGGTAGCTTCTTAGCCGGATCTTCAGTAAAGGCTGGTGCTGAAAAGCCAACCACGTCCACCCATGTTTTGGGTATTCTACCATGCAATAAGACCACTGGAGCGACACCAGTCGTAGCCTGTGGAGTGCACCTATAGAGGCCCACACATTCCGTAACTGCTTAACGGAGTGGTTGCTGCTCCAGAAGAGAAACTTGAATATAGTTTTTTAGTGTTCGATTAAAACCTTCTATTTGCCCATTGGCCTGTGGGTAATAAACTGAGGAGTGACACCAGCGAATGGCCCGCTCTTGAATGAATTCAGTAAATTCATGCGAAGTTAATTATGGCCCGTTGTCAGAGACCACCTCCTCAGTATAACCCTCTTGTTAAAAAATGCTTGTTAGGAACTCCTTGACTGTACTTGTGGATGTGTTGCTACAGAAATAAACCTCTGGCCACTTGAAATGGTGATCCACGAGAGTGATGATGAACCTGTTGTGAGGTGCGTGCTACAGGGGTCAACAATGTTGATGCCGAGTTTTTGCTATGGTAGCTCGGGTCATTCCACAGGCTGTAAGGGCATTTGCGATGTTTTAGCGGACTTATCTGCCTCCAGGCACACATTACAGTTCTTTACAGCCGTTTCAACTTTCTTATCCATCCGAGGCCACCAGAATTGTTCGCGAAGTCTTGCTTTTGTACGAGTGATGCCCTGATGTGTCTCGTGTGCGGTGGCTATGATTTGAGCCAAAAGGGATGACGGTATAATGAGTCACTCAGAACGCTGTGCAATAAATCATCCACCTCTGAAAGTTCTTGGCAAATGTTGGAAAAGGGCTTGCTCCCTTAAGGAATGGATTTGTGCGGAGGCCAAGAAGTCATTATGAAGGACTTCACCTGTTGCAGGCAGGCGTCGCCAAAAACAGCTTGCTTGAATTCTTCTTTTGTCACACAAGTGAGCTCAACAAGCAAGACGATTTCTTCTTGCAAGGCAAGCTCAGCTTCATAAGTAGGGACTGGCAGAAGAGAAAGAGCATCTGCTACCATGTTCGCTGATCCTTTGTTGTACTCGACCGCAAAATTGTAGCGCAGAAGCCTTGCACCCCAGCATGTAATACAAAGTGGGAGTCTTCCCGATCTCTGTGATGACAGCAATGACACTAATGCCTGATGGTCAGTTTGAAGTTTAAACCGGCGATCCCAAAGGTAGGTGTGCCACCGTTCACATGCCCAGATGTAGGTAAGTGCTCCGCGTTTCCCGACAGAGTATCTTCGTTACGCCGGTGAGAGTGTACAGGATGCGAAAGCTATTGTGTGCATTTGATGTCTATCTTGTTGTTGTAGGACTGCTCCAAGCCCGCTGTCAGATGCATCAGTTGACACAATGATTGTAAGTGCCAGGTCAAACATTTGGAGTACTGTGGTAAATGAAAGAAGTTCTTTGACTCTCTTGAAACTACTGTCTGCTTCTGCTGACCAAACGAAAGGTTAACTTCGATGCACTAAGTGTCATAGGTTCAACCAGTTCAACCACCTGGGCCAACCGTGGAACAAACTTTGAGTAGTACTCTACTAAACCAAGGAAAGAACGGAGGGTGGCTACATTTGTCAGTACTGGGGTGTTCATGATGGAGTCTACTTTCTCTGGAAGTGACACAATACCATTAGCATTGACCTTATGTCCTAGAAATGTCAGTTCTGAAACGTTGAAACGACATTTGTTGTCCAGCTTCAAGCCTGCAGCCCTGATCCTCTGCAGGACAGCTTTCAGGTTCAGAATGTAATCTTGTGTGCTCTTCCCAAACACGATCACATCATCTATGTAGAATAATCCTTCAGAGCAGCCATCAAGAATTGTTGCCATTAGCTTCTGGAATGCTGCAGGGGCAGAGGCCAACCCGAAGCACACTCTTTCGAACGTAAAGAGACCTTCATCAGTGATGAAGGCAATGAGATCCTTGCTAAAAGGTTGCAAAAGTATTTGATGGTAGGCAGAAGCCAAGTCAAGTTTGGAAAAGTGGGTAGCCACTAACAGTGCATGAAGGAGCTATCTGGGACAATAGCGTATTAGGTTCTTGAAGGTCAACGCACATTCTGATATTGCAATTCTTGTCAACTACAACAATGGGGGAAACCCATTCGGAAGCGTCGATTTGCTGTATGATGTCAAGGTGCAGCAACTTGTGAAGCTCGGCAGACACTGGCGGACAAAGAGAAAATGGAAGGTGGCAAAGCTTGGAAGATACAGGCTGCACTGCAGGACGAGTCTTGAATTGGTGAATGAATCCTTTAGCAAGGCCTAGTTCAGAAGTGAAAAGCACAGCAAACCCATGTGCTAAGCCAGGTGGGAGGCATCCATAACTAGACTGTGCACCCAGACTTGTACAAGCCTTGGAAGGTGCTGCATTTCCAATTGGATTGCTCGAAAGCACAATGGATGTCTGTAGGCACTGGAGAGTCGCGCCTTCAATACGTAGCTCTAGTGCCGTGATGGCGTCAAGCCCAATCAGAGAAGTGCCACAATGGACAACTTAAAGCAGAAGCTCTGCCTTGCAACGTTTCAAGGGAACTTCCACCCAAAAGCATCTGCCCACGCAGATTGCACGCTTAGAATAATCAAGCAGGGTGATGCACAGAGCAGGCAGGAGTGAAATGCCCAAAAAATTCTCACTGAACACTTGCTCAGACAGGATAGAGACGGATGAGCCAGAGTCAACTAGATGTGCCAACATGGCATCTGCATCTCGCACAGTAATGTGAACCGCATCATGTCCGGAATGATAGATAGCCAAAACCTGCTCAGCACTTTGAAGTGGCAAAGTAACATCGTCAAAGGCAAGTTCAAGGACCTGTTTTTGTGTAACCCGTTTCTTGTTACAGATTCGTTGAAAGTGGCCCGTTCGACGACAGAATGAGCAATGCTTGCTTTGAGCTGGGTAGCAAGGCCACGAAGCACAGTGATTCTGCGAGCCACAGTGATAACAGTGCGGAGACTGAGAGCGTGCATGCCCAGGCAGCACATGAAGATGGCCCTGGGTCGTTCTGGTGAAAAGTCAGCAGCTCCAGAAGCAAGAAGATAAGTCTCAAACATACAATATCATTGTAAGTCTTAGGGCATGGCTGGATGGACAGGACTCAACAGGAAAGGTTGCGGTGGGGCCAACCCGGCGCAGCTCATGGTAGGCAGATTTCGAGAAAAAGAACAATTGCAGGAAAGCCTGGGAACGACGTAAACGTGCCGTAGCCTTCAGTTCACCTCCTCGCCATTGTTATAATTGAAGAGAATCTGAACAGTATGATACTTCGACTGCAACCAACACTTTATTCGAAAGTACACAAATATATATACAGCTGAAACAACGCCTCTTCTTGGGGGGACGAAGCAAAAGCAAAACCGAAACTGAACTTAAGTCACAAAAGGAGGGTGTTGGTTTCTTGAAGCAGTAATGCCCAAACTGATAGCTTTCCACATTGAATATGCGGATGAAGCTCTCAGACCTTCCCAGAGATGCCAAGACAGTTCCACTGCAGTATGCCTTTCGGCGACATTGTGAACAGCCGAGCCATTATAACCGTAGGTTAGCTACTAAGACCGAAGTAAGCTGCTGCAATTGCTGTGCAACAAAGCATAAGAGCTCCTGTGAGGATAGCTGAGTGTTACGGTTGGCGTGTAACACCCTAGGCAATAAGGATGCTCGAAAGACCCTGCCCAACCGAAACGGAGGATGGATTCCTAATTTGCTAGGGTTGTCTTGAGTGGTTGCCAGTCTGGCAGGTGCCTCGAAGTGATGACAGGCCCCTTTGTGTGTACGACTCTAGGGGAGAACCCTTTCTGCAAACTGTCCGACTCTAGGGGGGGGGACCTTTCTGCGAACCAACGTTGCCTAGAAGAAAGGATCGGCCGCCTACGATCCCCGACCCGCAGGTTGCCGCCAGTGGAGACAAGGACGTGCGAACGTTACCTGGGAGAAGGGATCATCCGCCCATCCACAACCAGACTCAGTGCCTGTTTCATGACGTTGACGTGAGCAAGATCCCGCCTACAATTTTAGTGGGCCTATTTAAGGGGCCCCGCAATGTACTTTTCCAATTCATTCATTCTCTTCTTATCTTTCACCAACCTTTGAATAAACAGTGCAAGTTTCGCACTAAAAATCGCCTCGTCCCTGCCTAGTCACGCGCCGTGTTTGTATTCTCCTCTTTCTGGTCCTATCGTCTAGCGCTGTTTCACTTTTATTGTTACTATGGTCTACGGGACGCCTGCAACCCGCCAACAACGCCACGCTACCCAATAGGAATGCTGGTCGAGGTTCGAGAAACAGGCGTTGCAACAAGAGCCAGTGCAGGTGCTTGGTTTCGTGGGTAGGTCGGGTTAAGCGTTGGCAATGGCAGCAGCAGTTCGAAATGCTTACATCGGCGGCAAATCTCTGTGGCGTTCTTCTAGACGCTAGATTTCCTTTTGAAGATTGGAAAGACAGAAATCAATCCTCGATTCTTCACGCACTACAACAGTTGAGGCGTCCTGTGACAGTGGTGGTGAAGGCCGAGGACTCAAACGAGCCGTTTTAACTGCCGCTGTGTACGTGGTTGCATCTGAATGGGAAGGAGAGGCTCTTTATACAGCGATGCCAAAACAGCATAGTGGTTCGAAGTAGGCACTTCTTTTGATGCTTGATGCTCTCAGCTGATCGTCGATCGTGGCGAGCTTTCTTAGTGGTGGGGCTTTCTTGGTGGGGCACAAAGGGTAAGTAATGTCATGGTCGTTGGTTTGATGAAGGCTGCATTGATTGGAATGCTGTTAAGGCTTGTTGGTGGGCTAGTTGGTTTTGATTTATCATGAATGAATAACATAGCAGAATAATGAGAAAATGTGTGTCACCTTCTCGTCTCGTCATTTTGCGCCGTTATTCGTTGACTATGCATTGGAATGACGGAGATGGTGTAGCTTCCAAGGTGTCGTCCTTTGCTGGGAAGGAGGATTTCATGTGCCCTTGTCTGCAGCATGAGTAGCAAATGACAGAGGGCTTGAACGGCCTAGTACGCAGCATGCAGCCATAATGCAACAGGTGGTCTGGTGGAGGTGGTGGTCCCTGTAAAGTGACCAGGCACATGCAGCCACTGCCCAGGTAATGAGTGGCACTCACTTTATGTGTTCGGCAAGGGTGCAGAAAAAAAAAAAAAAAAAAAGAGGAAAGAAAGGTACTTAGTTTGGTTTCTTAGTGCTTTTTTCCCTCCCTTTTTCCTTTTTTTTTCTTTTATGTATATATTTTTTTCTATTTCAGTGATTTTTTTTCACAAGCACCGCTTTCTGCTGCTCCTTTTATTATCTCTTTCAGAGACACGATAGCCCACGACCACCAGCGAAGCAGGTAATAGAGAGTTGGTGTGCACACGGCCATTGACACACTGGCTGACACATGGCCGTCTCACCAGCCTTGTGCACAGCACTCCTTTATTCTCAATTCTACACCCTCGCCGCTAACACACCTTCAGTTGTTGCCGCACCCACCCGCCTTACCCCCTCTCCCCTTTAGAAGAACCTTACCTCGATATACTGTGCCGAGGAAAGCATATCTCGCCTTGAAAATGACAAGTTCACTTGTCGAAATGTTGGCTCCCATTTGTACCTTGTTCTCGTTTTGCTCATCGTTGGGCTAGTTCATATTTCATGCTTTTGAAGTAGGAAACAAAGACAAGGACTGACAGAAAGTATAGAACATAGGTGCTGACTAACAAAGCATAGCCTCCCCCCATACATACACGCACCTATCGTCAATGATATGGACATGAAGATTAAAGATCGCAGAAAAGGCGAGTCATAAAAAAGGTTTAAAAACGTGGTAACCCCCTCAAAAGGGAATCTAGGGCACATCTTCCAAGAATGCAATTTCTTTTTTGTTTAAAGTGATTGAAGATGTGATAACACATTCAGCACCTCCTTTGTGAATTGCATAGGCTTTGGCTATCAGGCACGCATATACTTTTCGGTATCTCCTGATGACCTTGCACGTGCGAAAGTGTGGTGCGCAAGCACACTTGGCGCACTTTAATGCCAAGTTATTTCCTTGCTTTTGCCAAAGGTTGTTAGTGTTGCTAAAGTGAATGTTGAGGCAGCATCCACTTTGGCTGATGTACGTCTTTCCGCAGGAGAGTGGAATTTACGCAACACTGACAATACACTTCACGTGCAGCTTCATGTGCTTGATGATGCACACATCCTTCCTAGGTCCTTAGAAGTTCACACGTCTGCACAAGCAACCTAACTTGTTTGGGCCTGAGAACACTACTTGAACTCCTACCCGCTGTGCAACTTTATTAATACTGTGGGAGATGCCATGTACATAGGGGACGACGTTCGTTCTTGAACTGTTGTAGGTGTTTCGTCCACCTTGCGTACTCTTGCAAAGAGTTTTCAGAAGCATGGCCACTAGATCTCTTATTAGCAGTACTGGAAAGCCCACGTTGATTAGTCTTGTTATTCGAGTTTTGAAGCTCAAGTCTACCTTGTGTGGTGGCATGACTTAGAAACAGCATTGCTAAATGCAACCCACCGTAGTTGCTCAGTGGCTATGGTGTCAGGCTGCTGAGCACGAGGTCGCGGGATCGAATCCCAGCCACGGCGGCCGCATTTCGATGGAGGCGAAATGCGAAAACGCCCGTGTACTTAGATTTAGGTGCACGTTAAAGAACCCCAGGTAATCAAAATTTCTGGAGTCCTCCACTACGGCGTGCCTCATAATCATAAAGTGGTTTTGGCACGTAAAACCCCATAATTTTTTGCAAAATGCAGCAGACTCTACTGCATTCTTTACAAGTTTCGAGTGTGCAGAGTTATAGGGAAGTAGGAGTTTTACTGAGCGTGGTGCATAATTTCAGTATATGTGGTCATCGAAAAACTTAATGGGAATAACAAATTTAATGGTCAAGTCAGGGTGCGGATTCTATCTAAACTTTGCCTTGTGATGCAGCATCAATGCAGCGCATGTGCGCTGCCATGATGCTCCCTCTCCCTTTTTCATTGTTGCCCATTGTCCTCCTCTTGTCAGATCGCCATTTTGCATTTTCGTTCTGTTAGCAGTTGGGGAATAGTGCATGTGGCACCGGTGAACCAGAACTCGGCTTACGAGAGGAGCACTCGGTGGCAGTCCTTTACAGCACAGCAGATTATTTCATCGCCAAAGAGGTGGGGAACAGAACAACTGGCCGAAGCCACAAGATGGGAGAGTCGCACATGTACGAGACTGTTCTTATAGAAATTTGAGCATCGTTGTGTTCAGTTATTTCTGCTGGTTATATGTGCAGATTTTTCTGGGATATTATTGGCGGCGAGGACATAAGAGTCGCCATCTGCCGGAAGTGCCTCGCTTGCCTAGTATGAGGGATAATGTGGCGTCCGCCTCATAGGTTTGGCTGTTGGTGCTCAATAAAAACACCACGCGGGAGCCCTCCTGGACATTTTTATAAGTACTCTTGAAACGACAGAAGTGTTTACTGTCAAAATAATAATCTTGGGCAAACAGAAAGCACAGAATGGTTTACAGGTGCTATATCTTTACCAAATACGTACAGTGAACGTCCACTGCGCGCAGTCGCTGCACGGTCCCCAAACTGGTTCCTTGTGTGAAAGGTAGACAGTCGCTAAGAGCAAATTATGTGAAATATGTTCTTGTAGTGGGCTCTCTGTGTAACGAAATGGAGCATAACAGAATGAAGCCTCAATGCCGCGATCGCATGGGTTCGCAGAGACCCACCGTGTGTCTGCATGCATGTCCGCGCACAATGTTTCGCTTTCACTGCGAGCACGTTTTCGCACTGTGCTGTGAACCGCAGCATATGAGCATTTCACCGTACACAAGCAAGCATTGTGTTGTGGACCCTATCAGAGCTGTTAAAAAATAATGTCATAATTAGGGACTTCGACGCCTACGGCGACTTTTGATATACTATCGGGACGATTTAATCGTTTCTTTTTTTTCTTTTCTTATAAATTATTAAGCATTTCAATATCATTATTTCTCAAGTTGCATTGCACCGTATGTTTTTTAGTATTCTCAGCAAGCAATTTCCTGCTTTTTTTTTTTTTTTGCTTAATCAAGTACATTCATTGTTTGGTGCTAACACAAGCATGACCATATTCCATGCCTTTTTTGAATTTGCTTTTTCCTGTCCCCTTTCCATTCCAGTGAACTTGCCAGTATCTAACATCAACACGTTCATAGACCAACGCTTCATGACATTAGCTGGGCAGCATGCGCGGGCGAGCGTCTCAGTGCGTGCTTTCTGCTACTCGCCGAATATTGCAGTCGCGGCACCGTATGAGAAATCTTCCTCGCAGAAGTGCTTGCTGCACACTATATTTGTAGCTGATGGCTGCTTGCTAGTTCTAAGTTTCGCGATCCAAGCTTTATGCAGCTTCTTGTCCTGTGGGCACATGTGAAGCCCGACTCCGGGCTTTGTCGCATGTGTCCGCCACTGCAGCACCGCAGTTGGGTGCCTTCAAAGGCAGCCACTGCCTATTATTATGCTTTCAAGTGTTGTCCAGCAGACACACGAAGCCAGGAAACCTCCCAACTTGATCAGAACCACAGCGCAGATGGGACTTTAAAGTTCGGCATCTCCGAAGCAGCCAGCACGGCCACTGTGTCCACGTGATCTCTCATACCACATCACGGCGGCGGCAGCGCCAGATTTTCTAGTGGTGGAGCTCGCCCCATTACTTGTAGGTGTAGATTATACAAGAACAAGAACATGGGTTATATGGTCTTTATTGTTGCTCCTGTGTCGTATCAGAGATACTGATGGGCCATCAGAATTGACAGTAGATGTTTTGCTGGAAGAAAAGAACGCCTGGAATGCTGGTGGGGACTGAGGAGGGTCTAGCGGCTGGTGGTCTTTTCTTCCTTTTACCTTTTTAAGAATACCAAGATTTTGTCACAATGCTTGTCTATAATTCTGACAGTCAATAAATTTTCCCCATTCTTTCTTAGCTTCTTGTTGTTTTTGTGTGGCTTCATTTATTTTAATGCGCTTCGATTGCTCGGTCCACAAAGCCGGGTGGTGCACACAGTCTCGTAGCACTACATTTCACAAGGGAAGAATGTGAAAAACTGGCAATGATGCACATGTCAGATGCTTAAAAAAGTGATTTGGCACGATAAAAGCGTGCGTGCGATCGTGGCCTAATAGTTAGAGAATTGGGCTACTATGCTGGAAGACAAGGATTCGATCCAACCATTGGTCATACATTTCTCTTTAGCATTATAGGCAGACTTGACCCACTTTGTAGGTATGTAACAGAAAACTAACATTGTATCTAACAGGTATCTAACAGTGTGTTGACGTGAGCGCATGTCAAAGTGTGCACGAAATCCCAAGTTTGTAAGTGAAAGAATCAGGTATAGAACTGTCACTTTGATAAATGAGTGTGCAAGGTTGTCCATAATGTACCTGCTCGCGGCTATCGACACGTCACAACCTTAATTAACTATGCTACTTGGAGAGTTGGCGGTGCTAAGTTATGGCGGGGTCAGCTCTGCCTAAATGTCCGGGATGACCCGCCGTGGTTGCTCAGTGGCTATGGTGTTAGGCTGCTGAGCACGAGGTCGCGGGATCGAATCCCGGCCGCGGCGGCCGCATTTCGATGGGGGCGAAATGCGAAAACACCCGTGTACTTAGATTTAGGTGCACGTTAAAGAACCCCAGGTGGTCTAAATTTCCGGAGTCCTCCACTACGGCGTGCCTCATAATCAGAAAGTGGTTTTGGCACGTAAAACCCCATAAAAAAAAAAAAAAAAAAAAAAAAAAAAATGTCCGGGATGAAGGAAATGTTTGATTTGCAGGGAGCACGTACCGGATCTGTTGGATAAGCTGTACACGTTGCTGTCAATAGAGCTCAAGGGGAAGTTCCTGGACAGCCTTCCAGTTCATGTGCTGGAGGGTGAGCTGCACAGCCCGAGCCCTGCCCTTGCCAAGGACTTAGTTGACCAGCTGGCCAGCATGGGCCAGTTTGAGCTCCTGGAACGTTGCCTTGTGTGCCTAGATGTGGCCTGCCTGGACCTCCACCAGGCCAGTTTAATATTTATTTTATATTGCTTGACACAGCATGTGATGGCAGTGATGGGATGATCCTTGGCAGCTCAGCCAAAAAATGCATCTGAAAAAGTTGCCTTACGGCGACACGCGACTTAGTGGAGATGACCAGTGTAGCGTGTAAAGGCTCTGATACAACAGTTGTGATTAAGACAAGAAAAAAAATTTAGGAGAATAAGAACACGCATGCAATATTGCCACAGAGAGCTCTCCAGATGCCAGTTACAAGCACTCTCGTGAGGTACCCTTCCAAGCGCCTCATTGCTAAAGCCCCTAGGCATTACTCGTTGCATCGCCATTAGAAGAGCACCAGCAACGCCTCACGCATGGCGATACAGCGCATGTCTCCCGTCCAATGAGAAGCCACGGTGTGGCGCCTGACCTTCGGGGCGCGTGAAAAGTGCGTTTGGCATGGAGACGTGGTTGACTGTGGAATAGGCTCCAGTTAACTCTTCCTTTAAATTGTGTGAATGCTTAATATTGAGTTATGGGCACAAGTTCACCCACAATAAACCAGTTTATTTAGTGCGCTTCATTGAAGAGTGCTACATTTCTGGTGGAGGTGCGAGGTATGATTGGAAGTCCCCAGTTTGTAACAGAACAGAGACCCGACCCTCAGCGATTGGAACCTAGGGGACTGACTCCAGTACACCAGCGCACAAGCCGCCGCATCCGAAAAGACCCGCCTCAGTTCGGACCACTTCCTGTTGCTGCAGCAGTGCAGGCAACAGTTACCAGCGACGGTGCAACCATGATCAGCCCAGTCGCATTGCCCCAGCTCATCGTGTACCCACCACGCACGCCCGAGTCCTTCCACTGCGATACGTTCGAAGATGTGGGAGTCTGGTTAGAGCACTTCGAGCGAGTGGCAGATTTCAATGGCTGCGACGAGGCATGGAAGCTTCGCAACGTCTACTTTACGTTAGAAGAGTCAGCGAGGACGTGGTACGTCAATCATGAAACAGCGCTATCTTCATGGGAAAAATTTCACCGACAGTTGCTTGCCATGTATGCCAGCACCGATCGGCGAGAGAAGGCAGAGCATGCTCTACAAGCCAGAAACCAGCGCACTAACGAGAGTGTCAGCATGTATATCGAGAACATGTCCCGTCTCTTCAAGCGCGCGGATCCAAACATGACCGAAGAGAAGAAATTACGCCATCTGATGCGGGGCATTAAGCAGGAGCTGTTTGCAGGACTCGTCCACAACCCACCACACAGTGTTGCTGAGTTTCGCACCGAAGCGACTACCATAGAGAAGGCGCTGCAGCAGCATGCCCATCACTACAATCGTGATGTCACCAGCGCACCAGCCGATCTCCTGTCAACAGGCCCAGGCAGTAACACCGAAGCACTAAGAGAACTGGTGCGATCAATCGTAAAGAAGGAGCTTCGAAAGCTGCAGCTACCGGAAGCCACGCCGACAGTTTCAACTCTCGCCGCTGCCATTCGAGATGAAGTTCGCCACGCCATTCTGCAGCCAGGACTCGAAGAACCGTCTGTGCATCATGAACAACCACCACTGGTACGTCGCGTGCCGACATACGCTGATGTGTTATGCCAACTGACCGGGCATAGTGCTCCATTCGTGACCCCCAGCACCCGCCAGCCGACTCTGCGCAGTGGACCCCTTCTAGCAGAGCTGAGGCCACGAAAAAGCGACGTGTGGCATGCACCCGACCGGACGCCACTCTGTTTCCACTGCAGAGAAGCTGGACACCTTTACAGAATGTGCCCGTATCGCAGAGCAGGTCTTCGTGGCTTTACAATAAATGCACCTTGTCCCCATAATGGCGAAAGACCCATCGAAATTCAGGACTACTTGACCAGACAACAGGACCCGGCTGCTAGATACCAACACCAGTCCCGATCACCAGCGTCTACACGCTACCGATCACCGAGTCCACGGCCATCCTCGATTTCACCAAGGCGTCATTCACTGAGCTCACGTCAGGAAAACTGAAACGAGCGACCTGTGGGGGCGAGGCCGCTGACGTTCGAAAAAGACAAGATCGTCCATCAAGTTTACCGAGCAGCCGCAACGAACAGAAGCGGACGAATAAGATAAGTGAACAGAGAATTTCTTCAGACTTGTGCATTACGACAGATGGTCATGAATTGAGTGCATTAGTTGACAGAGGTGCTGATTATTCCATCGTAAGATGTGTACTTGCCAAGGAACTGAAAAAAATTTTGATGCCGTGGAGTGGACCCCAGATACGTACGGCTGGTGGGCACCTTATTACGCCCCTGGGTAGATGTGCAGCAAGAATCGGAATTCGAGGTTTTTCTTACGTAGCTGATTTTCTCGTGCTACCAGAATGTTCGAAGGATGTAATGCTCAAAATAGACTTTCTTCTAACAAATGGTGCCATAATCAACCTGCAGAATTCTAGTGTGTCATTTTCTACGAAGCAGGCTATAGACATGCAAGAGTTGGAGGAGCTAGAACACGTTGCCTTGTGGGTTACCGACGATGACATAACCATGCCACCACGATGCAGCATGCTGGTTCGTGTAAGAAACAAAGTATTCAATGAGTCGGAAGGTATAGCGGACGCCACTGTCGAGCTACTGTTGAAAAAAGGTATTTGCGTAGCACGAGGAATTGTTCAACTACGTGATGGGTGTGCTGATGTATTGCTGACGAACTTCGGAAGTGAATTTTAGCACGTCGCAAAGAACACAGCCATCGCCTTCCTGCACAGCGCTACTGCAGTCACAGATGTATATAGCTTAGCGTCAAGGCCGCCTTTTGTCCAAACTACACATGACACCGTGACATCAGTTGCGATCAACCAAATCCTGTTGCAAGCCCAGAAAAAAATGATGGAGAACCTTATAAATGAATTCGCAGAATGTTTCTCCACCTCGTCAAAGGTACGGCGCACACCAATTGTTAAACACCGTATAATAACAGACGAAGCGACCAGGCCAGTTACCAACATCCGTAGCAAGTGTCACGCGTTGTTAGAGAGGTCATAAAGAGTAAGGTGCAAGAGATGCTCGAGGACGATGTCATTCAGCCATCAAACAGCCCGTGGGCGTCGCCCGTAGTCCTTGTGAGAAAAAAGGACAATGCATTGAGATTCTGTGTTGATTACCGGAAATTGAACAGTGTGACCAAGTGTGATGTATACTCCCTTCCCCGCATTGATGACACGTTGGATCGCCTACGACATGCAAAATTTTTCTCTTCATTAGATCTCAAGAGCGGGTGTTGGCAAATTGAAGTAGATGAGACTGTGAAAAAACTGCCTTCGTAACCCCAGACGGCCTGTATGAGTTCAAAGCGCTTCCATTTGGCCTCTGCTGTGTGCCGGCGACATTCCAGCGCATGATGGACAGTGTCCTCTCGGGTCTCAAATGGCAATCATGCTTAGTTTACCTAGACGACATGGTGGTATTTTCCGCAACATTCGACCAGCATGTACAGAGGCTGCGTTTAATGCTGCAAGCCATCCGCTCGGCAGGCCTAAACATTAAACCGGAAAAGTGCCAGTTTGGATTCCAAGAACTTCGTTTCCTGGGTCACGTAATTAGCGCGCAAGGTGTTGGTCCGTATCCTAACAAGACTGCTGCCGTTGCGCAATTTCCAAAGCCGACAAACAAGAAGGCAATGCAGCAATTTTTGGGACTATGTGCTTACTACAGACGATTTGTAGAAAACTGCTCAAAAATTGCCGAACCTCTAACGAAACTTACTAAAGAAGACGTACCCTTCATGTGGCATACTGAACAAGAATTAATTCAATGAATTAAAGGAACGATTGCAAGCCCCACCGATCCTCGCCCACTTCGACGAGCCAGCGGACACAGAAGTCCACACAGATGCAAGCAATCTCGGTCTTGTCGCAGTTTTAGTTCAGTGGCAAAATGGGAAAGAGAAAGACATAGCGTATGCTAGCCGCACTCTCTTGAAAGCTGAAACAAATGACTCTGTGACAGAAAAGGAGTGTTTGGCTGTCATATGGGCCATCAGCAAGTTCCGACCATACTTCTGTGGCAGGTCGTTCCGTGCAGTCAGCGATCACTATTCTCTTTGCTGGCTGACAAACTTAAAGGACCCATCTGGACGACTTGCGAGGTGGATTCTCAGGCTCCAAGAATACGACATTACTGTTTTATACAGGTCTGGACGAAAACATAACAATGCTGACTGCTTGTCCCGCTCACCAGTGGAGTCTACTCCTTCAGAAGAAGATTTCCCGTTTCTTACAGCGATGACAGCTTCGGAAATCCCCGAGCGTCAACGGGCCGACACAGAATTGCTCCCACTCATCAAGCACCTCGAAGGATACGACGTCCAAATCCCACGTATGTTTATGAGAGGTTTATTGTCATTTTGCCTCCGAGATAATGTGCTATACAAGAGAAACTTTGAACGCAACCAGGAAAAATTCTTGCTCGTCGTACCGCCAGCCATGCGACTGGAAATTTTAGAAGCTTGCCATGATGAGCCATCGTTGGGTAACTTAGGTGTCAGCCGGACGTTCGCCAGAATTCGTCTGAGATACTTCTGGCCTTCATGGTTAGCGTCGGTGCAGCATTACGTGAAGACATGTCGCAAATGTCAAAGGCACAAAACACCACCCGTGAAACCGGACGACCTTTTCCAACCTGTAGACCCACCGAAGACTCCATTTCAACAAGTTGGAATGGATCTTTTTGGCCCGTTCCCAACATCATCGTCATGGAAGAGATGGATTGTAGTAGCGACGGACTATTTAACACGATATGCTGAAACTGGCTGCCTTGAGCGAGGAACGGCAGTTGAAGTTGCAAATTTCTTCGTTTGTAGCATAGTACTGCGACATGGTGCACCAATGGTCGTGATTACTGATCGAGGAGTGGCCTTCACAGCTGATTTGATGCAGTGTTTGATGAAGATGACTCACACCAGTCACAGAAAAAGCACTGCATACCATCCCCAAACAAACGGCCTGACAGAAGGTCTAAACTGAACCCTGGCCGATATGCTGTCCATGTGTGTCGACCTCGAACATAAGACATGGGACGCAATCTTGCCTTACGCCACATTCGCCTATAATATGGCAGTACAGGAGACAACTCGGGTCACTTCATTTCAACTGGTCTATGGCCGCACAGTAACAACCACACTGGATGCCATGTTGCCAGCAGATGATGACAACAGCAACCCGTACGGCGTCGACGACTTCCTACAACGAGCTGAAGAAGCCTGGCAGTTGGCACGGTTCCGTATACACCAGCAACAACGTAGGGACGCAAGCTACTACAACCTGTGCCGCAGAGAAGTTCAGTACCACCCAGGCACCTGCCGTGGTTGCTCAGTGGCTATGGTGTTGGGCTGCTGAGCACGAGGTTGCGGGATCGAATCCCGGCCATGGTGGCCGCATTCTGGTGGGGGCGAAATGCCTAAACACCCGAGTACCACTCCGGCGCCAAAGTGTGGGTATGGACACCAGTGCGTCGTCGTGGACTATGTGAAAAACTCCTTCGCCGATACTTTAGACCTTACGAAGTTATTCGCCGAGTAGGTGACCTGAATTACGAAGTCATCTCTTATAAACAAGAGTGATCAAAGCGGCACAACCATGCGGAGGTCGTACACGTAGTCCACATGAAGCCTTACTACGACAGGCGATGAAAACACATCTATAGATCAATTTGTTTCATATGCATCGGGACGATGCATTTTCGGAGGGGAACTAATGCCACAGAGAGCTCTCCAGATGCCAGTTACGAGCACTCTCGTGAGGTACCCTTCCAAGCGCCTCAGCGCTAAAGCCCCTAGGCATTACTCATCGCATCGCCATCAGAAGAGCGCCAGCAACACCTCACGCATGGCAATACAGCGCGTGTCTACCGTGCACGCGCACAGGGCAGCGCCCGAGTCTCCCGTCCAGTGAGAAGCCACGGCATGGCTCCTGGTCTTCGGTGCGCGTGAAAAGTGCGTTCGGCTTTTTAACTTTGGAATAGGCTCCTGTTAACTCTTCTTTTAAATTGTGTGAATGCTTAATATTGAGTTTCTGGGCACAAGTTCGCCCACAATAAACCAGTTTGTTTAGTGTGCTTCATTTAGGAGTGCTACAATATGACAAGTCTTTACCTTCATGGCTGTTCTTGTAGTGAACTTAAATCAAGCCACTGTGATGATTGGCACGGAAAAGCTCTCATGAATTCATTGGTGCCACTATTTATGCATACGTATATCTTATCTATACAGATTAGGCACTTTGAACTACAGTAGAATCTCGTTCATACATTTCGAAAGAGAAAAGAAAAGAGAGGAAACATGCTATCAGGGAAAACGTGATTTGAAGCCACTAAAAAAAAGTGCAGTTTTGCCCAAAAGACTAAGCATCGATTGCGATAGCAAATTATTAGACGGCTATACGAAGTAAGACACGAAGTGGGTAAAATCAGCAATTTGATTCGTTATATCGAAATTTTGTTGTATTGAAATGTGACCTTTTATGCAAATGAGTACAGTCGCCGATCCATTTTTTTTTACGTGGAAAGGGGCTGCAGAATTTTCTGAATTATTGGGCAATCGAAAAAAGCAAACTTGAATGAGAAAACAATTCGTTTTGATAAATTAGGACATCTGCGAAGAATGATACTGTTTCATGCCACGTACGTCGACGATATCTTCATATCGGCCGTATGAATTAAGCGAAGCCAGCCCCGGTTTCGCGTGTACTCCGCTCCCTAGCTGATAGCATCACCTGCACTGGGACGACGCTGGCAGTGGGGAGCGAATGCTTTGTCTGCCACTCGCTCCAATGAGTCACCAAAACTCGAAATTGCACAACCTCCAATACTAAATGCGTGGCAAGACAGCTATCAAGGTGCCACTCCCTCTCATCACGCCCACTCTTTGCACACACGGCAGATTACCTCTAACGTAGGGTGCGCGGCTGTGTACGCTCTCAGCCGTGCTTACAGCCATATGCAGCCACGGCCAAGACACTCGCCAACTTACCCCCCACTCCGCACCCCCACCCTTCCCCCTAGCACGCGCTTGATCGTGTTACCATGGCTCTCTCCCCCTCTTTGCCTTTGCTTGCGCGGGAAGGCTCCACCCATGAAGCCACCATCTTTCTTGTGTCACCCTCTCACACTTTCACTTGCACCAAAAGCAAACAGTGCACGGGGCGCGGGACGATCTTATCACACTTGGACTTTATACGGAACACGATGTGGCTCTATTTAGGCAGTCTCTCCTGTCGCACAGTGGGTGATTTGAGAGGTTTGCTAGCAAGCAGCCACTTGCAGTTCAATCATTTGACCATCTGCATCCGCGGAAGTTTCCATTGTCTCGGCATTCCTTTGCAGCAGCAGTGAAATTTCGTTATATTGAAATCGCATACAAACATACTTTGTTATATTGAGGTTCTAAATACAGGGTGTTTTATGCACAAGAGGTTATGAAAAGTTAAATAGTTGGTTATATCGAGGTTAAACTGTAGTGTTATCGGCCGGATAAAGTTATGAACATTTGCTAACTAAATTAACAAGCATGGTGTCATGCGGATACAAGCAAACATGAACACATCTCACTTGATGACCACGCACACTTGTCAATATACTGGAGTGAGGAAGCAAGTGAATTGACCTTTGTGCTGCCTCTTGCTTCACCGCAAACTAAGTGGTGAGAACACAGTGCACACGAAGCTATCAGCACTCTGCCTACTCTGCTCCCATAGCAGATCGCTTTCAAGGTAAGGCTCGCGTGG
This sequence comes from Dermacentor andersoni, assembly GCF_023375885.2. NCBI lineage: Eukaryota > Metazoa > Arthropoda > Arachnida > Ixodida > Ixodidae > Dermacentor > Dermacentor andersoni. The sequence continues at coordinate 11,807,676 of NC_092814.1, forward strand.
CCGCACCATATTGTAACGATGTTAGTAAAACAAGGATATTTATTAAAGGCGAACTTGTGCCCACAAGTAAAAGTCACTGCGGTCGTGCAGGAATCTGCGGCAGTCGCGTTCTCAAACTGGGCTCGAACCGTCTTCCTCTTCTTCTCGCGTGACACCTCGTGGGCGTGCCGCATGCGAGCCGGGTCCAACTGGCTGCCCGTGCCACGAAGATCGCTTCCTGTTGTTGCTGAACAACACCACTGTACGGCGTGCACAGTGCCCAATGCAAAGGGCGCGCAACTTGAATGTCACCAAGTTTGTCGTGGCATTATCCCCCTCCTTGCCGCATCGGCCCGATGCGTGAGAGGAAGTAGGGGTTCCTGTGGGCTCTCACTTTTTTTTTTGTTGTTGTTGTTGTTGTTCATGACCTCTCCTGGTAGGGTTCCATGCGGACAACATGCACAACTTCCGTGGAGTTGCGCCGTCTTGGGCTCTCGTGTCCAGCGGATTTCACTTCGTAAGTGACGTCGCTTATACGACGAAGTATTTCGTAAGGGCCGAAGTATCGGCACAGAAGCTTTTCAGATAGTCCACGGCGTCGCACTGGGGTCCATACCCACACCTTGTCACCGGGCTGGTAATGAGCTTCACTACGGCGCTGGTTGTACCGACTGGAGTCGATGCGTTGTTGGCGGCGTATTCGGTACCTTGCCATCTGTCGTGCCTCCTCGGCTCGTTGCAAGAAATCATCTAGGTCAGATGAGTTATGGTTTTCTTCATCTAACGGCAACATAGCATCCAAAGTTGTGGTTACTGCTCGGCCGAATACAAGTTCAAACGGGGTGACTCGTGTTGTTTCCTGAACGGCCGTATTATATGCGAAGGTGATGTATGGCAAAATTTCGTCCCACAGCCTATGTTCAACGTCGACATACATCGAAAGCATGTCGGTCAGTGTTCTGTTAAGGCGTTCAGTTAAACCGTTTGTCTGAGGGTGGTACGCCGTAGTTTTCCTATGATCAGTATGTGTCATTTGCAACAAGCATTTCATTAGGTCCGCAGTAAAGGCTGTTCCATGATCGGTAATAACAACTGCGGGAGCGCCATGCCTGAGCACGATATTGTGGACAAAGAATTTTGCAACTTCGACAGCCGTTGCATTGTACAGGGAATCAGTTTCTGCGTAACGGGTCAGATAGTCCGTGGCCACAACTATCCACTTCTTGCCTAAAGATGATGTTGGGAAGGGTCCAAGGAGGTCCATACCGACTTGTTGGAATGGGGCTTTTGGTGGCTCTATTGGCTGGAGGAGGCCGGCCGGTTTTACGGATGGAGTCTTGCGCCTTTGACACTCGCGACAAGTCTTGACGTAGTGCTGCACTGAGGCTAATAACTTGGGCCAGTAGTATTTCAGACGAATCCTAGTGACTGTACGGCTCACGCCCATGTGTCCAGACGTCGGCTCATCGTGACATGCATGCAAAACTTATTCTCGCATAGATGTGGGTACGACAAGTAAAAACTTTGTCTCGCTGTTCTCGAAGTTTCTCTTGTAGAGGACACTTGCTCGCAGACAGAACGAGGATAGCCCCCTAGAGAAAATACGCGGCAGTTGAACGTCCAGTCCCTCCAGGCGCTGTATAAGTGGAAGCAAAACCGGGTCATCTCGTTGTTGTTGAGCAATTTGTGACGCGTCAACAATGCCAAGGAATGGGAAATCCTCTTCTTCTGACACAGTTGTCTCGACGGGTGCACGTGACAAGCAGTCGGCATCGCTGTGTTTCCTCCCGGATCGGTATACGACAGTAATGTCATACTCTTGAAGCCTAAGGCTCCATCTTGCTAGTCGTCCGGATGGATCCTTGAGATTCGCCTGTCAGCAAAGCGAATGGTGATCGCTGACTGCTCTGAATGGTCTACCATAGAGGTAGGGCCGAAATTTACATATTGCCCAAATGACTGCAAGGCACTCTTTCTCGGTTGCGGAGTAGTTTGCCTCTGCTTTCGAGAGCTTACGGCTGGCATAAGCAATTACTTTCTCCTGGCCGTTATTCCACTGCACTAGTATGGCACCGAGGCCGACGTTACTCGCATCGGTATGAACTTCAGTGTCGGCTGTCTCATCAAAATGGGCAAGGATTGGAGAAGCTTGCAGGCGTTTCCTTAACTTGTCAAAGGCGTCTTGTTGTTCGCTTTTCCACATGAAAGGTTGATCATCTCTTGTCAGTATTGTAAGGGGCTCAGCAATGTTTGAAAAGTTTTCCACAAATCTTCTGTAGTATGCGCATAAACCCAAGAAACGTCGCACTGACTTTTTGTCTGTGGGTGTCGGGAACCTCGCAACAGCTGCTGTCTTTTCGGGATCTGGTCGGACGCCTTCAGCACTGATGACGTGTCCGAGAAACCGAAGTTCATCGAAGCCGAATTGACATTTTGCCGGCTGCTTAATTGTCAAGTCTGCTGCGCGAATAGCTTCTAATACTAGTCGCAGGCGCTCTAGATGTTGGTCAAATGTGGTGGAAAATACGACCACATCATCCAAATACACTAAGCATGACTGCCATTTCAATCCTGCAAGCACAGAGTCCATCATTCGCTGGAACATTGCGGGTGCGGAACAGAGGCCAAATGGAAGTGCTTTAAATTCGTAGAGGCCATCAGGGGTCACGAATGCTGTCTTTTCACAGTCCCGTTCATCCACCTCTATTTGCCAATATCCACTCTTGAGATCCAGGGAGGAGAAAAACTTTGCACATCGGAGCCGATCTAAGGTATCGTCGATACGCGGAAGGGGGTACACATCCCGCTTGGTTACGCTGTTCAGTTTACGGTAGTCGACGCAGAATCGAAGTGTGTTGTCTTTTTTCTTAACCAGCACTACCGGAGACGCCCATGGACTGCTGGAAGGCTGAATAACGTCATCTGAAAGCATCTCCTCTACTTGCTTCTTGATGATCTCCCTTTCTTTTGGTGACACTCGATACGGGTGCTGGCATACCGGTCTTGTGGCGTCCTCTGTTATGATTCTGTGCTTCGCAACAGACGTGCGCCGTACCTTCGAGGACGTGGAGAAGCAGTCAGAAAAATCCTTTACCAGGGCATATATCTGTTTCTTTTGGGCTTCAGGGAGTCTCAGGTTGACGGTAATTGATCTCTCGACACTGCAGGTTCCTGGCAGGGCAGTTGACATAGTTAGGCTGCATAATTCGGTCGCTTCACAGAACTCGTGGAAATAGGCTGTTCCTTGTGCGATGTGTTGGAATTCATTACCGAAATTTGTAAGTGCGACATTTGCACAGCCATCGCTTAAGTGAACAAGGCCCCGAGCCATGCAAATACCTTTGTTGAAAAGGAGCTCTATGTTTCCATCCGCTATGCCTTCGCGGTCGGAAAATCTTTCATTCTCCACAAGAACCATTATACTGCAGCGTGGCGGCACAGTTACGTCATCGTCAACGACGCGCAGTGCAGCGAGACGTCGCTCCTCCGATTCTTCCACAGGTATAGCTTGTTTTGTCGAGAAAGATACACTGGACCTACATAGGTTAATTATGGCGCCGTTAGCTTGTAGAAAATCCATTCCCAATATAAGTTCCCGTGAACATTCTGGCAGTACAATAAAGTCAGAAACGTAAGTAAAGCCTTTTATCGTAAGTCTTGCGGTGCATCGGCCAAGGGGCGTAATAAGATGGCCGCCTGCCGTGCGTATCTGCGGACCAGTCCACTTCGTCACAACTTTTTTAAGGTGCTTCGCCATCTTGAAGCTTACTACCGAATAATCAGCGCCGGTGTCGACTAAGGCATTCAGCTCGCATCCGTCTATTATCAACCGTAAATCTGACGTAATCGTTTCGTTCCTGCACCTGTAGACTGGAATTATCTCGTCACCGCACTGGAATCGCGTTGGAGGATCTTCGTAACTCTGGTTATCAGCGGCCTCACCTCCACAGGTCGCTTGCTTCAGTTTTCCTGGTGTGGGCTTGGTGAACGACGCCTAGGCAATCTTGGAGACGCGCGTGGGCTAGGCGATCGGTAGCGCATGGGCGACGGTGATCGTGGTTGACGTTGGCGAGGAGTAACGGGGCTTTGGCGCGTCGACAGGTATTCTTCGATCTCCGCTGGCCGTTCACCGTTTCGGGGGCATGGTGCGCTTAAGGGAAAACCCCTTAACCCAACTTGACGGTACGGGCAGAACCTATACAGGTGACCCGCTTCTCCGCAGTGGAAACACAGAGGCCTGCGCTCGTGGTCACGCCAGACGTCACTTTTCCGGGGCCTTTGTTCCACAAAACGAGGTGCACTACGTGCTGAAGGCTGATAGGCAGCCGGTGGTTCCAGTAGACGAGGTGCACTGCGTACTGTCGACGGGTAGGGAACGGTCGTCGCATCTGCTCCACTACTGTGTACCGCGGGTTGCCTGAGTACGTCGGCGTACGTTGGGGTGCGCCGCGTCGGCTGTGGCTCACGCTCTGGATCCCGTATGACGTTCCTGAGTTCGTCCCGGACAACGTCGACGATAGATAGTGCAGCTGGAGCCTGAGGTATCTGCAACTTGTTGAGCTCTTCCCTGATCACTGACCGGACAAGCTCCCGCAGGGCTTCCAGGTCGTTTGGCAGGCCTCCAGGGAAGACATGGACAGGTGCGCAGCTTGCCTCACGGTTGTATTGCCGAGCCCGCTGTTCCAGCGTCTTTTCGATGGTCGTTGCTTCACATCTGAACTCGGCAACCGTGCGCGGTGGGTTGCGGACGAGAACTGCGAAGAGTTCCTGCTTTACCCCACGCATGAGATGGCGCAGCTTCTTATCTTCACTCATGGTGGGATCAGCACGCTTGAACAGGCGGGACATGTCCTCGATGTACATCGCCACGTTCTCGTTTGTGAGCTGGTTCCTGGCTTGAAGTGCGATTTCAGCCTTTTCTTTACGATCCGTGCTGGCGTACGTTGCTAGCAGTTGTCGTCGAAATTCCTCCCAAGAGGTCAAAGAGGGTTCGTGGTTTTCATACCACGTTTTTGCGAAGTCTTCCAACGCGAAATATACGTTACGGAGCTTCTGTCTCTCATTCCATTCATTAAAGCTCGCCACTCTCTCGAACAGTTCCAACCAATCTTCCACGTCTTCGAACGAGTCACCATGGAATGTTGGCGGCTTGCGAGGTTGGCTTACGACTAGCTGTGCCGGTGTTACCTGGGTAGTCATTGTGGCGGCGTCCGTTGTGGGAGTTTCTCTTGGCAAGAAGAGAAGAGGGCCGAATTCGGGCGAGTCACCTCGAAGACGGCGGCTGGTCCGCTGGTGTACAGGTGTCAGTTCCACGGGATGGACTCGCGGGTTGTCGGGGCTACGCTGACTTTCGTTCGTGGGGCTTCGACTCATACCCAGCACCTCCACCAGAAATGTAACGATGTTAGTAAAACAAGGATATTTATTAAAGGCGAACTTGTGCCCACAAGTAAAAGTCACTGCGGTCGTGCAGGAATCCGCGGCAGTCGCGTTCTCAAACTGGGCTCGAACCGTCTTCCTCTTCTTCTCGCGTGACACCTCGTGCGCGTGCCGCATGCGAGCCGGGTCCAACTGGCTGCCCGTGCCACGAAGATCGCTTCCTGTTGTTGCTGAACAACACCACTGTACGGCGTGCACAGTGCCCAATGCAAAGGGCGCGCAACTTGAATGTCACCAAGTTTGTCGTGGCAATATGCAGCTACCACCGAAGGAGAACTCATCGAAGTACCTCCCCCCCACCCCCCACCTGGAACCTTCCATATGATGAAGGAAGACAGCGCACTACTTCTTTTCTCCCTTGTGCGTGCGAGATTGAGCCACCATTGTCGGCACACCTTCACGCACTTTCACTTGCACATATAGTATACGGCATGTGGCAACAATATTATCGCAATTGAACTTGATACAGAACATGCCGGTACACCGACTGACAGGCCCACATAGCGTCACTGCAAGCTCATTGCCAGGATGGTCAGCTCCATCTCCACCATCGGCTGCAGCTTCTTTTTTGGGCAAAAATAGTCTCCGCTAGATAAAGTGATGCGCAAATTGTACATTTTGTAAGAAGCTATGTCCACTGTCAAACGTTTAGTGCCTTCGATACTTAGGTGCAGCAGGCAGGGCGTAGTTTGTTGTTTTATTTATGTTATGTTATTTTATTTATAATGCCCAACATAATTTTTATGTCAAACATTTAGTATAAACAAGAGTTCTGATACCTGTCGAGCTCAGCTGCAGTGCAGGGCTACCGCTGGCGCACGGTGAACCTGCTTGGCTGTGCTTGCATTGCAGCCAATGGCACCGCGAATATGTCAACATATTTTTTTCCCAAGTGTGAAATTATTGCTAGGAGAGAGTAAAGTGGCAACAACAATAACAAAACATTGCGACTTGTACTTGTGAGCACCGGCGGGTCCTTCTAAAGCGGCGTCAGCAACAGCTCCCAAGTTAACCGGAAAAGCCCTAGTGACAACATTGCAGTCGAGTGATCAATAGCAGTGCAGCTGCTGACGGCGCCAGAGCGCAAACATAGTGACCGCTCCTCTGTCGCTGATTAGCCACAGTGTTGCATGCCTGGTGCAAGAAATATGTCCCGGTCCCATCATCCTCTATATGGCAGAGAAATCTAGCCCATTTGCAAGCAAAACTGCTGTTGTCCAGTGGTCCGCGAATGGCACGTGGTGAGCTGCTGTGCTGCTGCTGTGAATGAGACAAGAAAGCAAGAAGGTAGGAGATGCGAGAGCATTTATTTCCTGATGAGCATGTCTGTAATCATTTGTTGGCATAGTGCCTGACCTTTTGAATGGAGGAGTTCCTTTTCGACCTTCTGTAAACCACCTTCTGCATTTGCATTGTCCTTTCCACAAAAGAGGCTGCGCAGTGCATTTAGTCTGGCAAGGGCCTCAGCAAAAGTAGCGGGCGGGCACCTGCCATCATCTTCGTCATTGTTTGTACTTGATCATCTCTAATCTGTGCTACAATCTCTGCCATGCTTTGGGGCTCCGACGTCAGGACATTGTCATCCACCACAACGAAAACTGCGAACGAGCCTACGGAGCCAGTGCATCCTTACTCCGCTTCAATGTCATCTTCGAAAGCACATGCCGGAGGGGCGTCGCAAACGCTTGGCTACAAATCATTGGCTGACACCGAAAACCACATGTTTTAAAGCAATTATTTACTTTTTCACACATTGGGTTCCCCATGAATCGTTTAGATTGTACAGTGCATCCAGTGGTGAGAGCTTCCCAGGCTCTTCCCCCCGGGATATGTGAGCAAAAAAGCAACGCACAGTGCACTTCCTGTACATGGGATTAATTGTTTTACAGCGAAGCTGCTAGGGTTCCGGGCATTCTTCTTCTTTGTGTGCAAAAACCCGTGGGCCAGTCCCGGAGATAGTGCAATAAAGGGCCAACCCGCAACAAAGGTGAAGCAGTCTTCAAGCACTCTGTCAACTTGCAAAAAAAAAAAAGTTAAATATCTTGGGTCCAAATAGAACCCGTATCCGATATTAAGCTGATCAGAACAGATACTACACTTTGACCCGCATCAGTCATGTCTACGTTCGCACAGCCTTCTCTTTGTTGGCGTTCCAAGCGCTTGCGCATCTACTTTCCTTTCCTTCCGCTCTACCGTGGTGGCGGTGCCTTTGAAACGCCACACGTGTCTAGTTTCCTCCGGCTCCTCGGTGCAGCAGTCCCATCGTCCATGTGAATGTATACAAAAGACATGGTAAATGAGTTCATACCGTTGTTCAAAATTCTGCGTCACCTCTGTGTTGTGTGCTAAACAGCTTTGCTGGTCATCCACCTTCGCAGAGTGGAATGGCTCGTGATCTTTTTATAACACCTGCGTCCAGCGGTTGCAATTGGCTTGTGTTTGATAGTGTGAACAGAATGCAAAGATTGCGGAGGAACAGCTTGTCTTTCAGATGAGCGCAGTTGTTGGTGAGCAAAACATCTCTGCGGCCTTTGCGCCCCAGTTGTTATCAAGATATTGAAGAAACTATTTGAAGATGTCACACATCATCCATGCCTGTGCATTATGCTTGTAAACACAAGGCAAATGAGGAATGTTCCACAAACATGTTGGGTTCTTCACCTTTCCGATCAACCACAGCTTCATCATGTTACTGCCATCTTCGTTGCAGCAAAGTAGTACAGTAATGCGATTTTTGGTGATCTTATACCGTGACAGCACTCCCCCTTCATGCTTAACAACTTGCAAAGCTCGACCCTGAAGAAAAGGCCAAGCTCATCCATACTGTACACATCACGTGGCTCATAAGCATTGATAATGCAGGGGCCAGTTCTCAACACCAACTTGATTTGTGTTCACTGCCTCTCCACTTACCTTGTTGATAGATGATGCCGTGTCTTGTCCGAAAACAGCCAATCCAACCATTTGATGTGGTGAAGTCATCTATTCCCAAAACATTGGCAATTTTTAAAGCTTTTTCCGGAGAATGCTACCATCAGTGTTACGTCTGAAGCCTTCACTTGTTTGAATCACTTGAGCAGTGCTTCAAATTCCCCATGCCTGTCTCCATGGACTTGCTTTGTTGCGGTGCCAAACACTAAGGCATTCGCTTCGATTTCCCTGCACTTCAACGTGATCGTGTTGACTGTTTATGCCAGTAATCCAAGCTCACTGGCAATGTTTATGTGCTCTCTCTTTGGGTTCTGGTCGATGGCTGCTGGTATGTGAAGCTTTTCCTTGAGGGTCATAGGCTTCCTCGATGCCGTGGCTGCAGTTTTTTGAACAGACAGCAACTGCAATGAATATGATGTCCTGCAAGATTTACTCATACCGAAACAATAAACCGAGAGTGAACTGGTATTTTCATGTGACAGGAGTGGGCAAATACTGTGGGGAAGATGCTGCGGCAGGTGCCTATGGCTCTTAATCGCCCTCGCCGTGTATGGTTGCACCTTTTCTTGTTTGCATGGAATCTAGAGTCCAAAAAACATACCATACAATTGCAGTTTCGTGATCTGCTGAACATTGGTGTTTAAAAAATTTCACTTTCTGGGAATGTATCAGCTGGTAGGAAATTTGCATAACTGTATTGGGTAATTGTTAGTGCTCTCGATCGCGAATGTTGGTGCTGGGAAATCATTCTAGATAGGAATGCATTAACGAGTTTCTACTACTGTATAAGGCACAGAATGGTATGCAGCAGTGCCTTTACTACGTTATACAGTTAAGCCTTAATGTAATGAACTTCAATATAAAAAAATTCTCTATATAACGAAGCAGTATTTAACTTTATGTAACTTCTTGTCGATAGAACTTCATGTATTTTGAACCTCAATACAATGAAGGGTGTTTGTACACGATTTCAGTATAGCAAAATTTCACTGCCGCCGCAAAGGAATACAAAGCCAATAACTGCCACAGGTGCAGAGGATCTAATGGTTGAATTACCCATCGCTGCTTGTGAATGCACCTCCCAAATCATGCGCCTTGCGACAGAGAGCGGCTGCCGAAGCGGAGCAGTGTAGCAACAAGACCTTGTCACCCTCTGCACAAAGTGTGATAAGATCCCCTCAGGGCGTTTGCTGCAGGTGTGAGGAAAAGCATGCGAGGGTGAGCCAAAAATGATGGTGGCTTGACGCATGCAGTGATCAAGTGCGTGCTAGGGGTAAGGTGAAGTCGAGAGCAGGTGTGCACATGTCTCCTGACCCAGCCCGGCTAAGCACATACGCAGTGCCCTATCTTGGAGGTAGTTTGTGGTGGTGCAAAGCCTAGATGTCTTCATGTGCACTGTTAGATCTTGCCATTGAGTGCGGGAGTTGGCCAACGCTGAGGTGGGATTTGAGAACGGAAGGTTTATTTACATTATGTACAGGACTTAGAAACAAGTAAAATACCAGCAGTAAACAGTCATAGTCTGCCGGCAGCAAATCGAACGCTATGACCTGCGGCAAGAAGCACATCTCTGAATGTCTCTCCCTTTCCGATGGTTCGCTGGCTTATAACCCCTTCAGTCCGTTGGGGTCACGTCACTTTCAGCCAATCGTCAAGCCCGTACAGGTGTCATTTTTGCCCGATGGGGACATTCCCTGGGTGAAAATGACGACACCTGTACCGATGGCTGCATCCGTCCAGGGCTGCCTCCTTGACTGGTCATCCTGGAACGAGCTTCCAGAGCTGCAAAGCAGCTTTTCTCAGGACTAAGGTCAACTACCTCGAAATGTGTGTCCTCCATGTACACTTTCATGAAGCGTCCCCCAGGGAGTAGAGGCAAAACTCCCCGCGCGACACACGAGAGCAGGCTGGTTGAGAGCAGGCTAACCAGCCTGTCTCGCAGGTCTGGTAACACGATCGACGTGCACCTGCGCACCGTAATTGGAAAACGTCCTCGAGGGTTCGTGCTCGGAGAACTTGACTGATGCTGAGAAATGGTCCGAATCTAACAGCACTGTCTTCCCATACATTTAGTGCTGGAGGTGGTGTTTCAGAGATTCATTGAAGTGAGACGCATACAACGTGTTCACTCTGCTTGTGTTCTTCACGATAGCGTTGCCCCACTGTGGGTGACCCTATCAGCTACGGTGGACGCCTTTGTGGGTTTAACCGTTGATGTGAAAATATTGTTGACATGGCATGAAACCATATATTAGGTTGTTGACTTTCAAATTCAACAAAATGAAATTTTTTCTTCTGGAAATTTGATTTTTATCATTGCCTGGTAAATTTAAAAATTTTAGGGCCCTTTCCATGTAAGAAAAATTGGTTGGCAACTGTACTTATTTACATAAAACGTCGAATTTCAATACAATGAAATTTCAACATAATGAAGTAAAATGGCCGACATGGTTATATTGAGGCTTACTACAATTCTAACCATTCTCTCATGCCTAGAGTTACTGGCAGGAATATCTGCACTAGAATTTGGTAGCTTAAAATCTGATTTGCTGGCTGTCTTGCAGGTGATGACACTCTGCTGGAAACATCATTTGTATGATGGCATCATCTATGTGCACAACCGAGCTTTGAGTGACTTCACTACACCCATTCAGGTCAGCATTCATCTTGCAAATGCCTTTTCTTTCTTATCGTTCAATACTCATGCCACAAATATCTAGGAGTGAGTAATGTTTTCTGTGTAAGAGACGTAATGTTCGAGTGTTGTGCTTCAGAAACAATTTTTTTTTTTTTATTAATGACAGTGCTAGCTATGTTGTGAAACTGGAGGCAAGAATGTACCTTTAGTTTATTCCAATGCTTTGTTTTGCTGCATAGGTACTCTTTATGAGCTTTAAACTAGAAAGATTGGTCTCCTTTCTCACATTTTTTAAATTTTTTTTTCGCACAGAAAAATTATGAGGGCACATTACTTTGCACAGTGTTCTTTTGTAATTAGGACCATGCAGTATAGTAGATGATGCTCCCTAAATTATTTCTACATGTTTGGGCATTTCAGTCTGTCTCTTCAGGTTGCAGGCAGGTTAGGAACACACTTATGAGCACTTGAATTTAGTAACTGTCAAATAGTTCTCTTGTGGGAGCCCCATATATAACACGTAGCTCAGTTTTGGTTAATCACACTTATATCTAAAGTGAAGTATCTAAGTGAAGTAAGTATAGAAATGACATTTTGCTTCTGAGGTGTCCAGAAAGATTGTGAATTGGTTGAGTTGGTAAAGTGTCACTTGAAAAAGAGTACAAATGGGACAAGGATATTTCACAAAGTATCCACAGTATGATTTTAACACTTCCTGCCCGAATAACTGGAGGCGTATCACTTTTAGTCTTTCCGTGCAGGTCAGTAGCACCGTAGATTTTTGTACGAAATAAATTTGTGCTGCTTTTCTGGGATCTTTCTTATGTGATCCAAACAAGCAAACCATAGGGGTATGCGAGTAGTAATTTTTGAGACCGAATTGAATACAAATCAAATGATGCCAAAAGTGAATCAAATACTGAATATTTTTTCAATAGTTTTTGAATGATGATGAGCCTTCTTGCTTTCAATATGAAACAATGTTGACATCCCAGTATTCGCTACATTATCAAGTTTCTGTCATTGCATTGCATATTACAAATTATGAATTATCTAAAGCTCAAGTGACGTTATGCACAAATAACTAGGTTGCTTCGGAGCACGCATGGTTGTGCATAATCAGAATGAGGTTTTAAAGGGCCGCCTTATATGATTCTGTTAGCATCTCTGTATACTTTCGAGATGAGAGCAGAAATGGCCGTTGACTTGAGTGATAGCAGAGTGGAAAAAACATTTATTTCCTAGTTACGTTGTCTCTGCAGATGGTGCCACTCTTACACCGAATGATGTTGCATATTGAAAATTAATCTCAAGACAACACGCACAGTTGCAGCATTGGTAAATAGTACTAAACAACACCTGAGCGAAAGTTAAGTGCGGTTCAGCTGAAAAGGTCTGGCTCCCAGTACCCGTGCACAGAATTTTATACTGATGCTTTCAAAGTCACACGCTGGCGTTTCGTATGCAGCCGTTGGCCCATCGTTTTCGGAATCCAACGTTCTGCACCCGGAAACAAGCATCTTCACCACAGAGGCTTACACAATACTGTCTCATCATCATCATCATCATCATCATCATCATCATCGTCATCAGCCTATTTTATGTCCACTGCAGGACGAAGGCCTCTCCCTACGATCTCCAATTACCCCTGCCCTGCGCCAACCTGTTCCAACTAGCGCCCGTAAATTTCCTAATTTCGTTGCCCCACCTAGTCTTCTTCCTTCCTCGACTGCGCTTCCCTTCTCTTGGTACCCATTCTGTAACCCTGATGGTTCAAGTTCAAGTTCAAGTTCATTTATTTACCACATACATGGAGTTTCACATAAGTGGTTGGAACGAGGGAAAAAAAGCTGTATTACAAACAGCTTGACTGGCCCCACGTCCCCGGTTCACTAAGGCAGCATGGCAATAAAAGAAAAATACATTTCAACGTCAGCGTCAAATGAGAAAAACATGATATGCACAGAAAACATACTTTACAAAAAGTGAAATTTAACTGAACATATTTAACACGGCAAGCTTAAAACAGAAGTGTTAGAGAGTGTGCGAACGTTTTCATAAGAAATCTTGAATTTATTTAATGTCTTCGGCAAGCAATAACTTAATGTTTGAAAGCCATAATTTGTGCGCGGCCGTGGCACATACCATTTTTCAGAGTGTCTGTTTAGGTGCGAAGCAGGATTTAGTTGCAAGTTAGCTACACTGTGCATATAACCGCGATTTCTTACGGTATCAGATCTAAAGAAAACTAATAAAGTGTATTCATATAGCGCATTTAATTTAATTACATTATATTTGACGAATAGTTCTGAAGTATGTGCATTAAATGGTAGGTTTGCAACAGAACGTAGGGCCTTTTTTTGTAGGATAACAAGATTATTTATGGATTGCTGTGTTCCGTTACCCCAAATTAAATTACAATAGCGCAGATGTGAAGAGAAGAGTGCCTTAAATATCGAAAGCTTTTGAGGAACCGGCAATACACGCTGACATTTTCTCAGTACGCCCAAGACCTTGCAAAGTTTGTTTTGTAAATGTTCCGTATGGTGATCCCATTTCATATATTCGTGAAAAATTACACCTAGAGATTTTACTGTAGAAGAAAATTCAATTTTATTATTATTCAACACGAGATTGTAAGAATGAGAGAGCTCATAAAGTGGAGATTTAGAGCGAAAAAGAATAGCTTTAGTTTTTGAGCAGTTAATTTGTAAAGAATTGCTAAGTGTCCAGCTGGATATTTTTTCTAATGTCAAGTTAGCTAGATTCACAAGATCATGTATATTTGTTCCTGAAAAGAAAAGACTTGTATCATCAGCATAGAGTATGTATTGGGCTGAATGGTCAACATTTACAATATCATTAATAAATATATTAAACAAAAGCGGGCCCAATATGCTGCCTTGGGGAACTCCATATTTAACTGGTTGCACAGAAGACAGAGTTCTGTTTATCGATACACATTGATTTCTGTTTAATAAGTAGTTTTGAATTAGATTTAGGGGAACACCACGAACACCATAACACTTTAGCTTTCCTATTAATGTTTCATGGATGATTTTGTCAAAGGCCTTGGACATATCTAAAAATATGCCGAGTGTTAATTTTTTTGCTTCAATATTTTTAAGTATCAATTCTTTTTGAAAAAGTAGAGCACTTTCTGTTGAAAAACCTGATCGAAATCCGTATTGCGATTTAGTTTTGACGGAATGTTTGTCAAAAAAATTTGACAGTCTAAAATGAATAATTTTTTCAAGTCCTTTGGAGAATAGGGGAAGGATTGAAATAGGTCTATAATTCCCGAGAATGTTTTTATCTCCACTTTTGTGTATTAACGTCACCTTAGTATTCTTCATATTTTCTGGGAAAATGCCAGTTTGTAAGGAAAGGTTATAAATATGTGCCACACACGGGCTAAGTAGATCAATAACATATTTAATCGGTTCCATTTTTAGACCATTTATGTCCTCGCTCTTACTCATCTTAAAGTTTTTAAATACTCTTAATACTTCATTTTCATCAGTTGGGTAAAAAAATATTGATTCCTTGAGCGGCACGGGTAGGTAATCAAAGGCACTATCTTGATGTGAGCTCTCAGTTACCGACGTAAAGTATTCATTAAATTTGTCGGCTAACTCCTTGCCTTCGATAACTTCATTATCAACTACAAGTTCTTCTAAACTACTTCTTACTCTACCTGGAGATATAATGGAGTGTAATTTATTCCACATTTGTTTGATATCTGTGACGCCCTCGAACATGTTATAATAGTAATTTCGTTTTGCTTGCCGTTGTAATTTAATGACCAAATTTCTAGATTTTTTAAACATCCTCAAAGCATCTGGACTTCGGTTAACTAAGAATGCATGAAAAAGCCTATCCTTTTCCTTCATGATTTTTAGGATCTCTGTGGTCATCCAAGGTTTGCGGGCACGCTTTGGTTTTTTAAAAACCTGAAGGGGGAAATGTTTATTATAAACTGAAGTGATCGTTCGGATAAAGCTGTCGTAAGCAAAGTCAGCACAGGAGAAAGAAAAAAAGTCATCCCATTGAGTTTGCGCCATTTCATCACGAAAGCGCGAAAGGGAGTTTAAGTTTACAGCTCTATAATATATACCAGAACCAGCCTGTCTGGTTGTGCAGTGGGATTGGTGTACAATAAAATATATAGGTAGGTGATCACTGATAGCAGTACAAATAGTGCCAGCAAGTACGGAATCGGTGGGAAAGTTTGTTATAAACAGGTCTATTAATGTTGCACTCGAGTCAGTAATACGAGTAGGAGTGACAATAAC
Source organism: Dermacentor andersoni (assembly GCF_023375885.2). Taxonomy (NCBI): domain Eukaryota; kingdom Metazoa; phylum Arthropoda; class Arachnida; order Ixodida; family Ixodidae; genus Dermacentor; species Dermacentor andersoni. The sequence goes on from NC_092814.1 coordinate 11,822,958, forward strand.
ATTCGATAAAAAGTGGGACTCAAGAAGTGCCGAAAGATACTTTTGCTTATTTGTGCTTGCTAACATATCAATATTCAAGTCACCTCCCAACACGAGTTTATATCCATTGTCATTAACGAAGGAAAATATGTTATCTAAAAACTGTATAAAATTGTTTATACTGCCATCGGGTGGTCTGTATACTGTAACAAATACACAGTTTTCTACTTTAAGACATACAATTTCAATATCATCCGTGCACTGAGACCACTCGTTAAGCCATTCGTATCTCATCTCATCTTTAACATACATACATACGCCACCTCCTGTCCTTATTTTTCTATTTAAATAAACAGGATTATAACCTTCGATATTAATAACGTCCGAGTCATCACGGTACCAAGTTTCTGTTAGCATAACTATGGAGAAATCAAATTTAAACTCATCAAGAAGAATAAACAGGTTGTCCTCTTTGCAGCGAGCAGACTGCATATTAATGTGAAGCACAGCTAGGGGTGATATGCGTTGGTCTACAATGCGTGAATTTAGTTCCGATGGACTAGAACCTATGCTATTTGAATCCATTTATAGGCAGTGGTGATAACCTATGTATACAGAAATTAATTATAGCAAGCATAATAAAACAGCAGCCTTTGAGAAGGGTAAACGTACTCAGAAAGAGATGTTGCTTAATCGTTACGAATCCATAGTTTCGTTGTACAATGTTAGAAAAACTAGCAAAGACAACATAGAAGCAATTTAAGGCACTAATCCAGCACACAGCAATATTAAAAGTTTTATACAAATGTTCGGTTGCATAATGTAGATGAAGATTAGGGGCATTTGTAACACAAAAAGCTATGTAATATGAAGAATTAGGTTTAGACACATATAACACTCTACAGAAGAACAGGGTTATGTTATCCTGTTGAACAAAGTGATCAAAAAAATAAAGAAAAATGACATGCAGGATCACAACTAAGAAAACCATTTTTGTACCGTGAGGACCTGTTAAACAACTTGCGCCAAGTCCTCTTCACACGTTACGCGCAAAACTGATGTCTTTTCCAATTTCCGCATGAGAACTTTGCCTTGAGACACCCAGATAAACTTCCATTTTTTTTCCTTCCTTGCTTGTCTCGCTTTTGCTAGCAAAATTTTGTTTTCGCGACAGAGGTAAATAGGTCCAACGGCTATCTAACTGGTGCATTACATGACCTGCCCAGCTCCATTTCTTTCTCTTAATGTCTATTAGAATATCGTTTATACCCGTTAGCTCTCTGATCCAAACCGCTCTCTTTCTGTCTTTTAACGTTATGCCTAGCATTTTTTGTTCCATCGCTCTCTGCGCGGTCCTTAACTTGTTCTCAAGCTTCTTTGTCAGTCTCCAAGTCTCTGCCCCATATGTCAGCTCTGGTAAAATGCACTGATTGTACACCTTCCTTTTCAATGATAGTGGTAAGTTTCTAGTCGGGAGCTGACAATGTCTGCCGTATGCGATCCAACCCATTTTTATTCTTCTATGAATTTCCTTCTCATGATCAGGGTTCCCTGTGATTATTTGACCTAGGTAAACATACTCCTCCACAGACTCTAGAGGCTGACTGGGAATCCTGAACTCTTGTTCCCTTGCCCGGTTATTCATCATTATCTTTGTCTTCTGCATATTGATCTTCAACCCCACTCTTACACTCTGTCTGTTAAGGTCCTCAATCATTTGTTGTAACTCGTCCCCAGTGTTGCTGAACAGGACAATGTAATCTGCAAATCGAAGGTTGCTGAGATATTCGCCGTCACTCCTGACTCCTAAGCCTTCCCAGTTTAATAGTTTGAATACTTCTAAGCACGCAGTGAATAGCATTGGAGAGATTGTGTCTCCCTGTCTGACCCCTTTCTTTATAGGTATCTTCCTACTTTTCTTCTGTAGAATCAAGGTAGCTGTGGAACCTCTGTAGATATTTTCCAAGGAATTTATGTAAGTGGCCTGGACTCCTTGATTACGTAATGCCTCTATGACTGCTGGTATCTCTACTGAATCAAATGCCTTTTCGTAATCTATGAAAGCCATATAGTGAGGCTGGTTGCACTCTGCGGATTTCTCGATTACCTGATTAATTACATGAATGTGATCCATTGTAGAGTATCCCTTCCTGAAGCCAGCCTGTTCCCTTGGTTGACTAAAATCCAGTGCAGCCCTTATTCAATTGCAAATTATCATGGTGAATATTTTATATAATACTGGGAGTAAGCTAACAGCCTATAATTTTTCAATTCTTTAACGTCTCCCTTTTTGTGGATTAGTACAATGTTTGCATTCTTTCAGTTTTCTGGGACCCTTGAAGTCTATAGACATTGAGAGCTGCCAGTTTTTCAAGCATTGTCTCCTCCATCTTTGATTCAATCAACTGTTATTCCACCTTCTCTTGCCGCTTTTTCGTGTTTTATGTCTTGCAAGGCCCTTCTAACCTCATCGCTAGCTATAGGAGGAGTCTCTGCAACCTTTTCATTTCTGTTTTGAATAGAGGTATCGTGGCTTCTCTGGGTACTGTACAGGTCAGTATAGAATTCTTCCGCTGCTTTTATTATACCTTCGAGATTGCTGATGATATTACCCTGCTTAACTTTCCGTGCATTCATCTTGGTTTGTCCTATGCCAAGTTTCTTCCTCACGTTATAGTTTCGAATATCATTTATTCTCGCCTTGTTGATCTGTTTTGACAGTTCTGCGAATTCTATCTTATCTCTTGAGTTTGACACTTTCATTCTTTGTCGTTTTTTTTATTAGGTCCTTTGTTACTTGGGAGAGCTTGCCCACTGGTTGCCTTGGTGCCTTGCCTCCCACTTCAGTTGCTGCCTCTGAAGCCAGCGTAGTTACGGTTTCATTCATTACCTCTATGTCATCTTCATCTCTCTGTTCTAAGGCTTTACAGTGAAACCTCGTTAAACCGCAGTTGGCCGGAGCTCAGAAGAAGTATGTTCTAAACGGTAGTACTGCTTAACCGAAATAGCATGAGATCGCCCACTTACCTGTGAAAAACTGAACTCGGAGAGAGTGCGATGAAAGGGAAAGAACCATGCAGTATTTATTCACTTCGCGCGACAAAAGTGTTATTTTCGATTGATGCCGCGGCAGCCTAGCAGCGATGACAGCGGCCTAAAACTTACTGAAGCTGCGAGCCAGCTTTTCAAAAGCCAGCCCCCTCTTCTCGGCGAACACTCGCATGGCAGATTGCTTGTAGGCGTTTCATGTTCTCCATGCACGCGGGTAGTAGCGCTGCAGAAGTCGCGGGGCACCGTTTTTATTGTGGGGTGCTGTTCTCGTCGCGACGATTGCATTCATGAGGCTGACGTAACGCGCAGCTGTGGGGTGCTGTTCTCGTCGCGACGATTGTATTCATGAGGCTGACGTAACGCGCAGCTTCTGCCACTGTTGGGCCTGAATCACCCGTGCTGTCACTTTCCGTGTCGTCCTCATCACTGTTTCTAGTCGACACTTCGGCAACAACAGAGGCAACGATGGCGAAAAGTCAAACCTCTTAGCCGACATCTCTTCGTGGTCACAGCAGCGCTGGCGAGCAACTTCTTCGCATTCCAAATGCCCCACACCGTAGTCAACAGTAAATCCTTGTTGCGTGCCAGCGCCGACTTCTTCATGTCACATTCGATAGCACGAACAATGTCTAATTTTTCTTCTATGCTGAACACCCGCCGTCTTTTTTATCCGAGCTTCGGCATCACGCGAGTCCTTCTTTGCACGATGCTACAATGCTCTCTGGCACGGTGCCAAAATGATGTTGATGTGGCTTCACGCACAAATGCACAGAGCGGTTGGAGGCCGTTCTGATCTCCGAGGCTTGGTGTTCTGCCGGGCGGCCCGATGGAGACGATGCACCGCCGTGTTTGCGCCACGAAAAGTGGAAACACTACGTGTTAACCGATATGTTTGCAAGAACCTGGTACGGTTTATGCGGATAGGAAACACATTCTGTTCAATGGCCGCTGAGTCAGGGATTTGACTTTACTAGTTTTAAAACGAAACTACTGTTTAAGCGGGTATGGTTTAACAAGGTTTTACTGTATATCTGTTTGCAAGTACCAGCCTGAATTTGTCTGCTTGTACCCTTACTGCATCTAGGTTGGCGTGTTTCTTCTTGACCTATTTTACTCTTTCTCTCTTCAAATTAAGGTGACTCGTAGCCCTGCTAACCTATGATCACTGCACTTTACCCTACTTAACACTTCTACATCCTGCACTTTGCTGGGATCGGCAGAAAATATAAAATCAATTTCGTTTCTCCTTTCACCATTAGGGCTTTTCCAAGTCCACTTTTTGTTGCTACGCTTCCTGAAGAAGGTGTTCACTATTCACAGGTTATTTGTTTCTGCGAATTCTATTAGCATCTCTCCTCTTTTGTTCCTAGAGTCAGTGCCGCAGTTGCCAATTGCTTATTCACCAGCCTGCTTTTCCCCCACTTTTGCATTGAAGTCACCCATTACTACAGTATAGTAAGTTTGCACTTTTCTCGTCACTATTTCAACATCTTCATAAAACTGATCTACTTCATCATCATCGTGAGTGGATGTTGGAGTGTAGGCTTGTACTACCGTTATTCTATACCTCTTATTAAGTTTGACTATGACTACTGCTACCCTCTCACTAATGCTGTAGAATTCGTCGTAATGCTGTAGAATTATGTTGCCCGCTAGGTCTTTATGGATTAGGAATCCTACCCCGTATTGCTTCTTATCTGGGAGGCCTTATAGCAGAGGACATGGCGGTTAGTCAACACTGTATAAGCCTCTCCAGTTCTTCTAATCCCACTAAGGCCAATAATTTGTCTGCTGTCTGCTGTTCAACAAATCAAGAAAACAAAGCTACAGAAAGCCATTATATTCACAGACTCCCTATCTGTCGTAAAATTTCTGATGTCACTCAAGAACCACAAAAACCCTGTACTCACTAAGCTGTATTTACTCCTGTGCAAAGTATGTACGTCGAAACAGCACATCATAGTATGCTGGGTGCCTGGGCACAAAGGCATCGAGGGCAACATGCTTGCCGATGAAATTGCCACATCGATTTCAACGAAAGCTGGCAACTCTTTTATAAGTATCCCACTCTCAGACCTAAAGCCATTCTTGCGCAAAAAACTTAGAAGGCATTGGCAACAGATGTGGGACACTGAAACCTCCAATAAACTTCATTTAATCAGGCCACACTTAGGAAATTACGCACCAATAAAAAAATTTTGGCGAACTGAGGTCATTTTCTGCTGCCTTAGGATAGGCCATACCTATGGCACACGCTCTTGTCTCTTGACCAGTAGTGAACCTCCTACCTGTTTTAAATGTGGCGAGACACTTGACCCTCCTCTAGATCTTGCTGCAGTGTGGGGTAGCGGAATCTGAAAGGAAAAAAACACTTCCCTCTAGTCTATCAACAGCATATTCCTTTTCATCCCGGTATGTTCCTTGGTACTGACCCACTTTTTAACAGAAAATCAGTTTTTAAATTTTTACAGGATGTTGACGCATTACAAATTCTAGGCCCACAAGTTTCTTAGCACAGCCTCTTGTCAGAGGTTCCTGCTGCGATAGTGCAGCTTTGTACAGCACTTCCCTCCAATCCTTTTCACTTAAGGACCTCATTTAGGCAGTAGTGCTACTGGTATATATACATTTTTAGCATTTCACTCCTTCATAGTATATCTTTTAGGTTCATAGCACACCTCACAAGCCATTGTCATTATTTTAGTATGTTCATATCTTGCTTCCGGTCTTAGGCCTCTATATAGCCACATTATATCGTCATAGTCAGCCACCTTACCCTTTGTTATTATCTGCAGCATCGAGTACATAACACTATTGCTTGGTGCTCATTGTCTATTGATTGGACTTTCCACTGCAAACCACTACATGTCATCATCATAATCATCATCATCATGCCGTGGCGATGCCAGTGACATATCAAAGGCCAAGTATCGCTATTTCCACTCAACTTGGCTGTCAAATTTGTATGCAGTAATGCAGGCGGAGTTCGAATTATTAAACGGTTAAGGTGTTCAAAATTTCGGTCATCATTATACATTACATTTATGGGCCAGTGACGGTGGCGTGGTGCAGTCCAAATAATCGACATGCCTGAATTATCAGTCTCCCAATAATCAGTAGGCATCATTTGTGAACGAGCTGTTTGCTGAGCAGAGGCTCCAACTCTATGAGGATACGAAGGCCATTGAAAAGTGCCAGATGTCGTTGAAAACAATGCGTGAGCGTTGCCAGGGCTTATTAAGGCTTGCCTGGCTCAGAAGAGCATTAATAACATATGAGTCTGACCAGGGGTTTCTGGCTGATGCTGACTATAGCCTTGCTAAAAACATGGCTACGCTGGCAGCTGACAGTGTAACCCACTTATAACAATATCAAGAAGAACCAAAAATCCAATCTTGATAACCAATCATCACTATATCTGTACTGCCGAAAAAGAAAAAGCTGCTGAACATACCTTTGTAGCTTCGAAACCAAATTTGCCATTTGCGCTAAACAATTAGATGTGGAAGTAGGCTGTGAAAAATAAAGCGTAGATTTATACCTCTGAACAGCGTATCAAGCACTCGGCACGCTGAAATAGTCAGAAATCTGCACTGACTTGAAGTTCCTGCACTTGCTTTCGCAGGAATTTCAAGTTCACAGCAGCAGTGTGCATCTTGTCCAACTGCTGCGCCAACACTAGCAGCAATAATTTAGTGTGCATGAAATCAATGAGCAAGTTGATCGACGACAGTGCACTTCACATGAATGCCAGGGTCAGTGTCAAAGACTGGTCAATCTCGTTGCCTCCGTTGCACAACGCCGCTGTCTGTTGCGACAACGATCGCCCCATCGGGAGATCTCTTCACATAACGAGCCAGCACTATCTGCACTCAGAAACTCCTCCATCGAAGCACCACCTGTTTCATTCTCAGTAGCGACATGCTCCCAGAGCTCGTTAATGTCAGCAGCTTCCACCGTGTTGGTTCCACTATCATGGTGGTTTTGCCCTGCTGCACAAAGACCACCTTTTCCGTGGATCGGCATGGCCCTTGGTTGCAGCCGTTATAATCACGGCACCCCTGTGTGAGCTTATATTTCGAGTCTTGCAAAATTTCAACATCGTCAGCATGGGCATCAGCGCTAGACGGGGCCCACTTCTTCACAGTAGATAGTGTTAATGTTAGCGTAAAAGTGGGGTTAAAGGAAATAGCGTTACCGTTCCGTAAACAAACTTTGCAAAGAGCGAGTTTTAGCACAGCGTTATAGTGTAGTTTACGTGCGGGTCGCTATTCCATTACACTTCGAATTTCGCAGACATAGTGCACCTAAGTGATTCTATCTGTGTGTGCATTCAGAAAGTGCAAGAGGCAGCGTAACGGAAGCCAGGAGCACATTGTATTTGTACTTTCCATGTCTGCCGATCTGCGATGAAATCAGTACAAGCAGTATAGACTGCCTACCATAGCCTTCGAGATACTCCAATCTTAAAGGCCATATGCCATCATCGTGCCTATCTCTCAACTTCACTGATAGATAGCGCTTGCATTTCGAAGGTTTGTCTCGTTAGGCTTGGATGCGTTCGAAACGAGAAGTGATCTCGAAAACTCCTAAAGGGTATTCATAATACTCTGTCGTCGAAGTGGCCTGAGATTAAGCGAAAGCTGTTTACACAGTCATTAGCTATGAACGAAGTGAATTCTACAAAATAAATGCCCAATTCAGTTCAAACTGGGCGGCTGGAATCGTTACCATGTTTTACGTAAACTACGTAAACCATGATCCTCTGCCCCACCGCTACGGCTGCTGTTCCGTAGCCGAGCGCGCTAACCACTGCGCCACCGTTGCAACAGGCAGCAGGGATGAATATCTTTTAGGCTGTGCACATGGTTGGACTCTGCCTTGTGGGCGATTCACTAGATGGCACATGACAGAAGTGGCAATACTGTTGGCGCCATGGAGTCTTCATCGTCCAAAGTTGAATCGCTCATGCCTACATCACGAGAAGAGACAGAAAAGCGTGGCCGGAGGCGCCAGTTCGCCGACGATGTACAAGACCATCACAACACAACAAAATGTGTGAAGTGAGCTGTTGCAGTGAAACAGTGTTTACCGCCCAAGCCCCCGACAACGCGAAAGGCAGAGCAAGCGGTTGCGGAGTGAGCATGGCGAGCTGGCTGATCGACATGCTGCTGTTGATCAACTTGGACCCATGGATGCCGTCGCTGGAGCCCATGAACGATGGTGATGAATAAGATGCAAAGCACTTATGTACCTGTCGAACGATGACTGCAACATCCCTCTAGAGTACGAGGGTGCCTAGGAACCCGATGAAGAAATGTAGTGTAGACACTATGGTGCCACTCGGAAAAGCGCTGCCATCGCTCGGCAAAATTGTGTCAGCTTGCTGATAAGTGGTGTCATCGAGAAAGAACACTCAACACAATGTGCATGAAACACTAATGAGAACTCTGCAAATAAAACTCGCCTGAGAGATAGCAATATGGCCAGCTTGTTGTCTTGTGTTGTTGCAACCTCATAAGCAGGAACATTATGCTTGGAAACGTAATGCAGCAACACTATTTGCACTGTGCAGGCAGTTCTCGGGCCAATTTTTTAACGAAAAAGATTCACCAACAATTACGATACTCCCTAATGCGAAATTTGAGCGCAGCTGCATACATGCTTTCATTTCGCTATATATTGGTTGGCGCGGACAATCTGTCTCGTGTGGCACATTGCAAATGAAGTGAAGTGTGGTGCGACTGCCTCTCTAATCAGGAGATAGCAAGAGGCAGCACATGGGTGATGCATGGGTGCGATTCACAGTAGTCGCCGCAGACAGACCTGCGCTCATGTAGTGCTTTGTTTCCATATATGGTATCAGTTGATGTGCTCGCTGCATGCCATCGGTGAACAGATGATGACGTGCTACTCTGGTGCCATCTTGTAGCAGTCGTCGCCTCAGAGCCCCTCTTGTGGGGCACTACGCTTTTCTTCTCACACTTTTCTCATACCCTACTCCTCTGCTGTCCACCTCATGGTTTGGCTGCACCCTCCTCTTCCACTTTGCTCCTCGCACTCTCTTGGCTATCGCCATCTTTCATCCCCCGCTACACTCCACGTTCGATCTTTCATCTTCGCTGTGCTCGTTCACTTGGTTACACTGAGGGAGGTCGCCGATGGGGAAAGGCAGGAACGGCCACAGATAAGAGCTGCACTCTAATGAATGTGCACATTAAAAATGGGTAAAGACAGTAATTGTGTACACACTGCTGTTTGTGCTTGAAAATCTTCCTAGAACAGGTCAGAGACGGGCGTTCTCAGTAGAAGGTAATGTGTCTTCAGTACACTTTCTGTCCCCTAGCACCAAAGATAGACGCTGCAGCTACTGCGGTCACAATTGGGGTCACCTTTCTAGTCAAGCACATACATGCCACCAGTCAAGTCGAAATTATCTAGTGAAGGCCAATTTCAGGATATAAATAATGAAACTGTTGGCTCATGGAAGCGTATGGTTACCAGCCAGGACCTTAGTGTGGGATCTTCGGTCGGCATTGAATTAACTGAAAAATTAAATTAGTCAGTCACTAGGGTTGAGGATTGGGCGAGTTGGTATTCCATTCTAATACTGGTACAGCGCAACATAAAAAGGAAGAAACAATCGGAGCCAGCCAGATGAGAGAACAGGGCGCTGACTTCCAACTGGTTTATTGGCAAGTTGCACGAAATATATAGCTACCAGAAAGCATCAGAATATGTTGTCACAACACTTCACAAAATGTCATACCAATAGAAGACTACACCACCATGAGGTACAGAACACGCACTTCTGCCATGCATGGTTAAACTGATCAAAAAATCTTACTTCTTATGAAAATAGGCACAAAGATGGCGCGCTAACACACATGCTGCCAGTCCTTGCTATAAGATCAGCTTCAGTAATCTCCCACGTAAGTTGCGATCGGTGCTTTTTTAGCACTTCACACCAATAAAAATTTGGCTTGCATCCACAGTCGTGACAGTGAATTCCTAAGTGCAAGCCGAATTTTTATCGGTGTGAAGTGCTAAAAAAGCACCGATCACAACTTACGTGGGAGAATATTGAAGCTGATCTTATAGCAAGGGCTGGCAGCACGTGTGTTAGCGAGCTTTATGCCTATCTTTCCAGGAAGAAAGATTTCTTAATCAGTTTAACCAAGCATGACAGAATTGCACGTTCTGTGACTCATGATGGTGTAGTCTTCTGTTGGTGTGACGTTTTGTGAAGTGTTGCGACGACATGTCCCGATGCTTTCTTGTGGCTATATATTTCGTGCAACTTGCCAATAAACCAGTTAGAAGTTGTGGGAGATGTGGGGTTCTCCTCCGTACTCTTGGGACAAAGGAACGACAACACAGTAGTGCAAACAATCACAAGGGCATTTATTGCACCTTTCATAGATCAATGCCTGCTAGCCGAGTTGCTATCCACAAAACATGCCGATGGGTGCGCGACAAATCTAGAAGTCCGACTCACCGCGACCGGAAAAACGAGCGAATATGTTCGCCCCATGCTGGATCCCAACGCCTGGTCACGCGAATGGTGTCCAAGGCGGCCATGCGAGACGGTCTCGCAGAAGCATGGTCGGCGCACACGCGGCACGGCACGTCCGTCCCGCTTGCTTCCCGAACCCAAAGAGAGACCAAGCGCCTTCCTTTCGGCGCCCAAGTAACCTCGCCGTGGCGCGACACTCGCGCCATCTCTCGCACCGCGCTTGTACCACTCCGACCGCCGCGGGCGCCAGGCCACGCGAGCCGTGCGGGAAAACAGCATATCAGGGGATGCGTGAGAGTCGCGCATCCCCACAAAGTCAGAGCTCTGTTCTTTCATCTGGCTGGCTCGGATTGTTTCTTCCTTTCTATGTTGCGATGTACCAGTTTTAGAGTGAATTAGTTGAAGTTGAATAAATGAAAATCTACTTTATTGCACCGCTCGAAAGCATTGTACAAGCATTATATGCACATTTTTCTGATGTTCTGCTAGCAATAAATGTAACACTGAATTTCAGTTTGCAGAATATGAGGTCATGGGTCACATGTAAGCAAAGTTTTAAAGTGCTCAGCCTAATTTCAGGTATTAAAAATTCTTAATACAACTGCTCAAAGGAAATAGCTTAGCTGGAAATTAAGCTGTGATGCTGCAAGCTCACACGAGTTGTTTTTTTCTTTCGATTTTGCATGATGTGCTGCATAATAACTGAATTTTGTATTTTTCTTCATCATGCCGTCTGTGTAACAGTTGTAAAATAGCTGCAGGCTTTTAGTACGTACATTTAACTGCTTCTGGTCATTGATCATCCTTCTTTGGTGTTCACTTACAGGCAATTTTTCATAACAGTTGATTTTTGGATGAGATGGAACGTGGAGTGTAGCGGGGGATGAAAGATGGCGATAGTCAAGAGAGTGCGAGGAGCAAAGCGGAAGAGGAGGGTGCAGCCAAACCATGAGGTGGATGAGATGCAACAGCTATAAAAAGCAATCATGATCATGTGAGAAACAGTATAGTGGCTACTTTTGGACTTCATTGTCATACCTGTGAACCTATGAACTTTACAATTCATAAAATCTTGCGGGAGGTGGAAAGGGGAAAAGTAGGAGGGTGGTGGCATGCAGTCTTTTCAGGGATACATATGAACTTGAGTAATGAGGATTTAACTTTTAACACAGCACACTAAGCAGCAGCAAACTTGAAACAGCAAATACTGCCAAGTGACAAACTGTTTCCTTACCACAATGATATTTCAGTGTTTAGCTGTTGCCAATTTCACCTGCTTCAACAACTTTGGTCGTATAAACTTGCTTGAAGCAAGGATCCGTCTTACATTTCTTCACTGTCAAAAGACTTGCAATGGAAGGTATAGAGACAGATGTGTGATACACTTTTGCAAACGAAATCCGTTTTTTATAAAACTAAATGCAACCTTCATAAAACCCTAAAACGAGCTCAAATTCCTTCGCTTCACAAAAAATTTGAGAGAGTTGGCAGGTATGCATGGTTAAAGTATCTTGTGTAGTAACCTTTGGATGTATCAAGAGTAGCTTGTTTTTGACAAAAGTTCCCAGTCCTAATTATTGGTTATCATATTTTTACCTGCTTATTGAGCAACATTTTCTCAGTCTTGGTGTTCCCACTGCAATGCAGGAACTGATGGCAGTGCTGTGGCAAGCCCTGAATTCTGGCCAGCAGCTCACTGACAGCCAGGTGCTTCTGGGCAACAAGCTGTTGGTTTACATAAGGTACATTTTCTTCACTCAACCTCATGATTGCTCTGCATAAATGCTGCTCCATGTTGGCAGCCTAGGATTGTGAAGCATCCTAATTTCCATGCTCTGTCATACCTTCATGCGCTCACCTCCCTTCGATGTGTGTTCACACGTCCACCAACACATGCACCATCAATTAGTCTGGCTAACACCCTTTTTTAATCCCTTAACGAACCTTCTCACAGTCGGCACTTGCTTTTTGTCATGGCCTGAGGCTTAAAGGAGCCAGCTGTACAAGTATACTCTTTCTTTATTTTCAAATATGTGCTCGGACATTTTTTTACTTCCTCAAGAAGCTTGAAAGCGGTCTTTCATGTAAGTGGAATTAGTTGACAGTGTTTAAATGTTTTTCACATATAGATCAACTGCTTTTTGGTTTCATCTGCTGCTGTTCTTGAAGCGTGGTGACATTCAATGCAACTGTTAGTGATAAGAAAAAGAAAGAAGCAGCTTCTAAATATTTGGCTATGGGTATCATCACTCAATCATCGCACATTTTTCTGATAATATTCGTGACTTTTCACTGTACTGTGTGAAGCATTTTTTTTTTTTAAATACTTCTGCCAAAACATTTTTTGGTTCTGCTCTGTTATATAATAGTGTATCATAAAAATATTTATTTAGGAATAATTTCTGTACCCTGCAGGGGCGTTTGTGTAAGCAGATGTTCGGTGTGTTGCGACACCACGTACCCGAGCACACGAGGGTTGGACCCTCCTGCATGTAGCTGTGCATGGCTTAACCGTATCTCGGGAAAGGGGGATACTGGGGTTTGAGCCGGTGCCAGGTTTTCGGACCTTTAAGGTCCTCTGGTGGAGGCAACCCACCTGTTTGGCCTCTGCTTCATGTAGACGGCACCTCCAGACTGACCCACCTGAAGGAAATTGGCAGTCGCCTTTTCATCTTTCCTGTCTTCTTTTCATTTCTGCTTATTCCGAATTTCCTGGAAGCAAGGGTTAAACATGCGTAATTTATCCAGTCTTTGGTATATATATTAGGTTATGGTGGCGGTGCATAGCTGGAATCCGCAGGTTTCTCAGAACCTGTAGCCTCCCCTTTTTGGGCTCGGTGGTGGGTAGCCACCACCGTCGCCGTATTTTGAAACCATGTTATGGCAGCTTTTCAATTTACCCACCGAACCGACCTAAACAACTTTCCATGATACCACATCTTGCGTAGTGAAGGAACACCAAGTATGCGTAAGCTATCCCCTTTCTTGGTGGTGAAATGCCTCATAGAAAAAATTTGTGAATAATACAAAGCCTCGAAAATCACCAGCAGAGACCTCCTAATAGAATTGAGAAACAAAGAACAAGTGCAAAAGCTGTCAGGTCTCGCCAGTATTGATGAAATCAAAGTCACGATTTCTCCCCATCGCTCCCTAAACAGCTGCAGAGGTGTTAACTCAGAGGATGATTTTCTCAACTTGAGTGATAAAGACCTCCTCGAGGGGTTACAAGAACAAAATGTGGTCAAAATTCAAAGAACTGTAATCCGAAGAAACGATGAACAACTCCCCACTAAACATGTGATTCTTACATTTGATACTAGCATTCTCCCTACTGCTCTCGATGCAGGATATCTAAAGATCAATGTTGGACCATACATACCAAATCGAAGGTGGTGCTTCAAGTGCCAGAGGTTTGGCCATGCATCACAATAATGTAGAGGCAAAGGAACATGCGCGAAGTGCAGTGCCAACGACCATCCGCCTGAAAACTGTAACACTCTCACATGCTGTGTAAACTGCAAAGGGGATCATCCAGCATATTCAAGATCATGTCCCTGTTGGAAGATGGAGAAGGAGGTAATTGCCCTCACAGTAAAAGAGAAGAATTTGTTCTTCAAAGCGAGGAAGAGGCTTTCATTCTTACCTCAAATAAGATATGCCAATGTGGTGCAGCAAGGGCCAGTACCACATCGGTCTCAGGTGTCTTCAGGGGTCACAGTCAGTGGTCCCGTAGAAACTCCATCCGCCCCCTTGGTGGCAGCAGCTAGTGCTGCTCCACCATCATCCAACATGGCCCTGCAGACAGCTCTTCCACAGGTCTTAAGACTAAACCGAACACCAAGGCCCGAGACGCGTGTCTTGGCGCCTGGCTCTCGATCATCCAGCGCCTCAGAGAAGGCGATGGAGGTCAATCCCAAAACCCTGGCGTCATTGACGCCAAAGGAAGAGCATTCTTTTGATTACTCCATGAAGCACAAGCTACAAGCTCCTTGTAACTGCGCCGAAAAAAAGAGAGGCCACCTGAATGGTTACCGGCCATCAAATGAGTATTGTTCTCTAATGCATGTTGCCTTTAATTTTTAAGTTCACCCACATCAGTACATTTTTCATTTTACAACCATGGCTTTAATTGTACACTGGAATTGCCGAGGTCTCATACACAATATAGGTGACATCAAAGACATCAACATCTTTTAGCCAGTTGCAGTGTGTCTTTAGGAAATGAATCTCGGTTAAAAAAAAAAGTCAAATTCTCAAAGGTTTCGCCATTGTTTCAAGAGACCGCTAATATTCCAGCCGCTTGTCAGGAGGAGTTGCTATAGTCATGCAGGGCGGCACTCCTACCCAAAATGTCCAATTGAATACATTTTTTGAGGCTGCAGCCGTCACCATTCTGTCTCGCAAAACCATCACCATTTGTTCACTGTATATACCACCCCACACCCATTTTACTACTAAACACTTATAACATTTAACAGGTCAATTACTGGAGCCATTTGTTTTAGTAGGAGATTTTAATGCTCATTGTACTCTTTGAGGCAGTGTCAAAACTGACAAAAGAGGGCAGCTCGTTGAAGATCTGCCTTTTTAACTCAGGTGCACCGACCTACTTTTCACCGATTTCCCACACTTTTAGTTGTTTAGATTTAGCTTTTTGCTCACTATCTTTTCTTAATTATCTTAAATGGGAAGCCCTTGACACGTCATATGGTAGTGTTCACTTACATGCAGTCATCAAAATCTTATCATGACCACCAACCAGGCACTAGGCCACGCCGGTGGAAATTAGAGCTCGCTGACTGGTCGGTTTTTACGGAGAATGTGAAACTGGAAGCTTTCTTTTCGACAAAACGAAGCGTTCATGAACATAACAAAAAATTCACTGAGGTCATAACCTCAGCGGCAGAAAAGGCAATACCCCAGTCATATGGTATTGTGCGCAAAAAGCTGAATGCCTGGTGGACAAACAAGTGTACTGAAGCTAAAAAAGAACAAAATAAGTCCTGGGGAATCCTACAAAGGTACCCTACCTATAGCAACCTTTTAACTCGTTCGTTACCACGAGAAAATGTTCGTTTCTTTTACTATAATTTACTACTACAAATAATATTCCAAAACTCTCGAAAACTGGTTGAAATGTTGGACATGTGGCAGACCTTCAGAAATACTCTTCAGCGGGATAAAATGACTCAGACTCCAAACGAAAGCTCACTAGTGAACAGCTGGCGTCATTTTCAGTTAATTATCGCCGCTCAGCACTGTCGGAGGGCAAGGCCAGTGATATAATTTAATTCTGAACTTGCTGGAAGTCATTTGATTACAAAATTTTGATGCTAGTGCAGCGCAATTGTGAGCGGCATGCTTGTTTCTTGAGCGCGGCAGAAGGTGACAGCCACACCTTCTTTCGCCTCAACATATGTACATTAGTTCGCAAAAAGGTCCGTAAAAAATCACAACCTCTCTGGTGCGGGAAAATTTAAACTGATTCTGAAAGTTTAGTACCTGTACTAACTACTGGATGGCCTTAAGCGGATAAGAAATGGCTCCAACATATCGAAATCGGCGATCTAAACCATCGTTCACTGGTGATCGAATTGAATAGGCGTGGTAATGAAACAGTTAAAGTTCAAACAGGCCAAAGCACAATTTCTTCGAAGACAGGTGGGGAAATTATCATGGCAAAAATACATATCTTCAGTTAATACTACGGTCACATCAAAACAAATGTGGGACCAGATGAGGAAATTTAAAGGAGAGTACTCATCATATACAATACCACTACTTACATGTCCAGGCATACAAATAACACTACATGACCAGACCAATTTATTAGGTGAACACATTTACGTCTCCAGCTCAGCTAACTACTCAAATACATTCTTAAACTATAAAGAGTTCGTGGAGAAACAGACTACCCACCACTGGGTTTTTAAATTCATTGTATAATAACCCCCCTCACAATACGGGAAGAGAGTTCTTTCTGCCGGTAGAAAAACTACAACAAGTCTAAATCCATATCCACTACACAATGCCGGCACACCTATCTCAAGCATCGGTAGAGGCACTTCTTAAATTTTTCAACAAGATATGGGAGTCCGGGGTAATGCCTACACAGTGGAAATATGCAGTAGTAGTGCCTTTTCTAAAATCTGGTAAACCCGCAACATCCCTTAGCAACTATAGACCCATTGCAATAACAAGCTATCTAGCCAAATCCTATGAGAGCATCATAAACATAAGACTCACATTCATCCTTGAAACAAGACGCCTAATAGACATGCACAAGTGCGGATACAAACAGGGCTGCTCCACCACTGACCATCTCGTGCGACTAGAGCAGGAAATACATGATGCATTTCTACACAAACAATACTATCTCACTGTTTTCTTCGATTTAGAAAAGGCGTATGATATGATGTGGCGATATGGGATCTTGAGAGACCTGGCTGACCTGGGAATTCGCGGCAGAATGCTAAATTGTCTATGTGATTTCATGTCGAATAGAACATTTCAAGTACGTCTCGGCACAATACTTTCGCACACGTTTACACAAGAAAATGGCGTTCCACAAGGTTGCATTCTGAGCATGACATTCTTCATGGTCAAAATGAATTATATTAATAAAATCATCCCATCCTCAGTTATGCACTCAATATTTGTCGACGATTTGCAAGTGGCTTGCCACACCTCAAATCTACCCATCTGCGAAGGACAACTACAAATAACGATAGATAATCTCATACCATAGGCTGACAAAAATGGTTTCCATTTTTTAACCTACAAAACTATTACAGTTCTGTTCTCCCAGAAGCGAGGGTTACACTGCGATCCAGTTCTGACATTGGATGGTACAACACTGCTGGTCAAAGAAGACTAAAAATTTTTAGGATTAGCTTTTGAGAAGAAACTGAACTTCCTGGCCCACATTAACACAACAAAAATTAAAGCAAACAAAGCAAACGTCGTCAATCCGAGGCAAGGGGTAGACGTCTTCCTTGGTAATGCAGTTTAGGTGACGATAATCTATGCAGAAACGCCATGTGCCATCTTTCTTTTTAACAAGCACCACGGGCGACACCCAAGGGCTCGACGAAGGTTCAACAATGCCTTTGGCAAGCATCTTGTTCACTTCATCTTGAATAACTTTATGCTCTGAAGCAGAAACTTGATATGGTTGGCGATCAATAGGACTGGCATCACCAGTATTTATGTGATGCTTAACAATTGAAGTCTGGCCCAATTGGCGATTGTTGAGGTCGAAGATGTCGTGGTAGGAAACCAAAAGGCGACACAGAGCTGCTGCTTGTTCTGGCAATAGGTCCGCAGCAATCATGGGACGAAATGTTGTGTCAGGGCAAATGACATCCTGTGGACATGGTGAAGAATCGGAGCAGACGTCTACGGAAAACGTCGTGACGTGGTCATCTCCGATAGCACGGAGCATTGCAACCGATATGCCTTTGGGTAGAACTTCCTTTGTCAGGCCAAAATTGACGATGGGAAGGCATGTCCGGTTATCGGCGTCGGTGACGACGGAGTGGGGCACAGTGATGTTGCGCATTAAAAGGATATCAGGAACAGGTATGGCGACGTAATGAACATAGGGCACAGGAAAAGACGATAGCAAATCGATGAAAGTCAAGGCTTTAGGCGGCAGGCAGACAAAGGTGGTCGTACTAAAGTTGTTCGGCAGTTCGGCACGAATATGCGCGAGTAGAGGAAGTTCGAGTCAAAGGGTGCCGGCAGAACAGTCGTTCAAAGCTGAATGCACCGTAAGAAAGTTGAGTCCGAGGATTAGGTCATGGGGACAATTGGTCAGCACTGTAAAAAAGAACAGGAATGTGGCGGTCGGCGGTACTTATACGGGAAGTGCACATTCCAGTGACGTCAACAGTGCTGCCATCAGCCACGTGTACGGCTCGAGAGTAGGAAGCGTGAGAACTTTCCTCAGTCGACGATGGAGGTTAGAACTCATTATGGACACCTGGGCCCCAGTATCTATTAACGTCGTCAAAGGGACACCGTCGACGTGAACATCAAGTAAGTTCTGGTTTGTTGGGAGGGTCAATGGAGGATTTCCACACGACAGAGATAATGCAGCAATATTGTCGAAGGAGGCAAGACGGGTAGCATACCTGCCAAACAACAGCGTTGCCTAAGAGGCGCGTCAGGGTGCAGTGCCACTGCAGCGACAGGTGGCGTTGCAGTAGACCGGCGTGCTCTAGTACCCCTGGCCGTCATCGCAAAAAGAGCCGCTTTTCACCGCCGGATGACGTACTACCCTGTTCCAGTACACCATACGCTACGTGTCTACAAAATTTGTCCGAACCATTTCAGGGGCCCTTTAAGAGACCTCCCCTTTCACCAACGTAACTTTTCCCACAGGAGAGCTTGAGAAGTCTCAATGCTTGCGGTTGCCATTTCGATTTTTATATGCATGTGTTCAGGCATGTTGTGTTCATTCGTGTGTTGTCCCGAACATGCCACACCACAGAGGCAATGCCAGCGATGTGCCTGCAATGTTGGATAAAAGTTATTCAGAGGCTGATGATGGTTACCCAGCGATGCTGCCAGCCGAAGCTTTTGACAGTGTATTGGAGGATGATGGCTTTGAGGGAAGTGCAATAAATATTGGTTTACTGTGCTTAGGAGGGGCGTTGATTGAATATTTGTTTGTTTGAATTTGCGGCTAGAAAATATTGTTGATGGAAAATTAGCGTCTTGAAATTGGTTAGTTCAGCATTTTACAATGAGTATACGTGCCTGTGTCGTTTCATTATGCTGACAGAGTTATGCCAATAGGTGTGTCTCATATACCAGTGTGACTTATACAGTCGAACCTCAACATAACAAAGTTGAACTTGCTGTAAAGAACTTCGTTAAATCGAGAATTTCGTTAATTAGAGGTTTTGAAGTTTCAGCATTATGAAGAAATTCACGAATTCCCAGAGCATTCCCGGTAGATAGTATCTTGTAATAATAATAGTACCTTGGATAGTAAGCACTTATAAACAAATTACAAGGAGGTTGGTCCTTAATAGCGGGGTTATAAGTGCCAGTGCGTGTGGTGCAGATCGCGCTGAGAGCAATGCATCGACATGGCTCACGGCATCCGAGATTTGCATGTGTTGCATCACACGGCGCCGTAAATATTGCACGCCATGGCTGACCATGCTTAGTTCCTGCATAAAAACAAAACTGTCAGAAGATATGGATATTCATCCTGGAAAAAAAAAGAAGACGGGAAGAGTTACAGCAAAGAGACAACTATACGAAGTAAGCTTCGTAGTTTTACTGGTGTCTCGTGCTTTCAGGTAATGGATCTCACTCGATGACCATGAACTCACTGTCACAGTACGAGCGAGCGTTTTGCACCGTGTCTCAGAAACTTGAGATTATGCGACCGCTAACGTTAGACAAGTGGGAACGCAATGTGCATCAAGGCACCAAACGTCTTAGCTTGCACTTGCCGCAGAGATTACCTCCAAGATGGGGCCCGTGGCCCGTGCACAGACGCACACTAGGAGAAGGCCAATAGGCTCAGGTTCCTGCTGCCCCTTCGTTGCAACTCTCAGCATTTCCCCTTATGCATTTCAGCCAAATTTGTTGCTGACCGAGTTAGTTGAGGTGATGCTAATGGCACAAAAGAAAACAAAAACTTAAAAGGGTGCTGAAACATTTTTGGAGCATAGTCAGGAAATGTTGCCAATCTGTAGAAGAGGCTCCTGTCAATATGTGAGCCAAATACTGCACTGCACACAGCAGGGAATCTACAATCGCGCGTCAAAAACAGGGAAAAATAGCTTGATCTCGCCTTCGCAATGTTGTCATTGCAAGCAGCAAAGCCCATCTCAGCAGCTTTTGGCTGAACATCTTGAAGGGGCAGCGCAATATGACGAAGATAGGCAGGAACACACAGGACAGCGCTGAACTCGCAACGAACTTTATTCGAAGGCATACACAAACCTATGTACTACAACCCATAGCCACGTGCTCTCCCATCGATGGCATCATTATCAGTGCGCAGGCAAAAACGCAAAATCCTGTAATCTAATGCTACACTATGAGGTGGCTTAAAAATTCAAATTCACTGTCATACAAATTTAACGACAGCATGCTTACACATCGCGACCCTTCTTTTTATGATATGATATGTTTAAATCCTTGATTGTGTAATTATCACCACAACCTATTTTTCTGAATACAGGGATATTGCCCATGAATATTTGCATGCACGAGCTATTTTCATCTTGTATATGAGGTTACCTCATGACTCTTGCAATTAACCGGTGGACTATTAGAGTTACAGAATCGGTACCAAGGAAGGGAAGTGCAGTCAAGCATGGCAAAAAATTACGTAGAGTGGTGAAATAAGGAAATCTGCAGGCGCAAGTTGGATTCGGCTATCACAAGGCAGAGGTAACTGGAGACTGGAGGGAGAGGCCTTCGTCCTGCAATTTACAAAAAGGAAAAAAAAGAGGGGGGGGAAGGCAGATGATGATATGAGGGATAACTCATATAGCGCTATATTTGCCTAATTTTCACTTCAGTTCAGATTTGCGTACCCGCCGTGGTTGCTCAGTGGCTATGGTGTTAGGCTGCTGAGCACGAGGTTGCGGGATCGAATCCCGGCCACGGCGGCCGCATTTCGATGGGGGCAAAATGCGAAAACACCCGTGTACTTAGATTTAGGTGCACGTTAAAGAACCCCAGGTGGTCAAAATTTCCGGAGTCCCCCACTACGGCGTGCCTCATAATCAGAAAGTGGTTTTGGCACGTAAAACCCCATAATTTAGTTCAGATTTGCATACTGTAATCGTGATGTATATGATGTACATATGACTGAACGGGCTCTCAGTCTTTTTCATGACTGTGTGCTTCACTCTTTCTCTACCGTGGGTAAAATAGATGTAAAATAGCGGTTGTGGCAAATATTCTTTCTGGATGAACTACTGCACTCAATATTTAATATATTACATGAACAAAAAGCAGGAAGAATGCACTTTTCACACATAAAAGTTTTATTAACGAGATGTATGTCATAAAAAGATATAAATTACCAGAATCCCACTCCTGCTCCTGCTAGGTCTCATGTATCGAGACAGTAGTATCTAAATAAAATCAAGATTGGGAGATTAAATTGAACAAAGTTTGTAAATACACACTTGTATCTACCAAGAAAAGCATTAACAAGAATTCTAAGATATACAAAATGTATTGCTGTCTAATAGGCACTATTTCTGAAAAAATCAAAATTTTTCATTGAACAGGTCTTCCACTACAACAATTGAACTGCAAGCACTATAGTTGGGCGCGCCATGTTGTGAAGCAATTCTTCAGTGCAAAACATAGTGGAATGTTGCATGTCTTGCAGTAAACTCTTATTTTCCTGTCGTTATAGCACTTCTTGCAGTTTCAATGATTCTCCATCTTGGCAGACTCTCAAGCACTCCAAACGACAACAAAGACTGTGTGAAGCGAGAGGCGAAACTAACTGAGCTGCGGCCACCCATGTTCCGTGTTGGTTTGTATCGTAGTCGCTCTCGGAGTAAAAGTCAGACAAAAAGGCTGCATCCTCAGACTTGCTACTGCTCGATCCATCTATAAAATCATTCACAGATGCAACAGAATCTCGATGTCTGTGATCTTTCGAAGCGCATGCACTCCGCTTCTGGAGGCGGCTATTTTTGCTTTCTACTTTGATGATCGTGGAACTTCGGAGTGCATTCATAAATCACCACCAAGCGGGAAAAAAGCAAACTGATTAAGAAACAAACCTAGAGTTCTCGTCCTTCACATCAGATGGCACAGTGTATTTGTGAGTGGTCTCAAAAGCAGCGTTTTGAACCATTGATAGAGGGCTAGTAACGATGCCCAGTGGGCACAGCGGGGAAAGAGTTAATGCCGATTGGTCCCCTGTTCGTGGTTGTTCCAAGCCTGATCAGTGATATGAATTATTCATTGCTGTGAAGAAATCTATGAAAGGTGTTTTCTATGGAAAACAAAAGTTGTTAACATCAAATCACATAAGCCATAGATAACTCCTGAACATCTAAACATGATAAACTGTAAGAGCAGGCTCTTCAAACATTTTATGATTACCTGTTGACTAGAAGGTATTATAATCTTACCATAATAACTTGAACAAAGAACTTCGCAGGTCTAAATCTGGATTTCTAAACTGTTTCTTCAATAAAAACAAGTAAAATAAATCGAACTTTTTTTTTGAAGTCTTTGAATGGCACATTTATAAAGAAAAGCAGAGGAAGTGCCCTTGGTGAGCTTCTCATTGGAGGTTATTTGGTGTCCAGGGCTGATCTTGCTCTTAAATTTAACTCATTTTTTACAACCTTTGTACCATCTGGGTGTTCTCCAAGAGCACTTAGTTCCATTTCAAATGCTGTGAGTGAATGTGCCGTATTTAATGCCACAGATAATGAAGAGATGCTTTCTGTATTGATGAAGTCAACGTCCTTCAAAGATTATAATCGGTTACAAGTAAAGCCTGTTGGTTGCTGATCTCTTAGCTCCTTGTTTAGTCCACAATCGATGTATGGCATCTGTGGCATTCCCTAAAGGAATGAAAGCTGCTAAGGTTTCTGGGATTTTTAAAGGTGGCAAAAATATTTTATCTAATTATCATCCCATTTCTGTTCTTCCTCTATCTTCAAGAGCTTTTGAAAAGTTTTAATGAGGAAAGCATTTAGCTTTTCTTGGTAAACACGCTTTGATTACCGAATCCCACTTTGGATTTTGTAAAGCAAAATCAACTTAGTCTGCCTTGCTGCTACAAAATTATTTTCGTATTATCAACATGAAAAAATTAACCCTTCGAATATTTATAGATCTTACAAAGGGGTTTAATCTTTTGAATCATGAGATTCGAATTTATAAGTTGTAGAAGTATATCATACATAGCTCTTGTCTTGATATTTTTCCCTCATACTTAAGTCAACGTAACCATGCAGTCGCTGTTGATGGTAAATTATCAGCTCTGCAGTCAATTAAATGCAGCATTTCTTAAGGCACTCTTCTTGGCTCTTTTCTTTTTAATGTTTCTATTAACGATATAATTAATATTTCTAGCAGTCCACAATTCATTCTTCATGTCGACGATACGAGCATATTTTTCAGCAGCTAATCCCCAATGAGCGTATAGGCAGAGGCAATGCTATTCTTGTATCATTGAGTGAGTGGTCAAGGGCAAATAGACTGTACATAAACACTAAAAAAACCTGTAAAGTTTGTAGTCAACCCTAGTAACCGCCTTGTGCTTAGCAATAAACGAATAGATTTAAATCACTTGGAGTGTTTTTGATTCCTCAACGAGATTAAAAAAGTCATATAGGTCATATGGAAAAAAAGTTGTCAATAAGTTGGTTTTCCTTCTAGATGTCTTTCTTTTCTTTTCTTTTTTTTTTCTTTATTGATACTGTCAGCCCTTTCTTTAGGGCCATTACAGGAGTGGAGAAAAAATAATGAAACAAGCAATCTCAACACATCTGATTCAGGCACGGCGTACAATACATCTGAGTACAACGTACAAAAAAACAAATTGCATTGCATATACATTGTAATAGAGCAAGCAGAAAAAACAATCAGTGTACTTGAGGCATGTAAAATAAGAACAACATACACAGATAATAACAAAATCATAAAATCAGATGATTCAGAAAGTCAGATAATTAACACACCGCGCTCTCGGAATAAATAAGGGCATGCAAATTACTCAGAAAATTATTTAATGAGGTAGACTGAACTACGAAATCGGGAAGCATGTTCCACTCTTTTATCGTTCTGGGAAAGAAGCTATATTTAAATGTGTCATTACGGATTACGGGAGGGGGAATATACATGCTGTGGCGACGCCTAGAAGATTCATTAGTAGAAATTTCAAAATAGTTAGTCCTATTAATTTTTAATTCATTATGGATAATAAGGAACAGGAACTTCAGCTATCATACTTAGTCCTTAATTCTAAATTGGAAAGATTTGCAAGCTGACATAGTTTTGAAGGGGAGTGAAGTCGACCATATTTGTTGAAGATGAATCGAGAAGCTAACCTCTGAATCCTTTCCAGTTTCTTACAATTTTTCTCTGTGTAAGGATCCCAGACAATTTTCGCGTACTCAAGGATTGGTCTGACCAGTGTTTTATAGGCTAAGTTTTTAACTTCAGAGGTTGCTCTGTGTCTGTGTAAATTTCGTCTTAGGCTCCAAAGCGGATTATTCGCCTTCTCACTTACTTCCTCTACATGCCTATTCCAGCTTAAGTCACTTCTAAATAATAATCCTAAATATTTGTGCTCCTCTGCCTTTTTAAGCTTGTTGCCATGTATACTATAAGGAAATTGCAGGATCTCCTTTTTCCTTGTAATAGACATGCTTACTGATTTAGTTGGATTTATAACCATTTGCCACGCGACTAAATTGATTTCCCTACGCGACAAGAGCTAACAAACTGTCATGCTGTTTTTCAATCTCGCATTACTGTCATTTGGGTTGGGGCACGACATCAAAAGCAAGCCGGAAAGCATTTTGCTGGTATTAGTTATAGAACACACACTAAAAAGCTTTTGTTGTTCAGCATAATATTAGTCGCATTGCCACTGCTTCTGAATATCGGCTACTCTATTCCATTAGATTTTCACCACCTGCAGTGACTGTTTCTGAAATCTCTTGCTGTCATAACCTTAAAGGATATAGTTGTTCGTACTAGATGCACTGATAAGTGGACTGTTCCTTGAACCAGAACAAACTATGGTAATAAATACAGACCCCCCCCCCCCCCCCAAAGGGGAATGCCACAAAGTTAAATTCTTTCATCACTTCGCTTCAATATAGGGATGAAAGGACTAGTTGTGAAACTACAACGGATCCCAAACTTAGGACATGCTATTTATGCAGATAACGTAACTCTCTGGATCGCCAAGGGATTGTTAGGGGAACATCACGAAACCCTCCAGAAGGCAGTTAGTACCGTAAAGGATTATGTGGCAAAAGCTGGCATGAATCGCACCTCGGAGAAGTCTGAACTAATCAGGGTAAGAGTGCCTGATACATGATAGACCTCCAATAAAGCTTGCTCTGGGAGGCGAAACAATACAAGAGGTATCTAAGGCTCGTATACTCGGACTATGGATACAAGAAAATGGAGCAGTAGGGCACATAATCACAAATCTCCGGAAAACGGTTAACAGTGTGCCTAGAATAATAAACAAAGTAGCAAGAAGCAGGAAAGGCTTCAAGGAGGAAGAGACGATAAGGCTCATGCAGGCATTTATCATGAGCCGCATAACCTTCGGCCTTATTGTTCTCTGCGGATTTCTTGATAACCTGGTTAATGACATGGATGTGATCCACTGTAGTGTAACCTTTCCTGAAGCCAGCCTGCTCCCTTGGTTGACTAAAGTACAGTGTTGTCTTTATTCTATTGGAGATTATTTTGTCAAATATTTTATATAATACTGGGAGTAAGCTAATGGGCCTATAATTTTTTAGTTCTTTAACATCGCCCTTTTTGTGGATTAGTATAATATTTGCATTCTTCCAGTTTTCTGGGACCCTTGCAGTTGATAGACACTTTGTAGAGAGAGCCGCCATTTTTTCTAGCATTATGTCTCCTCCATCTTTGATTAAATCGACTGTTATTCCATCCTCTCCTGCCGCTTTTCCCCGTTTGATGCCTTGCAAGGCCTTTCTGACCTCATCTCTAGTTATAGGAGGAGTTTCTGTATACTGTTCGTTATTGTTTCGAATAGAGTGCTCCTGAGTCCTCTGGGTACTGTAAAGGTCAGTATAGAATTCTTCCGCTGCTTTTATTATACCTTCGAGATTGCTGATGATATTGCGGTCCCTGCTTATCTTTCAGTGCATACAACTTGGTTTGTCCTATGCCAAGTTTCCTTCTCACTGATTTCAGGCAGCGTCCATTTTTAACGGCTTCTTCAGTCTGTCCCACATTATAATTTCTATCACTTATTTTCCCTTTGTTGATCAGTTTTGACAGTTCCGCGAATTCTATCTTATCTCTTTAGTTGGACACTTTCATTCTTTGTCGTTTCTTTATTAGGTCCTTTGTTACTTCGGAGAGCTTGCCTACTGGTTGCCTTGGTGCCTTGCCTCCCACTTCAGTTGCTGCCTCTGAAGCCAGCCTCGTTACGGTTTCATTCATTACCTCTTTGTCATCATCACCACCTCTCTGTTCTAAAGCTGCATATTTGTTTGCAATTACCAGCCTAAATTTGTCTGCTTTTACCCTTACTACCTCTAAGTTGACCTGTTTCTTCTTCACCAATAATACTCTTTCTCTGTTCAAATTGAGGTGAATCCTGGCCCTCATCCAGGTTTCGCTTACGGCGCTCAATAAAAACACCTCGCGGCAGCCCTCCTGGAAATTTATGTAAGTACTCTCAAAACGGGGGCAGTTTTGGCTGTCTATACAATAATCTTGGGCAAACTGAAAAAGCACAGAATCGTTTACAGACGCTACCTTATTACCGAATACATACAGTGAACGCCACTGCGCGCGGTCGCCGCGATGGAGTCTCTTGAACCAGCTTCTTGCTTGAAAGGTTGGCAAACGCTGAGAGTAAACTACGTGAAATATGTTCTTATAGTGGGCTGCCTGTATAACCAAATCAAGCATAACAGAATGAAGCCTCAATGCAGCAATTGCACGGGTTCGCAGCGACCGACTGCGCATCTGCATGCATGTCCGCGCACAATGTTTTGCTTTTGCTGTGAGCGCGTTTTTGCACCGTACCGTGAGCATTTGACAGTACACTAGCAACCATTGTTTCGTGGATGCTATCAGAAATGTTCAAAAATAATTTCGTTATAGAGACTGTGACGCCTACGGCGACTGTGATGTGCCGTCACGACGATTCAATCTTTCTTGTCTTCTAAATTCTTGGACATTTCAATCTTGTTTCTCAAGCTGCGTCACACTTTATGTTTATCGGTCTTCCCAGTGTGCGATTTTCCTCTGCTTCTTTTTTGTAATCCAGTACATTAATTCATAACACAAACATGACCATATGTCATGCCTTTCTTTAACGTGCGTCTTACCACTCCCTTTCCGTTCCAGGGAACTTGCCAGCGTCTAGCATCAACAAGTTCATAGACCAGACCGTCATGACATTAGCCAGGCAGTGGGCGTGGGCGAGCGTCTCAGTGCACGTTTTCTGCTACTCACCGAACATCGCAGCCTTAGCGCCGTAGCATAAATCTTCCTCGCGTCTGTGCTTGCTGCGTGCCAGAGTTGTAGCCAATGGCTATCTGCCAGTTCTAAGCTTCACGAGCCAAGCTTCACACAGCTCCTTGTCCTGCGGCTGCATGTGAATAAGGCTGACACTGGGCTCCGTTGCGTACATCCAGCACTGCCGCACCGAGCAGTATCCTGCCATGCTGCACGCCTTCAAAGGAAGTCACTGCCTATTATAGCACTTTCAAATGTTGTGAAGCAGACACCCCCAATGCGGTAAAGCCTTACCACTTAATCAGAACCGCAGCGCAGCTGGGACCTTAAAATTTCGTTTTCAGCTCTCTTTGGCCCTTCCGAAGCAGCTGACACAGCCGCTGTGTCCACGTGATCCCTCATACCACGTCACGCCGACGGTGGCGCCAGCTTTTCCAGTGGTGGAGCTCGTCCCCAATAGTATGCTAACTGCAGGATTGCTTACTGTGCAGTTGCTGCCTGGCGGGGCGAGGCTATCCACATGGGGAACTCTGTGCTGACCAGGTGGCTGCAGTGAAGAAGGATGTGCTTCAGTGCATCACATCCCTGCGAGGTGCAAGCACTGATGGTGAGACTAGTTATTTAGTTCCCTGCCGTGTGTACAGGTGTTTGGTGTGCTGCAACATCATGGGGATTGGACCCTCCTGTGCTTAGCTGTGCATGGCGTAGCCATATCCTGGAAAAAAGGGGATTCTGGGGGCTGAGCTGACGCCAAGTGCTTCGACCTTTAAGGCTCCTCGGCAGAAACAACACACCTCTTTGGCCTTGGCTTCGTGTAGATGGCACTACCGGACTGAACCATCAGGGGGAAAGTGGCTGGTGACATATCCCTCTTCTCAATCTTTTACTTTACTGAGAATTTCCTTTCTGTCCTGCTGTCTCCTTTCTTCCTAAATTTCGGTTTCCTAGGCGGCTTGGGTTAACCTCGTGCAGTTTATGCCACCTTAATTGGGTATGTTATACAGTGAACAACTGATTTTTCGTACATGCCTGATAATTCGGATGCCTTCACGGCACCAGCGCGTATCCCATAAAACTGTATAAGGGCAACTGAAATTCAGAATGCTGAAGGCCTTTGGCGACTACTTTTTGGACATTTTGTTGTGACCGGTGGTCCCAAATAGCATTATTTGAAGCCACCACCATTGCATTTTGATTATCTCATAGCCTCGAACCAGCGCTCTCACACACCTAGACTCTTAAGCAAAATTACACCCTTTTGCCACACAACAATAATCGTCATCTATCTTGTCCGCATTTCTTTTCTTTAACGCGGCGAGCCCGGTACTTCCCAGTAACGAACAGCATGCACCACGGAGGAAGGAAACTGAGGAGAGGCCCTGACGTCACTCTTTGTGAAGTTGGCGTTGTTCATGGCGTTGCTCCGCCTATCGGGCCAGCTCTCCACTCTTGTTTACATCTCTTACGAAACCACGCCACGCTGCGCGCAACCGTACTGCTCGGCCGCGTGCGCTACGCAGCAATACTGAACAATCGTTAGAACGTTAGCATGATTCCGCCAAAGAGGGCAAAACTTCCCGCGGATATTCCTTTGTCCGTTGCCGTTGCCATGGCGCGGTACATTGCGTACAGCGTTGCATGCGCGTTCATTTCACGAACTTTAGTTCCTCCTGTCCCACCTGGCCACAGCAACATCCGGCAGAGCACGGTCCAGATAACGCATCGCAACAAAATACGGAGACCAACGCAAACCTGCCCGCACGGCGCCTTTGCCACGGTACAAAACCTACGGAGCAACACGTGTGAGCGCTCAGAACAATAACAAAGCCGCCATTGTGGCCCGAAAGGCGTGGCCGCTACAGCAAAGAAATAAAAAATCAGCAAAATAAAAGGAGAACCTACTACGTCATTTCCTCCACACTTTTCTCATAGCGCGCAGAGGGGGTAGGGCCTCTCCTCAGTTTCCTTCCTCCATGGCATGCACGTTATCAGCATGATATATAGCATTCCCGACAGGAAAGTAGCGGGCACGGCGTTTTCAAGAAAGCAAACGCAAGCAAGGCAGATGATGATTATCGTTGTGTGGAAAAAGGGTGTAATTTTGCTTAAGAGTGTAGATGTGTGAGAGCGCTGGTTCGAGCCTATGAGATAATCAAAATGCAATGGTGGTGGCTTCAAATAATGCTATTTGGGACCACCGGACACAACAAAATGTCCGAAAAGTAGTCGCCAAAGGCCTTCAGCATTCTAAATTTTCAGTCGTCCTTATACAGTTTTATGGGATATGCGCTGGTGCCGCGAAGGCATCCGAATTATCATATGTCATGCTGATAATGCGCACGCCGTTCGTTACTGGGAAGTACCGGGCTCGCCGCATTAAAGAGACGAAATGTGGACAAGACATGTGCCGATTATTGTCGTGGCAAATATACACCCCAAAGGATATGTAACTTTGCCTAAGAGTGTCTCTGCTGGCAACCGGATTATACACTCTAAAAACAGTTGCACCCTTTGGGGCGTATATTTGCCACGACAGTAATCGTCACATGTCTTGTCCGCATTTTGTCTCTTTAACGCGGCGAGCCCGGTACTTCCCAGTAACGAATGGCGTGCGCGTTATCAACATGACATAGCATTCCAGACAGGAATGTAACGAGCGCAGCGTTTTCAAGAAAGGAAATGCGTGCAAGACAGATGACGATTATCGTTGTGTGGCAAATATACACTCCAAAGGGTGTAAACTTTTCTTAGAGTGTAGTGTCATGCTGTCGTTAGGCCTAGCTGTTTCGACGTTCGCTATCAAGCTTCTTGCTGTTCGGTGACGTGTTTCATGTTTTAAGTATTCGCCGCTGTCGGCATATTTATTCGCAACTCAAATCAACATTAGGGGGCGCTGCGAAGCCTGGCCCGGTCTGGCTACACTGTGCAGTATGGCGGCTTTACGGAGGTCCCCGCGTACGCTGTCCTTGGTGAAAATATTAAGTTTCTTGCAGTGCGATGTTAATTCGCGCTGTTTTGTGGAGGGAGAATGGGTAGTGGACGCCGAGCACCTCATTTTAGTCGGTACCAGTGGTACAGTGAGCAATGGAGTAGAAGGGGTCGCGCGTGTGTGCAAACCTCCGGCGCGACAGCGGACCCGTACGAGATTGTGGTGAGAATCACCGACGCATTCCGGGACCCATCGATCGTGGAGGCAAAGTGCTCGTGCACTGCTGGATTGTCGCAAAAGTGCAAGCACATCTCGGCTGTTTCTCCTGGCACCTTATCCTGGCACATTTGGTGTAGTTGTCAGTCCCTTTAATGTTTCATCTCTACATTGCGTTTCAATGCTGTTCATATTGCAAAGATTGTATAAAGTGAAATGTTCATGTGTGTGCACCGTTGTAAGCAGAAGAGATCCTATTAGTTGCCAAACTGCAACTTAGCTTCACCTTGTGCTGTGGCGCTTGAGATTACCTATCACAATACATATCCTTTTTTTTTTTTTGCCGACATGACTGCTCGTTTCCTATGGCTCATACGTTATTGTTTCAAAAGTTGTGCACGAGCGACTGCGTGATATCAGTGGCGACTCAGGCAGAACTCATGAAACCAACTTTTGTTGTCCTTGTTTGTGCCCTTCTTAAAGGGGCCCTGAAACTGGCATGCTGCATAATATAGATACCACGACCACCACGAGCCCTGTTCGCAGGACGATCAGACAGCCGTGTGTATTGATTGGTCTCTGCAAGTGATGTAGCTCCAGGCATCCATTTCGCGTTTAGAGAGTGCACGTGCCTGAACCACAAGTAGCAATGTGTCAAAAAAAAAAAAAAAGAAACTTGAGCAGGACCTTGCTCCTTTGCCAGCAGCACTTGCCAGCAGCTTCCAGCACACTAGCTGAGACGAAAGGAGAAAGCAATGCATCGGTGCAATAACTACTAATTCCGCTTACACTTCAATGATTCGAAAAATTTTTGCAGCAGGCGATGTCCTTTTGCAGTGAGGTCACTATGATCAGTCGGAAGTGTTTCAGTGCCCCTTTAAGTGTTTGTTAAGTGCATGTTAAACTTTTATGTCACTTACTTTCCATTTATTGATATGTTGATAGTAAGGACAGCTCTATATGCTCTCTGGAGGTCAATAATTATCATTCACTGATGTTAAGTCTGCACAAGTGTCTCCCCATCTTGTATTACCGCTGGTTTAGTTATGCTCCCCAGGACAGCCATTTGCACTGTATTACACAAATTGGGACGAAGCATAAATTATGGTACATATACCAGCTGGGGTCATTTGAATCAAACCAAACTTTTTAA